>NW_006399934.1:5172768-5196179 GCF_000299155.1 Elephantulus edwardii
AGAATCTTGCTTGCGTGTGAAATCAATGAGATTGTTCTATAGTTTCACACTCTGTTGGGTCACCCTTCTATCTCAAATTATTCTGCTACAGGAAGAATCATATTCATACATGGGAGAAAGTTCTTGATTTTTTAATAAAAAAATAACTTTTCCCAAGAGACTTCTTTCTCCAGCAAATAACATTTGTCTCATTTTTCCCTCTTCTCTTTTATTTTTTATTAGTATTAATTTTAGTGAAAGTTTGTAGAGACTTTGGATTTTCATTCATTCTTTGTTGCACCTTTCTCCCTTCCCAACCTCCCCCTGCCCCAAGTTCGCTCTTCTCTTTGAAAAGTAAAATTCTTTGATTGTTATACAATCATCTCACCCCAGTAAGAATAGAAAAAATTAACAGAACAGCAAACAACAAATGCTTGTGAGGTTGTGGAGAAACTGGAACCCTTATTCAGTGTTGGGTGGGAGTGTAAAATGGTGCAACCACTATGGAAGGCAGTGTGGCACTTTCTCAAAAAGTTGCAAATAGAAATATCTTTTGTCTTATTTTTAAGATGCTCTGGTGGCATAGTGGGTATACTATGGGCTTCAGACTCTTCCCTTAAGGACTTACAGCTTCAGAAACAACCCTATTAGAGGTTCACGAAGGGTGGAAACTGAGGGAGGATGTAATTTTTTTTAGTAGTTGGAAAATAGTTTTATAATCTTGCCATTGGATTAAAAGAAAACAAAAATACATTTTCAAAGTCAAATTTCTGATCGTTATTGTTTATTAGACTCTGTCACAACTTTCAGATTTTGAAGCTTGGAGAAGGCAAATGTTTCCAACCTCACATTCTGTTTATTAAATGCTTCTCAGTGGATGGGAGTCTAAAAGACAACACTTCAATATAATCAAGATAGAGGCTACATAGACTAAGTAATGAGTAAGACTGGAATGACTCTTTAAAGGGTTCAATTAATTTAAAAGTTTTAAAAATATTTTAGACTATAGACAATATATTAATATGACTATACATAAAAGAGACTTCTCTGATGTCCAGTGAGTCAGGAGTTGTACTGTCAATCCAAGTCAGAAGTTAGAATTCACCAGATGCTTTGTGGGAGAAAGATGTACAATCTCCTCCTGTGCAATTTACAGTGTTTGAAGATTTGCTAGAGGGTCAGCTGTGAGTTGGTTCCAACTCAAATGCAATGGGAGAGAGAGAGAGAGAAATGAGCTCTGGTGACAGTACCTATAAGGAGTTGCACTAATATCCAGAAGGTAAACCCTTTCAAGGAAACTCCTTAGAAATAAAATGGTCAATCTCCTGTGAAATTAACAGTTTCTGACCTCTGGAAACCAAATAATGCGTCAATTATGAGTTAGTTCAGACTGGAAGGCAATGAGTGATTGAGCAAACAGGAAAGATTAAGGGAAAAAATAAGATTTAATTTTATTTATGATTATGAATTCATAAGTAGCATTTAATCAGCATTTAAATAATTTATTCTCTAAAAATTCAAATGTGGAAATA
The DNA here is from genome assembly GCF_000299155.1 of Elephantulus edwardii. NCBI lineage: Eukaryota > Metazoa > Chordata > Mammalia > Macroscelidea > Macroscelididae > Elephantulus > Elephantulus edwardii. The sequence goes on from NW_006399934.1 coordinate 5,174,280, forward strand.
AATCATTTCTACAAAATCTTCAAATGTAATGTTCTAGAAATCTTTTGACTTGGGATTCTGACAGTATATTATGACATATTGGCAATTCAATGATTTCTGCCTATGAAATACTGTCATTAGGTGCCATTGGTATGATCATGACCCATAGTGACCCTATAAACAGCAGCTTGGTACCCTGAACTATCCTATGCCATCCTCATCATCTCAGATATATTTGAGCTCATCGTTATAGTCATCATGTCCATCCATCTTCTTTTTTTTTATTTTGTTTTAATAAAATGTTACAGAGACTTTGGATTTCCATTCATTCATTGTTGCTCACTTTCCTCCCTGCCCACCTCTCCCCCCAGTTCATTTTTTTCTTTGAAAATGAAAAAAAAAAAACTCTTTCATTGTTATACAGTCCCCACTATGCTCCAGTCCACTCCACTATGTAACTTTCATTCTGGACTCTTATCATGACAATAATACCTAATCATATATTCCTCCTAAACAGTTCTCTTCATCATCTATTTCAATACAGTATACATTATTTAGCTCTTAGTTTCTCCCAACCCCCATGTCAGTCTCTTTTTACAACAGTGGTGCTATGCAGTATTTGTCTTTTTGTGACTGAGATATTTCACTCACATAATGTCCTCCAGGGTCACCCATTTTGAATAATATTTCATGAGTTCCTTGTTTTTCAATGCTGTGTAATATTCCGTTATGTGAATATACTAGAGCTTCTCCATTCATTTGTTGATGGCCCTTGGGTTGTTTCAGCTCTTTGCTATTGCAAACAAAGCTACAATGAACATGGATGTGCATGTATATCTGCTTGGGTGGCAGTTATGCTTTATTTAGGGTAAATTCCCAGTAGAGGAATTGCTGGGTCAAATGGTATTTCTATTTGCAACTTTTTGAGAAAGCACCATACAGTCTTCCATAGTGGTTGCACCATTTTACACTCCCACCAACAGTGAATAAGGGTTCCAGTTTCTCCACAACCTTGCCAGCATTTGACATTTGCTCTTCTGTTAAATTTTGTTATTCTTACTGGGTGAGATGATATCTCATAGCTGTTTTGAAAGAAGACTACTTTTAATGAGATAGTGTGAGACAGTGAGTTCAGCAATGGTTTCAAGTATGTCAGAGTTGATGAGGATGGCACAGAATAGACAGGATTCAGATCTGTTGTTAATAGGGTTGCTATAAGTCATACTTGACAACATCTAATAACAACAACATCAGGTAGCGGGCAGATAACAAGATATAAGTTTGAATGTGATACTGTGTGTACAGTGTATTAAGGAGATGAATTAAAGAAAATTATTTTAGTTGCTCATATATTTTTTTAAGAGTCCTTGAAAGTTTAGTTTTACAGGGTACTCTTCAGTCTTTCAGCATAGCCATCTTAATTAAATCCAGTTTGCACTTTTTCCTCATTAGGTTCTTAACCTCCAATTTTGTGCTCTTTTTGGACCAGCCTTTTCAATGCTCCCTTGACATCTTTGTTTCTCAGAGTGTAAATGAGGGGATTCAAGGTGGGAGTTACCACAGTATACAAAAGGGTTATAAACTTTCCCTGGCTGTGTGCATACGGGCTATTGGGCTGGATATAGACAGCAGTGATTGTCCCATAGAAGAGGGACACTACTAACAAGTGGGACCCACATGTTCCTAAAGCTTTACGCCAGGCTTGGACTGACCTAATCCTCATCACTGCTTGAGCAATGAATCCATATGAGATCAAAATGAGTGAGAGGGGGAGGAGAAGCAGTACCAAGGAAGCCACGAAGAGCTGAACCTCATTGGAATGAACATCTACACAGGCTAGCTTGATCATGGCAGGCACTTCACAGATGAAGTGATAAATCTTCCGGTTTCCACAAAAGGGCAGACGAAGGGTGATGGTGCCTTGAATCAGAGTGTTGCCCAATCCACTTAACCACGCCATTCCTGCAAGTGACTGGCAAAGTCGTGGATGCATAACAGTGACATAATGAAGTGGCTGGCAAACAGCAGCATAACGATCAAATGCCATGACAGCTAGAAGAACACACTCTGTGGATCCCAATGCCAAAGACACATAGAGTTGAATAGCACAGCCTAAAGGAGTAATTGTCTTGGATGGACCATGCAGGTTCCATAGTAACTGGGGCACAATGCTGGTGGTAAAGCAGAGGTCAACAAAAGAAAGATTGGTAAGAAAGTAGTACATGGGTGTATGGAGCATGGGATCTAGAACAGAGACCAGGATGATGGCTGTATTGCCTACCAGTGTCAGAAGGTAGGAGATTAGCACAGCTACAAAGAGGATCTTTTCAAGCTGTGGCTGGTCTGAGAAGCCCACCAGTATGAAATCACCTCCAAAACTCTCATTACTAGTCTTCATCACCCTATTCATGAAAAGGAGAGAGACATGTGAACAATACAGATGTTGTTCCACAACCCAAAACCAAACAACATGGATATTTCTTGTTATTAAGTTCTGTCAAGTCTGAAGCAACTTATAGCTGACCCTCCATTGGGTTTTCAGAGGCAGTAAATCACACAGGAGGAGATTGCCTCTCTTTCTCACAAGGGGCAGCTGGTGGATTCAAGCCATGTGCTTCAGGTTGGCAGTGGGACTCCTTGATGCTAGGCCACTAGAGTTCCCAACCTTGAGAAGAGGGAAGAAAAAACCAAACAAAAACAAAACACAAAATTACACTTGACCGAAATTGACCCTGAAAGTTAGGAATAATGGTGGTTTGTATGGAGAGAGATAAGGACAAGAGAAACCTGTGATTCCAGGAGGAAATTGAAAGTATGAAGAACTTTCTTAGAGAACTGCTAAAAGACAAGATAGTATAAAATTTTAAAAAGGACAAGTAGTCATTAATAGTTAATAACTTCTTGATTATTTCAATTTTTTTCTACTTTTTGACAAATTTACCTCAGTTTTCAACAGCATCTTGTAAACTGAGAGCAAGTGTAAGTAAATCAATCAATAACATTTTCTGTGCAACTGCTGTATTAATATTAAAAAACGACTGGTGATCGAGTGGTTAATGTTTATCTGCTAACTGAAATACTGAAGAGTTATAATCCACTAGCTGCTCCTAAGGCTAAAGGTGTAGTAATCTGGTTTCCTAGAAATTTTAGTCTTGGATATGTTATTTCCAGTTCTGGGGAAGCTCTGTTGCCCAGTAGGGTTAGTTCAAACCCTATTAAAGGAATGGGGACCAGTGGTAAGTAAGTAGTAAGTAAGCAATACACCCGAGCTTTTTTAAAAATGAAACACACAAACAGACAAAAACCAAAACAAAACAGCAGCAGCATACTATTACTGAAATCCTTTATGCTGACACATGTATTTACCAATATTATGATGAGATGGAATGCAAACTGCGTAATTGCATTGTTTTACTTATTAATATGATGCACATTTTAACATGTTGTTATGAGCCATAGAGTCACTTGTGACTTATACAGCTCTGAACCCTGCTCTGTCTTGAGACAACCTCATTGTTTTAAACAAACACCCTAGTCACTGAGTCAATCCATCTTATCCAGGGTCTTCCTCTCTTGTGCTGTCCCTCTACCCTCTCAAGCATAATGTCCCTCTCTCTGAATTGGTTCCTCCTTGCCCAAAGTATGTCAGATGGAGCTTCAGAATCCTAGCCTCTGAGGAGCAGCTTGGTTTCACCCTCTCAAGGATGAGCCTGTTTGTTCTAGCAGTGTGTAGTATATTAAATATTCTTCTCTAGCACACTATTTTAACTAGAATTCTCAAAATATTTTTTCATATTTTGTAAAAAAACCAAGATATTGGCTACATTATTTTCATTTTCATGAAACTAAAACTTATCAAAATTGTATTCTTTTGATACCTTTCATTAAAATTTTATCTAAAATGTAATCTTTTATTTTATATAATGACATCATATAGTAACAAAATAAAAAGTCCCTTTGATTGTCTTACAAAATATGACTTATTGTGATATATTTGATTAATTCTGTGCTATATTTACTTGTTATTATTTAGTTGAAGAATATGAAGACAAAAGAGTAAAAGTAATAAAGCATGTTTTGGATATATGATACCAAAAATATACAATACATCTTTTTCTCATGGCAATCAGACAACCTTTCTTAGCAGGAAAGGTTTAAGTGGTAAATTATGGGATGAATAGCAGTTAACCAGTGAATAAGGTCAGTTCTGAGGTAGGCAGAGATTGTTTTAGACAAAAAGAATAGCATACTAATGTTTAGCACTGAAAAGCGTTAAAGAAAAAGAATGATGTTTAATATCCCAAGTTTAGTATGTAATAGTAAGTAACAGAAAATAGAAGAGAAAGGTTTATGTTCTTTTAAAAATTTGTATTTATTTAAAAATTGTTTAAAAGAGGTGAAAAGGCAATGGAGGCCAAGAAGTAAAGGTAAACAATAGGTTGTATTTTTTTCCTGTATTAAAAAACCCAACAACCTTCTCTTTCATGTAATAGATTGTATTGGCAAAGAACAATGATATTGAAGAAACTACTTACAAAGCTGTTGCAAGTTTCTAAGAAAGAAAGAGTGGTTTTACAGTGTCAGGAAAGATTTGTACTTTTAGACTTTAGATTTTAGGAGTTAGAAATCCCAGGTCATGATGATTACCTAGACGTGGAGAATCAGAAAGAAGAATTGTTCATAGTTTGCAGGTTTATTTCCTGCATAGGAAAACATGAAAACATCTTTCATTGAATTGGTCAACTCACATTTTCCTTATGTTATGGTTAAAAATTTTTAATAAAGAAGAAATATTAAATGTAATTCAATCCATCATACCCAGTATGTCTCCTCACCTTATCTTTTCTTATCACTTATATCCATTTTCTTGCAGCTATCCTAAATAAATTTGAATCTGGAGGTGACCTTTGTAGCCTTTCATGTCTCTTACCTAATCCACCCTTAATGTAATTAAATTTTTAAAAATAACTTTTTATTTATAGAGACCTAGTTGGCAGATCTTTTTCTTTTTTATATCTTACCTTCAGTTTGAATTGCTCATTTCTTTCTTATACTTGACTGATGGAATCATATTCTGACCACAATACAATTCTTGTTTCATAAAATACAAAATTTAAAATTTCAACATTGAATTCAAGGTAATGATGAATTTCTGTTCCTTTTGATTTTCAGAACTATATTCATACGTGTTCCCATTAAAAAGAAAGGTGGTTCAACAGAGTGTGGAAATTATCAAACAATATCATTAATATCACATGTAAGCAAGATTCTGCTGAAAATTATTTAAAAAATGACTGGAACACCACATCAACCGAGAACTGTCAGATGTACAGGTTGGGTATAGAAGAGTTCTTGGTATTAAGGATATTACAGCTAATGTTATATGGATCTTAGCTGAAAGAAGAGAGTACCAGAGGAATGTCTATCTGTGTTTCATTGACTATGCAAAGGCATTTGACTGTGGATCACAACAAACTGTGGCTAACTCTGAGAAGAATGGGAATGCCAGAACACTTAATTGTGCTTATATGAAACCTACACTCTGACCAGGAGGCAGTTGTCAGAACAAAGAAAGGAAACACTGCATGGTTTAATATTAGGAAGAGTGTATGCCAGGGATGTATTCTATCTCCATACATTCTCAATTTATATGTGGAACAGATCATCCTGGAGGCTGGGATCTAAGAGGAGGAATGTGGCTACAGGATTGGGGGAAGACACATCAACAACCTGTGTTATTCAGATGACACAACTTTGCTTGCTGAAACTAAGGAGGACCTGAAGTGCTTGCTGCAGTAGGTCAAGTTCTGCAGCCTGAAGTGTGGATCGAAGCTCAACATCAAGAAAACAATGATTCTAACCTCTGGGCCAATTGGCAGCATCATGATAGATGGTGAAGAGATTGAGATTTTTAAGAGCTTTAGTTTGCTTGGCTCCACAAGCAATATTTTTTTTAACAGCAGCCAGGGAATCAATGATAAATTGCATTGGGAAAGTCTGTTGTCAGAGATCTCTCCAGAGTACTGAAGAGCAACAGTGGCAGTCTGGAGACTGAAGTGCACCTAACCCAAGCCATGGTCTTTGCAATTATGTGCTATGCATCAGAAAGATGAACAATGATTAGGAATGATAGCAGAATTGATGCCTTTGAGCTTTGGTGCTAGATAAGAGTATTGAATATACCATGAACTACTAGGAGAACAAACTGGTTTATCCTGGAGATGATGAAACCTGACTGCTCTTCAGATGTAAGGATTTTGAAGCTCCATCTGACATACTTTGGCATATTGTAAGAAGGGACCAGCCCTTAGAGAGGGACATCATGCTTGGGAAGGTGGAGGAATAGTGCAAGAGAGAAAGACCCTCAATGAGAAAGATTGACTCAGTGCCTGAGGTAATATGGGGGTAGGTGTGTCAGAGACAATAGGGTTGTCTCAGGATAGAGCAGGATTCAGGGATGTGGTACTCACTATGACTCACTATGAGTCACAGGTGACTTGACGACAACAGCAACAACAACATTCTAATATTTATAATCATTCTAACCAAATAAATGTTAGTATTACACTGTTAAAAAACATTTTAATTTCATATTTCTAATTGATTGCCATTGCTATATCTTTTCTTTGTCACCAATATTCCATTTTATTTAATATTAACAAAATATTTTTAAAAGAAGAGAAACATGCTGTTACAACCAAGTCTTTTCCCACTCATAGTGATGTCATGTACTACACAGTAGGATATTTTTCTTTCTATGTAGGGTTTTCTTGGCTATAATCTTTATGAAAAGACCCCGATAGGGTACTAGTTAACTATTGATTGCTAACTGAAAGTCCAGAGTTCAGACCTACTAGTCATTCTGCAGTAGAAAAAATACCAGTCTACTTTAGAATAAATTGTAGGCTGGAATGACCAACACAGACAGTTCTGCTATGGTATATAGACTATAATAAGTGAGAATAGACTAGATGGCACAAGCAACAATACTCTACAGAAACTGCTGAGTCTTTATTTTATGAAAAAATTGGTCAGATTTGAAGTGCCAAATCTTTATGCTAGTTTTGAGCAAGCCATCTGAACTGAACTACCTAGGAATCTGTAGAACAAAATCTACTGAGTTGTATTACTCATATCTGGACCAACACCATCCATGAAAAACTGAAATTTACTCTACAAACTATTTTTCTCCTGTAATCTTGAACTACCTTTGCAACAACATGTCAATTTTAATTGAACTGAGTCGGCTATGGATACTGAAACAAAATCTAAACTCCTAATGGACAAACTCTTAAATGTCTTTTTTGCTATCCTCAGTTCAGATTATATTCAGAGCACACTTGTTTTTCTTATGTATTGTAGAATCAGGACCAACTCATAGTGAACCCTACAGTGAGTTTAAAGAGGCAGCATCTTTTCACAGAAGGAGATTACCCATTATTTTACAAAAGAACAGCTGAGGAATTTGAACTGTGTGCACTTGGATTGGCAGTGCAACTTTTTATCACTAAACCATCAGGGCTCTCTGACCATAGTAAGAAGCATATATCAGTGCCATTATTCTTTCTATTAAACACCTTTTCTCCTTATTTCTAACATCTTCTATAGTAAAAGAAAAAATTATGCTTACTACATATGGGCATAAATCAATACAATATACATTAAATAGTGCTCATTATAATTAAATTCACAAATATTTCAAAGGACATACATCAATCAAATGAAATGAGTTCTTTAAAATTCACTGCTATGAAACAACCTTTTAAAAATGCTCAGGAGTTTTGGAAGTACTAGATAGATTTAAAGATAATTTCCAAGCTTTCATTTTGATATAATTATCATACTCACATTTGTTTAACTTAACCTTATTCCATTCATTGACTTGTCCTTAATCTGAAAAACTTTAACCCCTTGTCATGAAGTCAATTTCAACTTAAAACATCCATTTAGGATAGACTAACTGCTCCTATTTAGCTTTCAAGGCTAGCAGACTGCCGCATCCTTCTACAGTCACTGGCATTTGGAACCAACAACCTTTTAGTCAGTGGCTGAATATTTAACTGTTTTGCCACCAAGGCTTCTTCACTCATCCTTAAGAAAATAGCATACATGTGCATCACAATTTTACCACATCTCTTATTTTAAACTTTGTATACTTGAATAAGTATGGAATATGTAAAATTATGGAGAAAAGTGAATAACTGAGGGTGAGAGAAATAAGAACACACACATATAGAAACAATCTTTCTCTGTAGCATATATACAAAAGTTATGCATATATTAGAAAAATTTATATTTTCTGCCTTTTCAAATTTTATAGTTAGAAAAATTCAAGAAAACTCAGAGCAGAAGAAATGTCTCTGGAATTCTACCCTTCTTTTTTTTGTCTCCCTAAATTTCTGTATTCTTAAAGCATTTAGACAATTATTGTTTATCTCATATACAACCCTCTTCTAAAACATTAATAGTTAATTTGATATTCTGAAATAGAATAACTTCATAGAAGATAGGTTTAAAAACTAGGTAAATTATTGAACAAGTGGGCCAGAAAGGCTAAGGTGAGCAATAGAAGGAAAAATTCTTTTTGGTGTATGATACATAGTGTATGTAAATAGGCAGGAGAATTTATGTAGCCCTCATTATTTCCTCACCTTTGAAAATTTTTTCTCTTCACTCTTCTAGTTTCTCAAGTCAAGAAAATGGGTCTTATCAGTGAATTTTTTAGAACCGTGAGATTGTAAGCATGAATTTCTAGATTCAAGACCAAAATTGGAATGTGACTTCTTGCTTCTGGATCCAGAAAACTTTTAAGTTTGTAAATACAGCAGAAAATAATGTTAGACACAGAGTGGGACCTTAGGGATCCTAAATTCCCAGTAGAACAATTAATAGGAAGTGTAAGAATGACCAAGAGTAACATATCCTGGGGGACATGTATAGAAAGAATAATTTTTAAGGTATTTTATATTGGTTTTTGTATAAGATTTGTATATATTATGTTTAATTTATTTTCCTTTCATTCACTTTGTGTTTCATACGATCATTGATATATATTGCATGTTACAAAAATCAATTACCACTTATCTATTCCTACCATTACACTGTCTTTTCAGGTTCCAACTGGATCATTACCATTCTTACACACACACACACACAGCTATCAACTCTTCAAGCTTTTAGCACCTTGATTCATATGCTATAAAATATATTAGGAACATTCTCACCCTCTGCAAGACACTTGCCTAGGAGCATACACTTACCTCCATTGTTCCAGTTACTGTTATCAATCCCTCTCCACCTGGGTCTTCTTCTGCTCTGTCCCTCCACATTTTCGAGCATATTGCCCTTCTCCAATGACTGGTCCCTTTCTGCCACATGCCCAAAATATGTAAAATGGCGCTTCAAAATCCTAGTCTCCAAGGAGAAACTTGGTTTCACCCTCTCAAGGAAATATCTATTTGTTTTCTTGGCATGCATGGTCTCTTCAAGATTCCCAAATTGTTTGGTGATAGAGAATTTTAATGAGACATATTTGTTGCCATATTGTACAAATTGGATAATAGCTTTTAGAAACTTTCATGCAAAGACATATTTAAGGATAAAAAGGATAATTCAATATTGACAAGCAAAATATGCATTTTTTTAATTTAGGTTGTTTATTTTTCATTTCAGTGAACATCTACAGAGATTTTGGGATTCCATTCATTCATTGTTGCACCCTTCTCCCCGCACAAACCCCTCCCCCCCATTTGCTCCTCTCCTTGAAAAGCAAAAGAAAAACTCCCTCATTGGTACACAATACCCCCCCGCACCTCCCCAAACCCCACCCCCTAGCCCCAAATATAATCCACTCTACAACCCTCACTGCATACTCCTACGATAAAAATATGCATTTTTAAAAAAAATAGTCATGAAATTTCTAGGAAAGGATATAAGACTGGAAGGATATAAGAAAAGGCTCTTCCCTCAGTTAAGACTTTGAAAGGATGTTGAAATAAAATTCAGTTCATCATTAAAAAAAAATCCAGTTCATCATTACAAATGAAAAGTAGACATTGTATATTGATGTACAGATGATGATAGAAATGAAGACTCTGTGGTGCAAAGTAAGTTGGTATTGTACCATCCTCATCATCCCTGATATACTAAAGTCCACTGATACACTCACTGTGTTGATCCATCTGAAGGAGGAATCTCCTTCACTGAACCTCCACTTTTCCAAGCATGATATTCTTCTCCAACGATTGAGCCCTCCTAACAATATGTCCAAAACATATGAGGCAAAACTTCACTATCCTTGGCTCAAAGGAACACCTCAGTTACACTTTCTCCAACACCTTTTGGTAATCCATGAAGTAAGTTTTCAATATTTTTCTCCAAGGCACTAAACTACTAAAAGGCATCAATTTGCCTCTGTCATCCTATTCATTGACCCATTATAAGATGCATAAAGAGTAAATGAAAAGATCATGCCTTCAATCAGGTGAACCTTTAAATTGGTATTGTCACTCCTGAGCTGCTTGGAGAGGTCCTTGACAGCAAATTTTCCCAATGTAACACCTCTTTTGATTTCATGACTGCTGGTAACAAAGAACGATTGTGAATCCAAGCAAGATGAATTCATTGACAATTTCAATCTTTTCTCCATCTATCAAGTCATTGTCTATTGGCCCCTGATGGAGAACTGCAATTCATATTGAAGATTCTATCTTTTGCAGCAAACATTTAAAATATTCTTGGTTTCAGCTAATGAGGTTGTGTCACCTGCATAATGTAGATTTTGGATTAGTCTTTCCAATCATGGTGTCACAGTCTTCTTCATAAAATGAAAGTAAGTTAAGGCTCTTTATTGAATAGGTTTAGTCTTTATGTATGGAAGTCTGGTGGCCTAGTGGTAAGAAGCTGCACTGCAATCCTGAAGGCATGTGGTTCAAATCCACATGTTGCTTCTCAGCAGAAAGATGGGAAATCTCTTCCCATGCAACTAAAACTTCCTCTGAAAACCCGCAGGAGGGTCATCTATGGGTAGGTTCTGATTCTACAGTACACAGACAGCAGCAACAACAACAGTACTTATCCAGATTTCTGCACAAGTAAAAACTGAATAATTATCTAACACAATTCCTTGAATAGAGGTAGTGTCTTGTTTACAGATTCAAAAGTTGGAAAAAGCATGGGTAAGTGGAGATGAATAAATATAGTTAATCATAAAAGAGAAATAGCTAATCATGGACAGAATCTAGTGATTTTATGAGTGTTTAGAATTATCTAGTTCATACGTGGATCAGGTCTTCAAGCTCCTTCAATAAGACCAGTGAAGTATTCATCTTAAAGTGTAGACTGTATTAAAGTATAACACATTTTGTAAAGGAAATAATTTATCATTGTTCATCTTGATTTGTTTTTTCTAGCGTGAATATATTTGTTTGATACTTAGGTGAAGAAAACTTTTCTATTCTTATCCTCTTTGAATAATTACTATACCACCACCATCTTCAGGATACTGATTTGCCTAATGCTGTTATAAGCAGTGAGTACCTGTAATTGGTCCTCTTTGTCTGGACAAAGGATTGAATCCAGTGGAGAAAACAAAAAGATAGAAAGATTGAAAGAATGGAGAAGGATAATATTCTGGTTTTTTCATGATTGTGTTCTGTGCAAAATTTATAATACTCACTTGAGTAGAACACTTAGTTGAGAGAAAAGGTGAGGAAAAAGGTTAAGGTTGAAAGAAAAGATAGGTTTATTACAAGAGATACCTCTCCAAAAGTGGGATGGGTCTCTCCAGAAGTAGGGGTGGGGAAAAGCCCTTCACCAGGCACACTGTGCCTTATTATAGCCGGCTGTCCTGGTAGTTTGATGTATTTCTTGTCTTGAAGTTGGACTAGTAGTAGGATGATATGAATGGTCTTTCTTGACATCACTTATGTACCTAACAAACTTCCTTGGTTACAGCCTCTTCTCTATATGCCAGGGTCATGGGACATGAGGCACTAAGGTTCCTAGTTCTGATTGGTTGGGGTCTTATCTCAGTCATCTTATCTTACTTTTGCCCTCTGTTCATTCCCAAATGTGAACTCCTTCCAGCTCTATCCTACTAGTATCCACTTTAACTATCCTTTCTCCTTGTCTCTTGGCTTTTACCTCTAACCGTACTGTTAACACATAGGCTTGCAGTTCAAATCTACCAACTTCTGGATGGGAGAAAAATGGGCAAGCTCCTTTCATGTGATATACTGCTTCTGAAACCTGCTGAAAAGTTAACTTTGTGTTGGTTCTAACTAATGGTATCCAAAAAACCCAACAACTTAAAACTTAGCTTTATCTGTTTTGAATCTTATCATAGATTCATATATAGTTTTATGTCACTTTCTCACTTCTAAATTCTAATATTTTTTAAAAAATATTTCCCATTTTCTGCACTCAAATGCATTGTCTACGTTCAATGTTCTTCCCTTTTTCTTAATCCTAATAGTATTTTGTTCCTGTCTTTGCTTTTGTATGTGTGTATGTGGTATTGTTGGGCAGTGAATAAAGAATGACCAAAGAAGAATCAGTGCCTGGTGCTGGAGAAGAGTTCTGAATAGTCCAATAACTGTCAAAAAGATAAATATATCTTGGAAAAGGTGTAGCCAAGGTGCTCCTTGGAGAAAAGCATATTGAAAATTTCTCTGACAAACTGTGGGCATGTTGTTGGGCATATCATGCTTGGAAAGTCTGAGAGTCTGTGAAGGTGGGAAAGACCCTCGATGAGATGAATTGACACTGTCACTGTAATGGTGGGATTGAGTGTGTCAGAGAGGAGGATGACACAGAACAGGGCAGGATTCACATTCACTATTTATAGGGTTGCTATGAGTTGCAGTTGACTCAATGGCACTTAAAACAACAATAGAATAGCTAAGATCACTAAAATTATGTCATGTAATTAAAATAATACTCAAATATATTTTTATGTCTGGATTGAAGATGTGACATTCATATCAAAGCAATCTGTCACATTTTCATTTTATATCTCTTAAGTGAAAAGCTATCTCTAAATATATTGCATTGATTAAATAGGATGGGAGAATAAAATAGACACTTTAAAGTATTTAAATTCCATTACAGACTCTCACTTTTTTCTTATAAGTTGTAAGTGTTCAGTGTCCTTGAATATGCAAATATTTAGAAGAGAATACAATGAAAATTTAGTAACTAGAAAACTTGTAGTATATTTTGAGAAATTAAGAGGTAACTACCATGTTTAAACAAACATCAAATAGAGAAATTAATGATATCTAGTTGAAAAAAGGTGCACTTGATTTAGCCCATAGTCTTCACAATTACTTGCTATGTGTCAGAATGTTGGACAATGACTAGGGATGGTAGAAGAAGAACTGATGCCTTTAAGCTGCGATGCTGGAGAAGAGGCTTGAATATACCATAGACTGCTAGAAGAACAAAGGGGTTCATCATAGAGAGGGTAAAAGCTGCTCTTAGGAAACAAGGATTCTGAGGCTTTGTGTAACATACTTTGGGCATGTTAAAAGGAGCGACCAGTCCTTGGAGAGGGGCGCCATGCTTGGAAGGGTGGAAGCAAGAGAGGAAGACCCTTAATGAGATGGATTAATTCAGTGACTGGGTTAATGGGAATAGGTGTATCAGAGGCAGTAAAGTTGGCACACGATACAGCATGGTTCAGAGCTTTTGTACACAGGGTTGCTATGTTGCAAGCCACTCAACAGCACATAACAACAATTGAAAAAAAAGAGGACACAACCTTGCTTGCTGAAACTGAGGAGGACATGAGACATTTGCTGCAGAAGATTAAGGACTGTAATCTTCAATATATTTTGAAGCTCAAAATCAAGAAAACAGATTCATACCACTGGGCAAATTGGTAGCTTCATGATAGATGGAGAAAAGATTGAGGTTGTTAACAGCTTCAGCTTGCTTTGTTCCACAATCAACACTATTGGCACAGCAGCCAAGAAATCAAAAGATGAATTGCATTGGGAAAGTCTGATGTCAAGAACCTCTGTAGAATACTGAAGAGAGCAATGATGTCATTCTGGAGACTAAGGTGTGCCTGATCCCGGCCATCATCTTTGCAATTACTTGCTATGCATCAGAAAGCTGAATAATAACTAAGAATGATAAAAGAAAGATAGGTACTTTTGTGTTGTGGTGCTGGAGAAGATTGTTAAATACACCGTGGGCTGCCAGAATAAACAGGTCTATCCAGAAGAGGGTGAAACCATGCTGCTCCTTGGAGGCAAGGATTTTTTTCTCCATCTCATACTTTGGGTACATAGTCAAGAGAAACCAGTCATTGGAGAGGGACATTGTGCTTCGAAGGGTGAAGGGACAGCCCTGGAGAGGAAGACCCAAGAATGAGATGGATTGACTTAGTGACTGGAGAAATGGGATTAAGTCTGTTGGAGATGATGAAATTGGCTCAGAATAGGGCTGTGTTCAGAGCTAATATATTTAGTGTTGCTAAGAGTCGCAGGCCACTTGATGACACGTAACAACAACAACAATTGAGAAAAACCACTACTCATCTGTCTTTTTGCTGTACTGTGATGGCTTGCATGTTGTTTTGATGCTGGAAGCTATGCTTACCAGTATTTTAGATACAGTGGGGTGACCCACGGTGAACAGATTTCACTGAAACTTCAAGATGAAAACAGATTAAGAAACAGGAATTCTTAGAATAAGAGTTGCATAGTAAAGTGGTCTGGGGGGTGGGGAAAAGGAAGAGGGAACTGTATAACAATGAAATAACTTTTTCTCAAGAAAGAAATGAACTGGGGAGGAGGAAGACGAGGAGGAAACTGTGCAACAATGAATAAAATGGAAATCCAAATTCTTTATAAATTCTCATTAAAATCTAAAAAAAGAAGAAAAGAAAGAAAGAAATAGGACTGGTCATGCACTTTTGAAATAACAGAACTTTGAAAACTTAATAGACAACAGAAGAATACTGTTGAATATAGTGACACAAAATAAGTCGCTCAGATGGGAAGATATTAAAACTATGGCTGGGAAAGGGCTGCTTTTTCAAAATAGAGTCCACTTTAATGATATGGGTGGGGTAAAGCTTTCATCTAATGAAGGGCCTTTATTTATTGATGTAGAAAAACTCATAATGAGGAAAATAGCTTCAAACATCCTTTAACAATTGGAACATGGAATATAAAAAGTAGGAAACAAGAAAAGCAATGAGAAGTTGTTAAAAAATGAAATGAATAACAGTGGGCATAAATCAATGGTGATTAATTTTATAAGACACAATGTGTGGGAATAAATGTATGAAACACAATTGAATGAAAAAACAATATTGAATGGTAAGCTATTTGCTCTGTGAACTCCAATCCAAATCACAACAAAACATTGCAAGAAAATGGAAAAAAAAGTCAAATAGAGACCTTTCTAGTTCTAACCATAAAAGAAAAGAAAAAAAATGGAGTAATGCATAAAGGTCTACATCCTAGGCCTTAATGAATGCTTGAGCTTCATTTTTTATCATTTTGAGTCAGAAAATCACATGACTTATTAGACTGGAGTAGCAAATTGAAGAGTATTTGAGCGTCATTTATTGTAAAAAAAAAGCTTTTTTCTAAATCCTTCCTTAAGTACAGTGATATCAGTTATAGGAGGTTATCCATAGTCATACAAAGAAATCCAGTTAAAACAACTATTAAATATGTATACCAACTACAAAAGCCTAAGTTGTATAAATTGTGAATTTCTACCAACTTTTGCAATCTGAAATTCATCAAACATGTAATGAAAATGCATTAATAAAAACTGATGAGTGGAATGAAAAAGTTAAAAACAAAGAAGAAAGACTGGAAAACATGGCCCAGTCACAGAAATGAGGCTAGAGGTCACGTGATAGAATTTTGCATAATAAATTATTATTCATTGCAATTAAAAAAATAAATGCAGAGGGTGTAACCATGAAAGAGAATAGAGGTCACTATGGTGAGTGAAATAATAATACAACTGTGAAAACAGAAGGGTAGCTAAGGGATTGGGACCTGGAAAGAAGGAAAACAATGTGTGGACAATGGACACTATAAAGACCAAGATAAAAGAGGGTCAACCTAGGAAGAATCAAATAAGAACAGTACAGCTATTGCAAATAGTAAATGGGAATTGTTGTTGTTGTTGTTGTTGTTATGTGCCGTCGAGTCGCCTGCGACTCATAGCGACCCTATGTACAACAGCCCTAAACTCCGCTCTGTCCTGTGCCAATCGCACTGTCTCTGACACTCCCATCCCAATTATCCCAGTCACTGAATCAATCCACCTCATAGAGGGCCTTCCTCTCCTGCGCCGTCCCATCACCCTCCCAAGCATGATATCCCTCTCCAAGGACCGGTCTCTCCTCACCACATGTCCGAAGTAAGTTAGACGGAGCCTCAGAATCCTTGCCTCCAAGGAGCCACCCGGTTTAACCCTCTCCAGGACAAATCTATTTGTTTTCCTAGCAGTCCATGGTATTCTCAGTACTCTTCTCCAGCACCACAGCGCAAAGGCATCAGTTCTCCTTCTATCCTCCTTGGTCATTGTCCAACTCTCTGATGCATAACAGGTGATTGCGAAGACTATGGCCTGTGCGTATAATTGTTCAAAAGAGGGAGAAAGTGTGTAGAAAAAGAAAGAAAAATCACTAGGACAGCAGAGATTCGTGGACAACAGGGGCTGTGTAAAGGAGTAAAAAAAAGGGGTAAAGATTTTATGAGAAAGAATGTATGATAAAAAGTCATAGATCAGTAGTAATTAAGCGTACAAAAAATTAATAAAAATAATTGTATAAAACAAAATGCACATGAATGAAACAATGTGTACAATGATTGTACAAAAGTTAGTGTGAAAAGTACAATGTAAATGAAAAGAACATAATATATGTGAACAAATGTAGGCAAACAATAAAACAAAAGTGAAATGGCGACTATACACATGGAGACTTCACTTGATGACCTACACAGAAATAAGTTGGAATACACTTGTGGAAAGAATAGATTATATAAAAAATAATTACTTGACACAGAATCAGTACTTTTCTCCACAATTTAAAGGCATTAATTCTACTCCTGTAATGTTCATCATTTACCAAATTTTAGATGCATAGGAAATATTTGAAAATACCATGCCTTGTAGCAGATGTACCTTAGTTTTTAAACTGATAGCCATGTTCTTTAGTATTTTGGAGAAGTCCTTGACAGTAGATTTTCCCAAAACAACATGTCTTGATTTCCTGATTGCTCTTACCAGGAATGTTAATGGTAGATCCAAATAAAATTAAATTATGGACAACTTCATCCTTTTCTCCATCTATCTTGATGTTACCTGCTGGCCCAATGGCTATAAATTTAATTTTCTTAATGTTGAGATTAGTACATATTTATATTCTTTTATATTCTGTAGTAAGTGCTTTAGTCCTTCATATTACACAGGTTTTTACTAAATTGTCCTCATTCTGATACCACATTTTTCTTCATATAATTTGGGTTTTCAAATTATTTACACAACATACAGATAGAATATATTTTTTCAAAAAAGAATACAACCCTGATGCCCACCTTTCCTGATTTTAAACCATGTCTTTTTCCCTTTTTTTTCTATTAGATCTATTACTTCCTGATATATTAATAATTTTCACATGAGCATAACTAGATATTTTGGAATTTGCACTCTTCTCAATTTTAGCCATAATTTGTTATGTTTTCCATAATCAAATGCCTTTGCATGATCAATAAAGACAATATAAATATTTTTTGGTTATTCTCTGCTTTCAGCAAGATCTATCTGACATTAGCAATGATATCCTTGATGCTACATATTTTGAATACAACTTGAATTTCTGGTAGTTCCATGTAAATGTACTAGTCCAGCCATTTTTAAATGACCTTCAGCAAGATTTTACATATATGTCATATAAATATCCATGTCAACACTGGATGTTTAATATGTCAATCATGTAATTATTATTATTCTTCAATAATTTCCACATTCTGCTTTATGTCCTTTTTTGAAATGGTAATAAATATAAATACCTTCCAGTTGACTAGTAAGTTGCCTTCATTTTAAGATCTAATGCATAGGTATAAAACTAATAGCACTAATAAGGAGAGTTGGAGGCATAATGCAACACTTTGTGCACTGCTATCTGAAAGTTCAAAAGTTTGACTCTACTAACTTCTCCAGAGGAATCTATTGCCATGAACATTTACAGCCTTGCAAACCCAGAAGGTCCCACGAATCTGAATTGACTCGATATCAGTTGGTTCAATAAATACAACACATCTACTGTACTATTCTTCCTAGGTGCCATTGAGTTTCTGTTGTTAGACTGTAATTCAAAGTGACTCTACATCCAAGCAAACAAAAACAGCATCCAATACTGTGTCCTCTTCACAATCTTTGCTGTGCTTAATACTAATGTTGCAGTCACTGTGTCTATCTCTATGAGATTATTTTTCTTCTTCAGTGACAAACCATGGCATTTTCTCCAAAGATTGCCTTTCCTGAATATTTCCCCAACAAATATAAAATGGATTTTCATTATGCTTGCTTCTTTTTTTTGTTTATTTCTTTTTTAATTATTATTAAATTTTATTAGTTTTAATGAACATTTACAGAGATTTTGGGTTTTCATTCATTCATTGTTGCACTGTTTTCTCTACCCTCCTACCCAGTTCATTCTTCTTCCCCCGCCCCCGAATGTCTGTTTTAATTGTCCAATTGCCACAGTGCTTGTCAAAGCCAGTTCTGATTAATCTCCTTTGTCAGTGTGTCCTTTGCCATTCCCTATCATTCCTCCCTGAGAGAGACTTTACCCTGATTCATAAGGAAAAGGGGATGGCGTATTCTCTTAGCTCCTTCCTGCTGAAAAGGGACGCTGTGGGTTTCAGGGTGAAGATCTTCTCTCACTACTCTAAAGGGCCCCTTT
Source organism: Elephantulus edwardii (assembly GCF_000299155.1). Lineage (NCBI taxonomy): Eukaryota > Metazoa > Chordata > Mammalia > Macroscelidea > Macroscelididae > Elephantulus > Elephantulus edwardii. The sequence continues at coordinate 5,193,205 of NW_006399934.1, forward strand.
GGCAGTAGGAAACACATAGACTATTATGGAGATTGATTTTGGAATTTAGATGCACTGTTATCAATTGTGCTTAGCCGTACATGTTCATATCCTTGAAGATGTATCATGGAAGTGTTGCAGCCTAGAAGACACAAATTTAGCTAAGAAGTTAAAAGTACATGAGTCAAAAATTAAAAAGCCATAATATTCTGAGTAGAGGTTCTAATAGTGGCACAAATCAAGTTACAGAGGGAAGGTGGTTCTTACAATAAAAAGCCTATAGACTAGCACTTTGTGTATTATAGTGTACAGGTTAGGAACCACAAGATGTAGAGGCTCAGCTATGTCATTTATGGTTCTTAAGTCCTGGAGGAAATTCCATCTACCACTGGGTTGTTTTACAACTCAGAAGTTCGCATACAAGATAGAGGCGAAGTAAGGAACTTCTTATGAGGTTTTCCATCCATTCCAACAACTAAGAAATAGTGAGAAGAATTGGGACCTCAGAAAGCTTTTAGGACCAATTAGTAGGCTCTGCGTCCAGGAGAAAACGAATATACTTACCAGTAATGTTAATGCTCACCCACAGCTCTTCTGGGAGGATCTAAATCATTGAAACGTATGCTTGCTTCTAAGGAGTATTATAGGTGCACACAGATGTGTAACGTAAAATATGCATTAAACATGTAGTATTTATTTGTTCTGTTTACACAACAACCTTTGGTCTAGGTATAGGTTTTGTATGGGCACAATATTTGGGTAGTCTATGGTATATTCTAACCTAAACTAGGGATATCATTGCTGATATCAGATGGATAGTGGCTGAAAGCTAAGAATATCAGAAGAATGTCTATCTGGTGTTTTATTGACTATACAAAAGCATTTGACTGTGTAGATCAAATAACAAACTAGGCTAACACTGAGGAGAATGGGAATCCCAGAACACTTAATTGTGCTCATATGAAATATATACTTAGACTAAGAAGCTGTTATTTAAATGGACCAAGGAAACACTGTATGGTTTAAAATTAGCAAGGGTGTGTGTCAGGGGTATACCCTTTCTCTACACCTATTCAATCTGTATGATGAGCAAATAATTCCTGAAACCAGACTCTATGAAGAAGAATGTGGCATCAGGATTGGGGGAAGACTTACCAATAACCTGTTCTATGCAGATGACACAAACTTGCTTGCTGAAAAAGAAGGGGACCTGAGGGGTTTGTTGCAGAAAATCAAAGACTACAGCCTTCAATATGGATTGCATCTTAACATCAAGAAGACAAAAATCCTTACCAATGGGCCAGTGGGCAACATCATGATAAATGGAGAAAGGATTAAAACTGTTAGTGATTTCATCTTTCTTGGATCTGCAATCAACATCCCTTGTACCAGCAGACAGGTGATAAAAAGAAGAATTGCTTTGGACGAATCTGCTGTCAGGGATCTCCAAAATACTGAAGAGCATTGATGTTAGTTTGAAGACTAAAGTGAGCCTGATTCACCATGTTTCTTTCAATTACTTGCTATGCATCTTAGAACTGGATCATGAATAAGGATAACATAAGAAGATGCCTTTGATGATTTGGAATTGTGGTGTTGAAGAACAGCACCAAATATCCTATGGACTCCCAAAATAATGAACATGTATGTCTTGGAAAAGCTGCAGTGTGAGTATTCCTTGGAGACAAGGATGACAAAGCTTCATTTCTCATACCTTGGACATTTTGCTAGGAGTGGTTATTCCTTGGGAAAAGATATCATGCTTCAAAGGGTGGCGGGTCAATGAGTAAGAGGAAGATCCTCTTCGAGATGGATTGACAACAGTGATTGCAGCAATGTGCTCTAGTGTATCAGAGACAGTGAGCATGGCCAGGATAGGATTAAGGCTTGTTGTTCATAGGGTCCCTATGAGTTGTACTCTACTTGACTACACCTAACAATGAAAATAACATAGTATATTCAGCATAACAAGAGCACAAGTACTTCCTTGGGATCATCTATGGTATATTCAGCATTCTTTCCCAAGAACAGGAAAGTCATTCAAGATGTCATTCTACAACTAACATAATTCATAGACATCAATTCTTCTTTGGTGTTCCTATCTATGGTTTATTAGTTACAAATATACTAGTGAAATCAATGCATATGTGTTTAATATTGATATATAGTATATAGGGACCTAATACACAACATGGTTTATGCACGTGTAATATAATACTAATATATACAACAAACTAACAAACTTACCATAGTTTGTATACACACACACACACGTTGTTTTCGTATACTGTCAAGTTGGAACTGACCCATAGCTGATCCCCTGGTGGGTTTTCAGAGGCAGTTAATTGCATGAGAGGAGAATGCCCAACTTTCTCCGAGAAGAAGTTGTTGACCTTGAACTGCATGCCTTTGGGATTGCAGTGCGTCTGCTTGCCTCAGTGTGTGTATAAATAAATACTCAGTGAGGTGTAATGTGTCACAGTAATCTAAATTTCAAATAACTCAAATGTCCATGAGCTTTACAATAAATGCTGTCGAACAGTGAGACTAAATAAAGTATCACACATCATTCTAATTGTAAGTAGGAACTGACTCCTAATTGGTTTTCCATTAGGATACCTAGGCCGTAAGTCACAGGGAAGGAAATTCTCAAGGCAGACTTTTGTTTGTGGTAGTCCATTATATGTTCAATAATCTTCACCAACACCTCAATTCAAAGACATCAATTATTCAATCTTACTTATTTGTTGTCCAACTTGTGCATACATAAGAAATATACATACACAAGTGTGAAAAACCAAGGCTTGGACCAGGCACATCTTAGGCTTTTAAATGACATTCTTGCTCTTTAGGACCTTAAAGATGTCTGTGACATAGTTGCCCGGTGCCACATGTCTTGATTTATTGAGTGCTACTACAATAGACCGCTGAAGAAGCTCAATATCAGCTGTGAAAACTAGGCCAGGAGCTGATTGTGGAAAAGACCACCAACTACT
>NW_006399934.1:5197930-5200249 GCF_000299155.1 Elephantulus edwardii
GCAATCACTTGTTATGCATCAGAGAGTTGGACAATGACCAGGGAGGATAGAAGGAGAATTGAAGCTTTTGAGCTGTGGTGCTGGAGAAGAGTATTGAGAATACCATGGACTGCTAGGAAAAACAAACAGATTTATCCTGGAAAGGGTTAAACTGGGTGGTTACTTGGACGCAAGGATTCTGAGGCTCCGTCTAATATTCTTTGGACATGTTGTGAGGAGAGACCGGTCCTTAGAGAGGGACATCATGCTTGGGAGGGTGGAGGGGCAGCGCAGGAGAGGAAAGCCCTCTATGAGGTGGATTGCTTCAGTGACTGGGATAATTGGGATGGGAGTGTCGGAGACAGTGCAATTGGCACAGGACAGAGCGGAGTTTAGAGCTGTTGTACACAGGGTGGCTATGAGTCGCAGGCGACTGGACGGCACATAACAACAACAACAACTACAATAGACATTTAATAATGATTAACGTAAAAGAAAATCATCCAACTTCAATCTTGTTTATCATTATTGTGCATATTGTTCCAGTAGTGAGAATTTTAGGATTTTTTTCAATGTTGATATGGAATCCATATTGAAGTTTGTATTTATTGATATTCTTCAGCAAGTGCTTCAAGTCTTCCTTGGTTTCTATAAGCATGGTATGTCATCTGCATAATGCAGGTTGTTGATAAGACTTCCACCAATTCAAAGGCACATTTTTCTTCATATTGTTCTGTTTCTCAAATGATTTGCTCAGAATAAATATTAAATAGGTTTGGAGAAAGGATGTAACCATGACACACAGCTTTTCTTGTTTTGATCCATGTAGTATTCCCTTGTTCTGTTTGGACAACTGCTTCTTGATCTATGTATAGCTTTCATTTTTACTTTAAATAATCAGGTGAAAACTACTTCTCAATTAAGTGGAAAAAACGATAAAATTTTAAATGATACCATAGTTATCACGTCATAGTTGTCAGTGTTGAATTCAATGTGCTTTAAAAAAAAAGCAAAACAAAACAAAAATGCTTGCCTTAGAAAAATAAAACTTTTTAAAGCTTAGGTATTTGTAATCAATAGCGAAACCTAACTAATTACTAGTCACTTGCTGTTTCTCTGGAATTTGACTATTTCACTTACTTTTGCACTCATTGCCATTGAATCGTAACTGACTCATAATTAATTTTCCACTCTGTATTGAAGGTTTAAAACATCATAAAAGAGATAGCCTACCTTTTTTCTGTGAAGCCACTTCTGTAGTCTTTCCACCAGAAAGGTGGTTTACTGCACAATTCTTTGCAAACTATGCCACCAGAGTCCCTTTTGGAAGATATGCATAACTTTTAATAGAGTTTATACATTCCAATTAACAAGTAAGGACACCTCTTATCTAAAAAGGTCTGTCGTCTAAAACTTTTTAAACGTGGTAAAATGTGTATAGAAATACCTGATATTTATTCTGCGGTGATGAGAGAATCTATAGACACTTAAGAAAATGTTAGGAACCAGCACTCACTCACAGAGCCCACATGGAGCTAAGACCTGTCCCTAGATGCTGTTGGAAGATAATATTCACCCTCAGAGGCAGCAAAGGATGGTGTCTAACCCACGGTACTACACAGGGATGGTACCCAGTCCAAGATGCCACACTAAGATGACACCCACCCCGGAACCTACACATAAACCCACAGTCACTTATGTTGGAAACCCTCCCATGTGCAGGAACTGGCTTACACATAGGACTTGCATGTAGGCCATCACTGACACTTTGAAATTCTGCCTGAGTAGATTCACAGAAGAGCAGCCTGTCTGTTTGGGACACAGAGCCACAAGCAGAAAGCACAACTTTCTCTGCTTTTTCAACTGGCACATTAAGCTGCAGAGAGAGCTGACTTGAAATTGCTGAAGTGAAACACCTGGTCTCATAACAGTTGGCCTCTCCATAGAATAAGGAGGACAATAGAATTGTAGACAGGGAACTACATTAAAGCAAGGTACCTAGAGGGCAACTGTGCAGAACAAAGAGAACCTGAAGGACTTTAGGAAACACAAGGAATTTCAATAGAGCAAGTGGATCACCTCATAGATTGAACATTTTAACCTGGTAACTAACTGATCAATTGGCAGCATCATGATGGATGGTGAAGAGATTGAGATTGTACAATGCTTTAGTTTGCTTGGCTCTGTAGTCAACAGTCTTGGTACCAGCAGCCAGGAAATTAAAAGGCGCATTGCCATGGAAAAGTCTGCTGTTAGGGACCTCTCCAAAGTACTGAAGAGCAATGGTGTCTCTCTGGAGACTAAGGTGCATCTGATACAGGCCATGGTCTTCGCAATCAC
>NW_006399934.1:5200639-5210658 GCF_000299155.1 Elephantulus edwardii
GAGTTTAGGGCTGTTGTACATAGGGTCGCTATGAGTCGCAAGCGACTCAACAGCACATATCAACAACAACAACAAGTAACTGATAACATAAATAACATAATAAAGATAAGAATTATTGACAACTTATAGAAATATCCTAATACTTATCAAGAAAAACTTCACTATCAAGAAAAAACTTCACATAAAGTCAAGAAAGCATCAGGTAGCTTCAAACACTGAGACAGCAAATTAAGCCTTCTCCAAAAAGGAAAAAAAAATAAACCAAAGACTATTGCAGACCTAATGAATACCCCAGAATTAAGAATGCAGATGGTATATGTTGATGTGGAGACATTCTAACAGTTACAAAAGAAAGTACAAATGAAGGAAGAAACAATGGAAACCACAAATAAAGGGAATATGCTAGATATAGAGAAGCAGAAGAAATATTTGATGAAGAGTTATTTAAACTGCTATGGATGAATGTGCAAATGAAGGGGGAAACAATGGAAACCACTAAAAAAGCAAACACTGCAGAGATGCAAAGCCAGAAGAAATATATTGATGAGGAGGACCTTGCACAAATATGGAAGAAAATGCAAAAGATAAAGAAAAATTGAAACTATATGTAAAGAGGTACAAGAACTTAAAAAATCATCACAAAATAGGGTACAGCCAACACAGTACTAAAAATAACAAAAATACATGAAAATGCAATCCAGGATATTATGCCCAAAATGATAGAAGTGTCCAACATGTGGGAAGAACAACAACAGAAAAATAGAACAGAAGAGATGGAGCAGAGTCAGTGAGCTAGAAGATAAGAACCTCAAGAAGTCACGAGAAGACACTAGAAGAAAAATCAGTGATGAAGCATAAAAACAAAACAAAATATTAGAATCATGTGGGATGACATCAAAAGGCACAACAGAATTCAGGAGGGATAGGAAAATCACTGAAAAAATTGTGGAAGAGGTTGTTGTTGTTGCTGTTGTTGTTATGTCATCGAGTCACTTGTGAGTCATAGCGACCCTATGTACAACAGCCCTAAACCCTGCTTTGTTCTGTTCCAATCACACTGTCTCTGACACATCCACCCCAATTACCCCAGTCACTGAATCAATCCACCTCATAGAGGGTCTTTCCCTCCTACGCTGTCTCACCACTCTCCCACACATGATGTCCCTCTCCAAGGACCAGTCCCTCCTTGCAATATGTCTGGAGAACAACTATGTGATCAACTGACTGGAAGAGGTCCATATTTATTCCCATTACAAAAAAAAGGTGACCTGACAGAGTGTTGAAATTATTGAACAATATCACTAATATCAAAACCCTGCTGAAGATCATTCAGAAATGATTGAAACAGTACACTGACAGAGAACTACCAGAAAAGGTTGTGTCACTAGAGACATTATTGTCAATGTCAGGTGGACAAACGGCAGAAAGCAAAGAGGAATATCTGTGTCTCATTGACTATGCAAAGGTATTTGACTATGTGGATCCCAATTTGTGATCAATAAATTGTGGCTAACTTTCAGGAAAATTGAAATCCCAGAACACTTGATTATACTTATGTGAAACCTACACTTCGACCACGGAGCAGTCCTCAGAACAGCAGGGAAACACTGCATGGTTCAAAATTAGGAAAGGAGTGCATTAGGGGTGCTTCCTGTCTCCATACCTTTTCAAACTATATGCAGAACAGATCATTCAGAAAGCAGGGCTTCATGAGGAGGAATGTGACATAAAAATTGGAGGAAGACTCATCAATAACCAGCGTTATGCAGGTGACACAACATTGTTTGCTGAAACTGAAGAGGACCTGCAACACTTGCTGCAAAAGGTTAAGGATTGTAGTCTTCAATATGGATTGAAGCTTAACATCAAGAAGACAAAGATTCTCACCAATGGACAAGTGGCATCACCATAATGGATGGAGAAAAGATTGAAGCTGTTAACAACAACAGCTCCACAGTCAGTACCAACACACTCTTAGCACCAGCAGTCAGGAAATCAAAAGATGAATTGCTTTGGGAAAGTCAGCTATGAGGGACCACTCAAGAGTACTGAAAAGCAATGATGTTAGTCTAGAGACTAAGGTGTACCTAATGCAGGCCATGGTCTCTGCAATTACTTTCTATGCATCAGAGAGCTAGACAATGACTAAGGATGACAGAAGAATTTGAGTTGGAACCCATGGAGGTTCTCCCATGAAGCAGCTGGTGGCCTTGAACCACATGCCTCTGGGACAGCAGCACAGCATATTGTCACTAGGCCACCAGATTTCCCTATATACATACATACATACACATATATATATACATACGCACATATACATATCGATAGATGATAGATGGATAGATAGATAGATAGATAGATAGATGATAGATACAATATTTGTGAAAAAATATGTTGACATACTCTTGAATTCTTTGTATGAGTATTAGATTCTTACCATTGCCTTGAGTCAGTTTTGCTGAGAGAGGAAATAAAAAAATAATTCAGAATAAAACAAAGTAATCTTACAGAGAACACAATTGAACTATACCAATGAATACATGGGCTATTACTTATTTTCTATTTAAAAATCATTTGGGGCCTGACTAAGTCTCCAGTTTGGAGGCTCATGTATGAAGCGGTTGGATTTGGAAAGGTGGATTCTTTTGTTTTGGTTGAAGGTCAGGTGTGGGCTGTTTGGTTGTTTTTTACTTCTTTCACAATTGTGGCATTAATTGTGTTTGGGCTGAACATTATTCTAAGTGGAAAAGTGCAACTCTTTAAATTTGCTGTACTGAGGTAATTTGGGGTTGCTGTGATGCTGAATGCTGTGCTACTGTTGTGTCAAATGCCATAATGGTTACCCATAGTGGACAGTGTTTGGTGGAGCTCACAGATTAAGACAGGCTTGGAAGCAGGAATGGCATCCACTTCCTAAACCACGTGCTTCTGGAAACGCTATAATCTTAGAGAACTGACAATAGTTATAGAATAGGGTTCAGGTATTTTGTTCATAGTGTCACTGTGAGTCGTGCTTGACTCAATACCACTTAACAGCAACATATAATTTATATGTATAATGTTGTTGTTGTATGCTGTAGAGTTGGAACCCACCAATGCTGACCCTCTGGGGTGTTTTTCAGAGGCAGTTAATCACACAGGAGGAGATTGCCCAATCTTTTCTTGTGGAGCAGCTGATGGCTTCGAAGCGTATGCCTTTGAGATTGCAGCACAGCTTCTTGCCACCACGGCACCAGAGCTCCATGTCTATGTCTATGTATATTATATAATATGTATACATTGTTGTTGTTATGTGCCACCAAGACATCTGCGACTCATAGCGACTTTATGTACAACAGCCCTAAACCCTGCTCTATTCCTTGTCAATCTTATTGTTATTGACACACTTATCCCCATTATCTCAGTGACTGAATCAATTCATCTCATGGAGGGTCTCCCTCCCCCACATTGTCCCTCCACCCTCCCAAGCATGACATCTCTCTCCAAGGACTGATCCTGCCTTACAACACCTCCAAAATATGTCAGACAAAACTTCAGAATCCTTGCCTCCAAGGAGCAGCCTGGACCCTCTCCAGGATGAACTTGTTTTTTCTTCTAGCAGTCCATTCAATACTCTTTTCCAGCTCCACAGCTCAGAGGCATCACCTCTCCTTCCATAATCCCTAGTCATTGTCCAGATCTCTGATGTATAGCAAGTAATTGAAAAGACCATGGCTTGTATCAGGTGCACTTTAGTCTGCAGACTGATATCATTGCTCTTCAGTACTTCGGAGAGGTCTTTTATAGCAGACTTTCCCAGTGCAATTTGTCTTTTAATTTCCTGGCTGCTGGTACCATGAGTGTTGATGGTAGAGCCAAGCAAACTAAAGCAGTCAACAATATCAATCTCTTCATGATGTCATGATACTGCCAATTGGCTCAGTGGTGAGAATCTTTGTTTTGTTGATGTTGAGCTTCAATCCATACTGAAGGCTGCAGTCCTTGACCTTCTGCAGCAAGTGATTCAGGTCCTCCTCAGTTTTAGCAAATAGAATTGTGTCATCTGCATAATGCAGATTATTGATGAGTCTACCTCCAATCTTGATGCCACACTTCTCCTCGTAGAGCCCAGCCTCTCAGATAATCTGTTCCATTCATAAATTGAAAAGATATGGAAACAGGTCACATCCCTGATGCACACCCTTCCCGATTTTTAATCATGCAGTGTGTCCTTGCTTTGTTCTGACTACTTGGACCTCCTGATCCAAGTATAGGTTTCACATAAGCACAACCAAGTGTTCTGGAATTCCCATTCTTCTCAGAGTTAGCCACAGTTTGTTGTGATCAACACAGTCGAATGGCTTTGTATAGTCAATGAAACACAGACACTCCTCTGGTGCTCTCTGCTTGTAGTCAAGATCCATCTGACATTAGCTATAATGTCCCTAGTTCCAATGGCATTTTCTAAATTCAGCCTGTACTTCAGGCAGTTCTCTGTTGATGTGCTGTTCCAGTCATTTTTTTATAATCTTCAACAGAATCTTGCTTGTATGTGGTATCAATGATACTGTTCGATAACTTCCACACTCTATCGAGTCACCTGTTTTTGGAATGGGAACAAATATAGATTTCTTCCAGTCAGTTGGCCAGGTGGTTATCCGCCAGATTTCTTGGCACAACTTAGTGAGCACATCCAGGGCAGTATCTATTTGTGATATATGTCAATCAGTATGATATCAATTTCTAGGGCCTTGTTTTTGCCAATTCTTTCAGAGCAGTTTGAACTGCTTCCTTCATCACAACAGGCTCTTGCTCATATGCTGCTTCATGAAATTGTCCTGTGTCCACCAATTCCTTTTGGTACAATGACTCTATATAATCTTTTAATCTTCTTTTAATGCTTCCTGGATCATTTAATATTCTGCCCAAATCATCCTTTAGTATTGCAACTCGAGGTTTGAATTTGTTCTTCAATTTCTTGAGTTTAAGAAATGTTGAGTGAGTTTGGCCATTTTTATTTTCTGACTCCAGCTCCTTTCACATTTCACTGTAATATTTTACTTTGTCTTCCAACATGGTGCTGCCCTCTGGAATCTTTTGTTTAAAATTATCTATATATCTATATGTTATTCTATATAATATCATTATATTGGGCCTAATGTTAGTTGTTTTTGGTCAAACATTCTTCTAAGTGGTATAACACCGGTCTCTCCCTTTGCTGTACAGAGTAACTTGTGGCTGCTGTGATGCTAAACACCGTGACACTGATGTATCAAATGTTGTAATGGTTACCCTTGGTAGACAGTGTTCGGTCTAGCTTCCCAATTAAAACAAGTTTGGAAGCAGGAGTGGCATCTTCTGATATAGCTTGCCTCTGGAAACTCTATGAACTTGGAGAAATTATGAAAGTTATCTAAATATTCAGGTCTTTTGTTCTGTCTTCTTCTTGTGGAGACATTTGATATATTTCCCATAGCATCTTTCAGTACTGTTAACTCTGGGTTTAAATTTATTTTTCTGTTCTCTCAGCTTGATAAATGCCAAATGAGTTCATCCCTTTTTATTCTCCGATTCCTGCTCTCTGCACATTCCTTTATAATACTTTGTTTTGTCCTCTCAAGCTGCTTTTTGTTCAGCTTCTGTTCAGCTCTTTTACTTTGTCCCTTTCTTTTGGCTTTTCAATATTTTAATGGAATTTTCAGTCTCTTCTGACATTCATTTCCGTTTCTTTCTTTCTTCTCTCTTTGTAATAACCTTTTGCTCTCTTCATGGATGATATCCTTGATATCATCCCACAACTCATCTGGTCATCAATCACTGGTGTTCAGTGCTTCAAAGCTATTCCTAAGATGATCCAGAAATTAAAAATGGAATAGATTCAAGATCATATATTGGTTCTTGTGGATTTTAATTTTCATCAGCCTCAATTTGAACTTGCATGTGAGTAAATTGTGGTCTGACTCACAGTTCTTTTCTGGCCTAGTTATGACTGCAGATACTGAGTTTCTACAAACAATTTCTTCCACAGATATAGTTTATCTGATTCCTACACAGATCATCAAGTGAGATTCATGTGTAAAGCTGCTGTGTGTATCTTTTAAAAAAATATATTTACAATTAATAAGTCACTGAAAATGCAAAATTCTATCATTCTATTTCCAGCCTCATTTTGATTGCTAAGCCTGTATTTTCCAACTACTATTTCTTCTTCACTGTTTCCAACGTTTGCATTCCTGTCACTAATTATCATTAATGCATGTTGGTTGCATTTTTGGTCGGTTTTGAAGCTCAAGATTTGGTAAAAATTCTTAGTTTCTTCCTCTTTGCGTTAGATGTAGGAGCATACATTTGAATAGCAGTCTTGTTAACTAGTCTCCTTGTACACGTATGGATAATATCCTATCATATCACTCACAACATTCAGGATAGAACTCAAAATTGACTTTTTTTACTATGAATGTTACACTATTCTTCTAGTTTTGTTCATTCCCAGCATAGTATACTAAATGATTATCTGATTCAAACTGGCCAAAGCTGGTCCATCTGATATCATTAATGCCTACTATGTCAATGTTCATGTACTCCATTTAATTTTTTAACAATTTCCAGTTTTCCAACATTCAGACTACATGCATTACATGTTCCAATTATTAAGTGATGTTTGTCATTGTTTTGCCTCATTTCAGCTGACTTCCAATCTAACCTCTACCACTATATTACTGTAACTATCTATGGTCCTCTAGTGTTCATAAGATTTTTGAAGGCCTGTTAGTGGTCAATCCTGCTTCCTAGCTTTTCTTCATCTGGAAACTCTAAAAAACCTGTCCATCATGAGTGACCCTTGTGGCATTTGACACATCAATAACACACCTTTCAGTATCAGAGCAACAACTTATCAAAGACCAGCAAACTGACAGAGAAGTGCTGTACCAATAGGTACGGTGTTTTCCCCAAACACGGCAAACTGCCAATTTAATTTGCAACTCTAATAGTAAATCAGTATTCACATCAGTTTACACCTGTTTGTTAATTAAATAAAACAACAACAACTTACCTTCCAGAATCTAACTGCTTCAGATAGGATCTCCAAGTAGAAAACTCTTAAGAAAGAGGCAATTGATTTCTGATCACAAAGGCCAGCCGTGATTGATTTAAACAAGAGGCTTATAGACCACGACTGATTTTTAAAAATAACCAAGCACTTAAAAAAGAGGGGATAAATAATGTACACTGTATTGAAACAGATGAGAGAGAGAACCGTATAAAAGGAATATATGATTAGGTATTATTGGCATGACAAGTGTCCAGAATAAGAGTTGCATAGTAAAGTGGTGGCAGTGGTGGGGAATTGTATAACAATGAAATAACTTCTTTTTCCAAAGAAAAAAAGCCAAACTGGGGTGGAGGGAGAAGGGATGGGGAGGAAAATGTGCCACAATGATGAATGGAAATCCAAGTTCTTTATAAACTTTCATTAAAATTTAAAAAGGGGGCAGAGGGAAGGTTAGCCCTCTGTACAATGTTAAAATGCTACATTTTAACTTTTATTTTCTTTTTCTTTTTATTTATTTTAAATTTTATACTAGTTTACTTAAAAAAAATTGGGGAAAAAATGACCAACCAATCACCTTACACTTGATTGTTAATTAAATAAAAACTGCCAGAGAGTTTACTCCATATGATTTCTTTATGGATCATACAGTTAATGTAATCCCACAGTTCATCTGTTCTTCAGTCATTAGTGTTTAATGCCTCAGCCTCGTGCTTATTCTTGATTTTTTTTTAACTCCACAAAACTAATGGCCAATGCCATAACTGCTAGTAGTCGAAGAAGTTTGGAGTGCATTATATAATGGAGAGTTTGACAAATTGCATTGAAATAATTTTTTAGATAAGATATAAAAGATTTTTCTTCGTGTGGTCTGCTGGCTGTCCTGTGAGGTGCCCAACTTCAGCTAGTCAGAGCCGAGCCTCTGTTTTGACCTTTCTGCCAGAAGGGATGTCATGGGCTTTTGGCATCTCCGATTACCTGAGAGAATAGGGTGGGTCCGGGTGGCTCCTTGGAGGCAAGGATTCTGAGGCTCCGTCTAACTTACTTTGGACATGTTGTGAGGAGAGACCGGTCCTTAGAGAGGGACATCATGCTTGGGAGGGTGGAGGGCCAGCACAGGAGAGGAAGGCCCTCTATGAGGTGGATTGATTCAGTGACTGGGATAATTGGGATGGGAGTGCGATTGGCACAGGACAGAGCGGAGTTTAGGGCTGTTGTACATAGGGTCGCTATGAGTCGCAGGCGACTCGACAGCACATAACAACAACAACAAACATAAAAGATTTAAAGAGAAGATTTTTTTTAAAGCCATCTAAGAAGACAAAGTATTTTTATAGTAAAATTTGCCAAGAGATGGAATTAGGAAAGAAGAACTCAAACAACAAACCCAACCCTTGAGTTGTAAGATTTAAGGATGTCACAGGCAAAAAATCCTGAACGATCAGGAAGCAGGAAAAGAAGATAAAAGGAACATACACAGCCATAGTATAATTTTTTTTAACATGGAATCCTTTCAGGAAGCAGCACGTCATCAAGAACCAATGGTATTAATAATGGTAATAAAGGAATAAGTTCAAACTACAAAAAGGCATTAGCGAAAAATATGCCCCCAGTAATTGATGGCATACAAATTGATACATTCCATAAGACAAATGCAACTCTGAATATGCTCACTAGACTGTGTCAATAAATCTACTCAATTGACTAAAAGAGGTTCATATTTATTCCCATTCCTAAAACAGTTAATACAAAAATTATCACAAGATATCATTAATACTACATGTAAGTAAAATCTTACTAAAATGTATTACAATATGGCTAGAACAGTATATCAATAGAGGATTTCTAATATTCAAGCTGGATTTAGAAAAGGGCATGGCAACAGAGGTATCATTACTAATATCAGGTGGATTTAAAGAAAACAGAGAATCCCAGAAGGATGTAGATAACAAATTATCACTAGCACTGAGGAAAATGGGAATCCTAGAACACGTAGTTGTGCTTCTGTGAAACTTAGACTGAGACCAAAAGATAGTTATTCAAACAAAGCAAAGGAGCACCATATAATCTAAAATTAATAAAAGTATGCATGAGGGCTGTAACTTTTTCCCATAGCTATTCAGTATGACTGCTGAACAAACAATTTAAGAAGTAAAATTTTATTAAGAAGAATGTGGTATCAAGATTGGAGGTAGACTCAACAACAATCTGTGACATGTAGATGACACAATTTTTCTTGCTGAAAGCAAAGAAGACTTGAAGTGTTTACAGCAGAAGATCAAGAGAAACAGCCTTCAATATAGATTATGTCTCAACATCAAGAAAACAAAAATCCTTACCACCTGATCAATAGTCAACATAATGATAGAGAAAACATTGATATTGTCCATGATTTCATCTTACTTGGATCCCTTATCCCTACCCTTAGTACTAGCTCTCAAGAAATGAAAAGATGAAGTCCATTGAGAAAATTTGCTGTCAGTACAGCAATATTTCTATGCCAATATTTCAGACTTCTGCCTTTATAACCTCTTATGTTTAAATTTCAAAATTGTCCCTCTACTAAGTTGCCCTTTCAAAGTTGTAAATGATTTCTTTTTCCACAATGAATACCCATGACTGTGGGTTTTGTTTTGGACAAATCTTCTGTTAAGTATCTCTTGAAAGTATTAAAGAGCCAAGTTGTTATGTGAACCTGGCCAAGTCATAGTATTTTTCCATTGCTTTGCATGTACAAGAAATTTGGACAATGAATAAGGAAAACCAAAGAACAATTTATTATTAGAAATGTAGTGTTGGCAAAGAATGTTTAAAATACCATCAATTGTCAAAAATAAAAAAAAAGAAATTATCTTGAAGGAAGGTTAACGAGAGTGCCTCTTACAGGCTAGGCTGGTGATTGCAAAGACCATGGCCTGTATCAAACACACCTTAGTATCCAGAGAGACACCATTGCTCTTCAGTAATTTAGAGAGGTCCCTAACAGCAG
>NW_006399934.1:5210948-5237472 GCF_000299155.1 Elephantulus edwardii
ATGGAGATAAGATGCATCCCTGGCATACGCCCTTCCCAATTTTGAACCATGCAGTGTTCCCTTGCTCTGTTCTCACGACTGCCTCCTGGTCCAAGTATAGGTTTCGCATTAGCACAATCAAGTGTTCTGGGATTCCCATTCTTCTCAGAGTCAGCCACAGTTTGTTATGATCCACACGGTCAAATGTCTTTGCATAGTCAATGAAACACAGATAGATATTACTCTCGTATTCTCTGCTTTCAGCTACGATCCATCTAACATCAGCTACAATATCCCTAGTACGCCTTCTAAACCTTGCCTGGACTTCTGGTAGTTTTCTGCCTATATTTAAGTATGAATATTTTTAATCAAGCTATGTATTATTCCTGTATACATAGCCTTTTTCAGAATATAAACTGAAAAATAAATTTTAAGATCTCCAAAACAAATATACGTGAAGTTTTTAATTTGTCCTTCCTTCTTCCTAATGTATTACTTTGCACAAAACTTAGGATGTATGCTGTATGCAATAAAAACTATTATAAAAATCATTGTCTACTTTTAAAGATGTCACAGCAATGCTACATGCAGAGCAAACTTACTTTCTGAAATGATTTACTTTTACTCTTTCCTGGATGTTGTTGCTTTGTGTCATTTGAGTCAGAATCAACTCATAGCTGATCAGCCTTTGGGTTTTCAGAGGCTATAAATTGTGGAGAAGATTGCCCATCTTTTACCCATTAATCACCTGGCAAATTTCAACAACTTGCCTCTGGGCTGACAGTGCAACTCCTTACCATTAATCCTTGATAAAGCTTATGAATTTACAATTTTCTATTTTAATATTGAATATTACAGTGTACTTTCTTCTCATCATATCCAAATATATGTACAATTTTGGAAATCTAGTAGCAAGAACATAATCTTAAAACAAGTCTAGTAAATTATTAATCTTATGGACATTTTAATAGGATATTCTCAATTCTGAAATTTCAGTTGTGGTTTCTGTTATGAATGTATTCACAGAAAAAAAATTTTGTGTGCCTGTAACAACCTCTGCATGTTTAGGAAATGGTTGAAATTAATTGCCTACTACTAGAAACATAAGTACAAGTCTCTGAGGTTATATTCCCTCCAGAGACTTGGTTTTCTGTCCAATATAGTTATCTGAAAAGAAAAAAAAATCCAGAGATGTTTGTTAATAAGGTAACTATATTTACTTGAAGATAATTTGGATAAAGAAATTATGGTAGAGGGTGACACCTGGTTCTCGTACTAACAATCCTGGATCTGTGACCACTATTGAAACCTCATAAAAACCACCAGCGCATTAGTCATCCTGGAAGGTAGCTTTTCTTTTTCATGTTATGGGGGGAAATAATGAAATGTTCTCCAAAAAGTTGGGGAATCAACTGATGATTTACCAGAAGCTAATTTTCATAATCAATATATATGATACAATATTTACTACATTCTCAAGCATGGAAACTTGAGTACCCTCTTACCTTACAAACATAGATCTGCTTACCTTCATCTCCATTAACAAGAAGGTGAAAGAGAGAGGAAAAGCTTCTGGTTGAAATTTTCTCTTGAAAGTACTGGTTTTTCTTTAACACAATAACTCAAGTGCAAAAACAGAACTGTAACAAACCAAAAGGACGAAAAATTAGTCCACTCATCTACTGTTTTACTACCAGTAGAAATCTAATTCTTGATCATTTCATGCATCTTTCAGTTTATGAATTATGCCAATTGCTCAACATCATTAACTTTTGTATGGAGCAAATGTTTTTCAACGGTCCCCCCCCATTCAAAAGTAGATAATTATGAGCCTATATTTTTAGCTCCAAGTAATTTGGTATGTGCCTCAAATCTGATTTTAAGTATTAATGTATGTATGTATATTTTTGTAATTCAGACACATGTTAAGCTATGTGACCATTAGTGTCCTTTTATTATTATAATCCCAAATGGAATATAATAATATTCATAATAAACTCACCAAGGTCAAGTGTCAGAGTATGATTTAATTATCACTATGAAAGTCAAAGAAAGTGTACCACAAAGTCTCTTTTGACTCAAATATGCCATAACTTCTCAAGATTCAATATAACTGGAAGAGTTTTAGAAGAAGGTTATTGTACTATGTTTTCCAGGTAAAATATGTGAATTAATTCTACAAAATATACTTCACTTCATAGAAGATCATTGGATTGTATTGGATGGCTGAATTAAGAACCTGTTTTCATGAAAGCATCCTAAAACGTGTGCAGCATGAATGTCTCAGAGGTAAATAATTTGCTTAATCAAACAAAACTCACTATTAAGTCAGTTTCCATATCATAGCAAACATGTAGCATAGATTAGAACTGACCATGCTCTCTGGAAGCAGGTTACCTCATTTTTTTTTCTCAAAGAGCAGTTGTTGTGTGCCATTAATTCAGCAATAATTGGTCAGTGCAAACAGCTGATCTTTTTTCATTAGCAGCTGTATTAAGTATTCCTTACATAACTGAGGTTTCTTTCTTACTAATCAAATATTTTTGATTCTCCTAGAAAATAATATTCATAGTTAGTGATAGTAGATCAGTGTTTCAAAGAGAGAGGACAAGGTCATTTTTTAGCTGATAAATAATATCAAATATACCATAGAATACCAGAGAAATACACAAAATTGGTTTTCTTTTCAATGCTTTTGGTGTTGCATGACTTTATGCATGTGTGCGTAGATAGATAGATAGACAGACAGATAGATATAGATATCTCTCACAAATAAATCCATCAAGTTATTGCATTATTTTATAGTTTTTCTATTTCTCATGTCTAAAGGCTCTAGTTTTAATGTTTGTTCTTTTTCCATTGGTTATTATAGCCTATTTTTTTTCCTACAGGAATGAACTAGGAATGACCAAGAAAGATGGTTCTTAATTAAGAAGCCATGAAAGTGACAAACATTAGCAACCCAGTAGGTTTCATCTTGTTAGGCTTTTCTGACCAACCTCAACTAGAGATAGTCCTCCTTCTAATCATCTCTGTCATATACATTCTGACCCTGATGGGAAACACATCTATAATTTTGGTCTCATACTTGAACCCTAAACTACATACACCCATGTACTTCTTCCTTTCTAATCTTTCTTTCTTGGACCTCTGTTTTACCACAAGTATTGTTCCACAGATGCTTTGGAATCTCAAGGGCCCTGAGAAGACCATCAGTTACACTGGTTGTGTGATCCAACTATACATTGCTTTGGGTCTTGGCTCCACAGAGTGTATTCTTCTGACGGTTATGGCCTATGACCGCTTCAACGCTATCTGTCGACCTCTCCATTACAGTGTTATCATGCACCCCAAACTTCTTCGACAATTAGCAGCTGTGACCTGGGTCAGTGGGTTTCTGGAATCCACAGTTCAGACTATACTTGTTTTTCAATTACCCCTCTGTAGCCATCACAATGTGGATGATTTTATGTGTGAGGAACCAGCTCTCATCAAAATTGCTTGTGTGGACACAACATTCCTTGAAAATGAGCTTGCTGTAGCTATTGTCCTTTATGTGATTGTACCCCTGGGACTCATTTTAGTCTCCTATGGTTGTATTGTGAGAAGTGTGTTGAGGATAAAATCAGCTGAAGGCAGAAGGAAAGCATTTGGAACCTGTGGATCTCACCTGATTGTTGTAGTTTTGTTCTTCGGGACGATAATTTGTGTTTACATCCAACCTAAGAGCAAGTACACACAGAATCACAGTAAATTCCTCACACTTTTCTATACTGTAGTGACTCCCTCTCTTAATCCTTTGATCTACACCTTGAGAAACAAAGAAGTTAAGACAGCTTTGAAAAGGCTGCTTGATAAAGATCTAAGAGAATGAGGTATGTGAACTGCACACACTAACTTCCTAAGAACTTTGAGATATATACAGTTTATCCTTTAGTTTATGAGGCGCACTTACACAAAATAAGGTGTGAAATAAACTTTGAATGAAATGCTGAAGTTAATTAAGCAACCTCATTTTTGAAATATTTTATATCACCTTATTTGTCTAATTTATAGTCATAAAAAGGAAACTAATTATAAGGATGTACATACGAATGTGTGCACTTTCATACATCCCAGGTTAGTGTACTAAACCATTACTGCTGAATAGATTTTTGACATGTGGTGGCCCTGTGTGTTACAAGGGTATAACTGAGCTAGCTAAGATGTTTATTGACTGAAATCTTTATTTGAGCATATGGCTATGACTTTTCCACATGTGACTGTTGATGTATTTTTTTGAACTGTCATGCTTAGGTTAGAAGTTCAATACAAAGAAATTTTTATATCCAAAGACTGCTAGTGACCAATGATATGGCTAACATAGTTGTAGCAATTCTGATTTCACATTACAAAAAGAAATCTTCCACTCAGTTTGAATCCACAAGCTACTCTGAAGGAGAAGGATGGACAGTGCAATTTATTGCCTCTGAAAAATCCACTGGAGGGTCAGCTATGAGTCAATTTTTACTTCACAGCCACTACAACAACAATACTCCATGAAAGTAGACCTTGGGTTATAGCTGCGTAAATTTGAGTTTATCTGAGAAGAACCCTGATTGCTTTCTAGATATTAGCACTAGACTCAGGGGATGCTTTATAGAAATTGTAAGTGACTGTAACAGTGAACTTGAGTGCGGTAACGATAGTGAGGGTCATGCAGGATAGAGCAGGTTTTCTGATCTGTTGTTCATAGGGATCACTATGGATCATACAAGAATAATTAGAAAATTCACATATCACACACAAGTACCTCGCTAAAAGTAATTCATAATCTATTGGAGCAGTACATTAACAAGGAACTTCTAGAAATTCCAACTGAACTTAGAAGAGGTCCTGGAATAAGGAACATCATTATTTATGTCAGAAGGATATGGTTGAAAGCAGATAATACCAAGAAGATGTTTACTTGTGTTTTAGTGACTACGCAAAGGTATTTGACTATTTATATAATAATAAATTATGGATAACATTGAGAAAAGTGAGAATTTACAGAACACTTATTGTAGTCATGCAAAATCTCTACATATACCAAGAAAGAGTTGTTTGAACATGGAGATCCTGAATGGTTTATAGTAAAGAAAGTGTGCTTCAGGGAGTGTGTTCTTTCACAAGGTGTATTTGCAATGCATAGTAAGCAAATTATCTGTGGAGTTGAACTCTGTGAAAAAGGAATTGTTATCAGGATTGGAGGATGGCTCATAAACCTCTTGCAATATGCAGATAGCATAATTTTGCTTGCTGACAATGCTCCTCCTCATCCTCCCCTCCCTTAGATCCTCATACATGTTTTATTAATTATCTTTCTATTTCTAACATAATGGTTTTTATGCAGTATTTGTCCTTATGACACTGAGTTTGTTCACATAACATAATGTTCTCTATCTAGTCCCTTGCAAGTTAGGTAGTGATTTACAAAATCATTGCTCCTGCATACCGTGTAGTACTCCATTGTGTGAATGTACCATAAATTCTCAATCCATTTGATTGTGGTCAGACATTTGGTCTGTTTCCATGGCCTTGTCAACAAACTTTTTAAAGTGTTGAAGATCAAGAATGTAAAAAAAAAGAAAAGAATATAGTTTTAAATATTAAGTTAATCTGGCCTAAGTCATGGAACATTTCCACTGCTATATAGACATGTTAAAATTGGGCAATGAATAAGGTGACTTAGGAAAAACTAATAATGCCTTTTAATTGTGAGGTTGGTGAATAGCATTGAACATACCACCGACTGCTAAAAGAACAAAGAAATCTGCTTGAAAGCGCAGCCAGATTGTTCCTTAAAAGAAAAGATTGTGAGATTTAGTCTCATGTATTTTGGGCATGTTCTCAGGAGAAACCAGTTTTTTGAAAAAATAATCATGTTTGCAAATGGTGTGAGGTCAGTTAAAGGGAAGAAGATCCTGATGATTGACACAGTGATTACAATTGTATAGCAGAGATTGTGCAGATGGAAGAGAATTGGACCAAGGCTCAATATATTGTGCAAAGGTTGCTATAAGTAGATGCCAAATCAATGGCATCTAACAGCAACAATTACAAAACCAACAAACATCTAATATTTTGGCTTAGAGGACTGCGAGTTTCATTCAGTCAGTAGGGACCTGCAGGACTAAGTATATTCAGGGATTGTTGTTGTGTTGTTGATTGCCTTTGAGGCAAGCATGACTCATAGCAACCCTATTAACACAAGGCCTGAAATCCCTCTACAACTATTGACATTTAAAAAAAAAAAACAAAAAAAAAAACAACTATTGACATTTATGAAAGTTCATAGAGTTTCCGGAGGCATGTTATTTAGGAATTGGATGCCACTCCTAAATTCAGGGATTATTGGGCAGGAGTTCCCTCCCTTATCTCATTCATTCAAGGAGGAAGAACCAAGAGAGATGTTCTGGATGCTCTTTTATGCATCCATCATTACAGTATTGCTCTCAATCATTTGATCATAACTTTAGGTCTTTAACAGAATGTTAAAATAACATGTGAACACAAATTTCATAATTAAATTTGAATGTTTAAATTTGTCAAAAAGAAATAAGTTGATGTACAAATGGCTTTCTCATTTCTTTGGTATTGTTAAATATATTATACTTTGATAGGTTATGGAAAGTTGTTTTCGTATAGAGCATCAAATTTTCATCTGTTCTCATACACATCAAGGAGCTGTGGAGCATAGTCTCTAGGGAGTTGTGCTGCTAAAGCAAAGGTTTAACCCGTTAGGTGGTTTGAGTCCACCAATGGCTCTGAGGAAAAAGTGGGTAATTTCCTCTGATATGATTTAAAGGCTCAGAAACCCAGTGGGGGCTCAACATTGAGTTGATTGTGACTTGATGACAAAGAGATTTAACAGAACTAATCATTTGACATTGTTTTCAATTTTAAGATAATGATTTTGCTTTTATATGTTCAAAATAGTTATTTATTCATAGAATATTGTCAAGATTTCTATTGGCTTTAATACTAGACACTGATCAGGGCATACTTGTTGTACTTTATATTTTATAAATTTTCTATAAAAATAATCAGTGCTTTAACAGTGACTGTCCCTAGGGAATTATTCGAATACAAATAAATAGGTAAGCTGAAGATAATATGGGGTTGAATGTAGTGATTTGAGAAAAATTTTAAAATATACACACAGTAGAGAAAAACATAATCTAATCAGAGGCCAAAGAAATATAACTTGTCTATATAGACCTTTGGAAGCAGAAGTGGCATCCACTTCCAAATAGCGTGCCTCCAGAAACCCTATGAACTTCAATAAATGTCGATAGTTGTAGAGGAGCTTCAGGTCTTTTGTTCATAGGGTGCCTATGAGTTGTGTTTGACTCAAAGGAAATCAACAACAACAACATATAGACTTTATATTTCTATATTTTCAAAATGTACTTCTATAAATTATTATATTATTCTTATATAATCTAATAACTATTTATTAATAATAATAAATTATTATTAGATGAATGAATATCATAATCAAGTTAGGTTATCACTGGTAGGTTGGGAAAGTTAGTGCCTAAGAAGAAATGTAATTATGCTATTATATTGAATAATTGTTAAAATTTAATTCTGGCATGTTTCATTTGATAATTTATTTTAAAAACATTATGATTTTTAGTTTTTATATTTAGGTCTTCAATTTTTTTTTGGCTTTGTGTGTGGTGTAAATCATATACTGCTTCATTTTTCTAGGAAAATCTAATTTCCTAAAACCATTTATTGAACAAATTTTTCTTTTCCTAACAAAAAGATTTTTTAAAAAACTGGTTATAGATGAGAGTTTATTTGAGCCCATATTATGGGAATTCAAATGTATAGATATAATTGTACATTGTTGGTATTAGATGTTGTGTAGTCTACAACTCATAAGGACTCTATTAAAAACAGAGCTGAAACTTACTCTACCTTGGACCATCTTTACCATTTCTGAAATGTGAAGCTCACTGTTTTATTCACTATGTAAAAGTCTTAAATTACTTAATAAATTATTTAAGTCAGATTTAGGATTATTTTTTCTTGTTAAAATACTTTCAGTATAGAACTTTTTATTACAATTTTTCATAGTTCTCCTTTAAGAGTCTGTAACATATACTTTAGGAACATAAGGGTTTAACTATTATTATGATTTCACATTCACAAAAAGATAACTTTTGTTCTGTATCATATATTATTGACTAAAGATGAACAAAGAATTAAAACAACTTGAAGAATTTAATGCACTCTATAATGACATTATGGATTTAAAATTCATTTATATAAAAGAAATGTGATGGATGGATGCAGAAACATGTTCTTTAATGACCAGAGAAGTCAGATGTGAAAGGTGTGAGAAAATACATAAGTGCAGATTAAGACTTTGTGAGCATTCCAAAATATAATCTGGAAATGTATATTAAAAACATAGATTAAATTTAAAAATTAAATTTTGTAAATCATTCTATTATTGGACTGACCTTTTTAAAAAAGTCAGTATCCAATTGCTCTACATAATTTAACAATTAAAACTTCAATTCTGAGTACAGATATGTCTCAAAACTGCAATTACTGTTATTAAAGAAGCTCTGAATACAATAGAAGAGAACATAATATTCAATGAATTTACTTATTCTTAGGATGTACAAGCACTTTCCCAAAAAGCAGCATTGTATAGTCATGACATGCTTATTATGCATTTGTCAATACTTTTTTCTTGCCCAGAGTTCTACGGAGAGCTGCCTTGACTTCTTTGTTTCTTAAACTATAGATGATAGGGTTTAGCATGGATGTCACCACCGTATAGAAAAGGGCCAAGAGTTTGTCCATTCCTGGAGAATGACTGGCTTTGGGCCTCAGGTAGGTGATGGATCCTGAACCATAAAATAATGTTACTACCAGTAGGTGGGAAGAACAAGTTGAAAGAGCTTTATGGCGACCTTCAGGTGAGGGCATAACCAGTACAGCAGCTAGAATTCTACCGTAGGAAGCAATGATTAGTAAAAATGGACTGGAAATACAAAGGACAGCCACAACAAAGACTGCAGCCTCATTATGAGATGTATCCCCACAAGCAAGTGCCAAGATGGGTGGAAGGTCACAGAAGAAGTGATCTATCTCACAGGGGCCACAGAAGTTTAAGGAAAAAAGATAATTTGTCTGGCCCAGACCTACTATACACCCCACTGCCCACGAAACCATCGCTAAATAAGCACACACCCCACGACTCATTCGTGTTGCATAGTGGAGTGGAGAACATATGGCCATGTAACGGTCAAAAGCCATGGCTGCCAAAAGACAACATTCACTAATAGCGAATAATGTGAAGAAAAACATCTGTGTGGCACAACCTTCCCGGGATATACTGCGAGCCTCACTCACAAGACTCTGTAGCATCTTGGGTATGACAGAACAAGTGTAGCCAATCTCCAAGAGAGACAAGTTGGCCAGGAAGAAGTACATGGGAGTGTGCAGTACTGGGTTGGTCCAGATGGCGAGAGCTATGAGAACATTTCCTGTCAGAGATGCTAAGAACATGAGTAGGATGAGGGTAAACAGGAGGAAGCACTGTTCAGTGACCTCAGAGAACTTTGCAAAAGCGAAGCGTTTGACAGACATATTGTTTTCCTGCCACAAGGAACAGTTGAGGTTCATGACCTAGAACAGAGAAAAGGCAAAGCCATCAAAAGATTCTTTAAAATGAGATACAATTTGTTGTACTATTCTTAAAGATCTCTGGAATGTCAGAGTTCTACATGACTTCTAAATAAGTTATACAATTCTTTAAAACTTAAAAGTTCTGAAAGTCCATTCATTCTCACATAGTTTCAAATGCAATTATTTTCTATGCCCACTATCTCAGCATATGGTTCAAAATATACGTAGTCAACCAAGCACAAAGTTAAAAGGTTATTTCAACTTTATTTTCTCTTTAATCCACCATGAATTAATAATAACAATAATAATAACTGAATCTTCTGATAGCTATCTGGTTGTTACTGATTTCAGTCCTGGAATTCACCATTGTACCAAACTAAACTTCTGTTTCCTTATGGTGCCTATATTTCAATAAAATAGTGGATATTAAATAATCATTTAATAAATAATTAGTGTGGTGTACAGAATTAAAACCGAGGTATGTCCTAGAGTAGACCATCTAGATTATGTGGTACAAGAGAGCTCTTAACAATAAGACACATGAGCTGAGATGTGTATGATAAGGAGGGGCACCTAGATGAAGACTATTGCAGTCATTCTTACATGTACTGAACTAGGAAAATAATTCCATCACTATAACTTCTTTTCTACTTAGCTCTCACCCTTTCTGTACCAGACCATTATTTATCAGATTAGAATTATGGTTGTCTATAAATTCAACTGTGCCAATCGTGGTAATGGGTACCCATGGTGGACAGTGTTGGCTGGAGCTTCCCGACTAAATCAAGACTGGAAGCAGGAGCCGCATCCACTTCCGAAATGGCTTGCCTCCGGAAACGCTATGTACGAACAGTGCTCAGGCCTTTCGCTCATAGGGTCGCTATGAGTCGTCTACAACTCGACGGCACCAAACAACAACAACAACATAAATTCAACTTTCAATTTCATAATGTGATTAATAAAAAGAAAAGGTTTTAATTAGGTCAATAGTTTTTTCCCCAATGGCTAACAGCTTTCACTTAGGCAATGAAACATGGGAAAAGATATTAGTTTTCAATATCATAATATCATTTGTTTGAGTGTAACATTTATGCAAATTGATCCCATGTGAAAGTCTTATCAAACTAATTGCATCTTTTAATAATTCTTGGTTCATACTTCTTTTTTCACTTGTGGCCATTTTTCCACAGAGAATTTGCTTCCCTGATGATTCACCTAGTGAACGCCTTATCTTTGTTCAAGACCAAGAGTAATTTGGAAATCCTTCCTAAGGCTGCTCTCATGCAAATCAGTTATACATGTTGTCCTTTTTACTGCAATGGGAGTGCTGTGTTGTACAAATGGCCAATAACAGGAGGAACTGAAGTTCAAACTCACCTGGAGGGCCCTTGGAGGAAAAGCCTGGTGATTTCCTTTCAAAAGATCACAGCCCTGAGACTCCAACAAAGTACAGTTCTGCTCTGCAATACATGCAATTGTTCCAGTCTGAATTGGATTGGTGTCCGCTTTTTAAAAAAAAAATAACTGCCATGATGCTTCTTGTACAATTGCAATAATAATTTTATTTATTTATTTCAGACCCCAGGAGGCAGGAATAACATTACATATGTCACTCTTATTTATTAATACAGGTAAAATGCAATTAAAAAGTTAATGCTCATTTTACTTTGTTGTTAAGTGCCATTGAGGTGACTACAACTCATAGTAATTCTATGAACAACACATCTAAGTTTCTTCCTATCTTGCACCATCCCCAAGATCTGTGACACTCTATTCCGTTGTGGTAGTCAGTATATTCATCCATCTAGTTAAAAGTCTTCCTCTCCTTCTCTGACCTTCCACCTTTTTCACTAACTTATCTCTCTACAAACACTCATTCTTCCTGAGAATACACTCAAAGTAAATTTGATGAAGTTTCACCATCCTTGCTTCTTAGGAGCAATCTGGTTTAACTGCTCTTAAGAGCGATTTGCTTGTTATTTTTGCAGTCCATGGTTGCAGCAGTCAAGAAACTAAAAGATGTGTTATGTTAGAGAAATCTGTTAAGGACATCTTAAAAGTTCTAAAGAAGGAAGATGTGAGTTTAAAGACTATGGTGCATTAGATGAAGTAATAGTCTTTTTAGTTGTTTCCTTTGCTTCTGAAAGTTAGAGGAAGAACAAGGATGACAGAAGAATCAATGACTTTGAATTGTGGTGTTGGCTAAGAATACTGAATATATCATAGGCAAAGAACAAATCTGCTTTGAATAGGTTTTACTCTGGTTATATAGGTATATGTTGTTGTTATTGTTATGTGCTGTTGAGTCACTTGTGACTCAATAGTGACCTTATGTACAACAGCCCTGAAACCAGCTCTATCCTGTGCCAACCATATTGTCTCTGAAACACTCACTCTCATTACCCCAGTCATTGAATCAAACCATCTCATCAAGGGTCTTCCTCTCTTGCACTGTCCCTCCACCCTCCCACACATGATGTTCCTTTCCAAGGACTGATTCCTCCTTGCAACATCCCTAAAGTTTGTCAGATAAAGTCTCAGAATCCTTGCCTCTGAGGAGCATCCTGGTTTCACCATCTCTAGGACGAACCTGTTTGTTCTCCTGGCAGTACATGGTATATTCATTACTCTTCTCCAGCACCACAACTCAATGTTATCAATTTTCTTTCTATCATACCTAGTCATTGTCCAGCTCTCTGATGTATACCAAGTAATTGTGAAGACTATGACCTAGGTCAGGTGCACCTTAGTCTCCAGGTTGACATCGTTATTTTTCAGTACTCTGGAGAGGTCCCTGACTGTAGACTTTCCCAGTGCAATTAATCTTTTTATTTCCTGGATTACATATATATTCTACCTTTTGGTGATAGTATCTTTTCTGAAGTCAGTTGAATTAAACCCAGTCCCTCTCAGACATCTAAAACACAGAACAACCTGTGAGAGTTGGTATCTCTATAAGGTATCTGTCAGAGAAAGAAATCTCATATACTTTAATCTAATAGAGAGTAAATAGAATAATGGTAAGACTCCACCCATCAAATGAAGAAAACTTGTGAAAACTGGAAAAATATGGCAGTCCCACAGAGTTCTGATTCCAACAAATTTCAATGTAGAACCCTTATTCCCTCCCCCCATCTTAACTTTATGAATTCTTGACAAAAGTTTGCCACTTGAAAAAGTATATATAAAACAAAAGTCTATTTTTTGAGAATCTAAATTACTAATAATGAACAAATGTACTAAATGTAATCACCAAAACTTATGTGTAAATATATGTGTTAAACATACACGCATTTGTATATCCATATTCAAGATTTTGCCCATAGCATCTCTCAGTGTTGCCAGTTAAAGCTTGAATTTGATTTTTAGTTCTTTCAGCTTGAGAAATGCTGAGCCAGTTCTGTACTTTTTCTTCTCCAACTCCAGCTGTCTGCACATTCTGTTGTAATATTTTGCTATATTGTCCTGAGCTGCCCTTTAAGATCTTCTGTTCAGCTCGTTTACACTCTTGTGAAATTTTCAGATTCTTTTCTAACATCCATTTATGGTTGGGTTCACACACACACACACTTTCTCTTCTGTTTTTGTAATGACTGTTTTTGTAATGCATTATTGATGATACCTTTGATGTCATCTCACAACCTCACAACTCATGTGGGCATTGATAATTGTTGAACTCTTCATATCTATTCTTAAGATGATCTCTAAATTCAGATGGTCATATTTGGTTCCTATGGATTTGTTTAATTTTTATCTGCTTCAACTTGAAATTACACATGAGTAAATGATGGTCTGTTACACAGTCAGCTTTTGCCCTGATTTTGATCTCTGATGTTGATCTTCCCCAGTAAGTAATTCTTTTCACATTATATATAGTCAATCTGATTCTTGTACAGTCCCTTATGTTAGGTCCATGTGTAAATTTGCTGTTAGTGTTTTTTTAAGATATTTGTAATTAATAAATCATCACATGTAGAATATGCAACCATTAGATTTCCCCCCTCATTATTGTCACCAAGTCTGTATTTTCCAAGTTGTTATTGTTGTTACATGCAATCAAGTCATCTATGACTCATAGCAACTGTATAGACAACAGCCCTAAACTCTGCTCTATCCTGTGCCAATCTTATTGTCTCTGACACACTTACTCCCATTACCCCAGTTATGGAACCAATCCGTCTCATTGAGGATATTCCACTCCTGCACTGTCCCTCCACACTGCCAAGCATGACATCCCTCCCCAAGGACTGATTGCTCCTTACAACATGTACAAAATATGTCAGATGAAGCCTCAGAATCCTTGCCTCCAAGGAACAGCCATGTTTCACCACCTCTAGCATGAACCAGTTTGTTCTCTTATTCCATGGTTTACTCAATACTCTTCTCCAGCACCACAGCTCAAAGGCATGAATTCTCCTTTTATCATCTCTAGTCGTTGTCCAGCTCTCTGATGCATAGCAAGTAATTGCAAAGACCATGGCCTGTATCAGGTGCACCTTAGTTTACAGACTGACATTGTTGTTCTTCAGAACCATTACATTTTAATTCTTTGCACCTTTTGTATATCAGTCACTAATTATCTTTACCACATCTTGATTGCACAATTGATCAATTTCAGATTGCAAAATTTTGTAAAATTCCTCAAATTCCTTGGCTTTAGCTGTTGGGGCATATATTTGAATATGTCATATTAATAGTTCTTCCTTATATGTGAATGAATGGTATTGTACCATTCATAACCTTTTAGAACTTGGAATTATCTTTCTAATTGTGACTGCAAATCCATTCTTTTCTTAGTGTCCAATGGCAGTCCATCTTATCTCACCAATGCCAAGAATGTCTGTCAGTGTTCTTGTGTTCCATTTCAGTTTTGACAGCATCTAGTTTTCCTGTATTCGTACTTGGTTCATTTCATGTTCCAGTTTTCAAAGGATATTTTCAGAGCAAAGGAATACTGTTGGCTTAAAATTTGAAAGGTATGTGTCAAGGTTTTATCTTTTCCCCATATCTATTCAATTTGTACACTGGGTAAAGGTTTTGAGAAACTGACTCTATGTAACAGGATGTGGCATCAGGATCAGAGGAAGATTCATTAATTATTTGCATTATCCAGACAATACAACCTTGCTCACTAAAGGCAAAGAAGCTGTGAAGTTCTTGCTACAGAAGATCAGAGACTATAGTCTTCTCTATGGATTACATCTCAACATCAAGAAACAAACAAAAATATCCTCACTTCTGAACCAACAAGCAACATCATAACAGATGGAGAAAAGATAGATATTGTCAGTGATATCATTTTACTTGGAGCCACAATCAACTCCCAGGGTATTAGTATTCAGGAAATCAGGAGATTTTTTCATTGGAAAAGTCTGCAGTCAGAAACTTCTCCAGGTTAATGAGGAGCAATGATAGCCAGTTGAAGACTAAGGTACACCTTATGGAGACCATGATCTTTTCAATTATTTGCTATGTATCTGAGAGATAGACAATGCATAAGGATGACAGAATAATTGATGTATTTGATTTGTGGTGTTGGAGAAGAATACTGAATATCCCATGGAATTTAGAACATTCATCTTGGAGAAAATGCACCCAGAGTGCTTTTCTTGAAATCAAAGATGATGAAGCTCCATCTTAAATACTTTGGATATGTTGTGAAAGAAGGCTGTTCCTTGAGGAGGCACACCATGCTTGGAAATGTAGAAGGTCAGCAAAAGAAAAGATCCTCAATGAGATGGATTGACATAGGGACTACAGGAATAGGCTTAAGTATGTGATGAGAATAACACATGATAGGACAGGGTTCAGACCTCTGGTTCATGGTGCCTGCCTTAATGGCACCTTGAATTATATGCCCACAGACATTTTTATGTATACCACATAACAGTAGTTAAGAGTTTCTGGAGAGTCTCCTAGAATCAATCCAAGTATAGTCATCAAATTGCTTGGTTAATTTAACCTTTATTTACACACTTTTTTTCTTCAGTTTTCCAACTTATAAAATAAAAGAAGATAATATTTCTATCAAGTGTTGCTATAAAAATTAAGTGAGATACTTCCTGTAAGATTTTTCAAAGTAACTAGTTGTTGTTGCAAGTACAACTTATATCAATTCTATGAACAACAGATCTAAACCTTGTCTTATCTGGCCCTATCCTCATCATCTCTGATGTCTTTGAGTCCATTGTTGCAGTCTCTATTTCAATCCATTTTTTGAGGGGCCTCCTCTCTTTAACTGGCTTGCCACATTTCAAGCATAATTAACATTTCCAAAGAACACCTCTTTATAGCAATATGTTCAAATTATATAAAATTAAGCTTCACTGTCCTTGCCTCTAAGGAGCATTCTGATTACACCTCCAAAACTTATCTATTTGTTCTCCTGGAAGTCCACGGGATATTCAACACTCTCCTCCAATACCATAACTCATAGGCATCAATTTGCCTTCTGTCATCCTTATTCATTGTCCAACTTTTAGATTCATATTAAGGGACTGAAGAAACCGTGGTCTGGGTCACTTACATCTTGGTGTTCACAGTGACATCATGCTCCTCAGTATTTTGGAGAGGTCCCTGACTGCAGACTTCTCCAACATACTAAATCTTTTGATTTGTTGGTAGCTGATGCCAAAGGCGCTGATTGTGAATCTAAGTAAAATAAAGTCACTGTCAATTTTAATATTTTCTTCATTTATCATAACACTGCTTATAAACCTGACGGTGGAGGTTTTTGTCTTCTTAATATTGAAGTGTAATTCATATTGAAGGCTATATAGTCTTTGATCTTCCACTGCAAGAATTTCAAGTCCTCACTTTCAACAAGCAAAGTTGTATAATATGCATAATGCAGGTTGTTGATGAGTCTTCTTCTTACCCTGATCCCACATTCTTCTTTATTTAATTCAGCTTGTCAAATTATATGCTCAACATACAGATTGAATATATATATGGACAGAGGATATATTCCCAACTGCAGATCTTTCTTGATTTAAAACCATGCAGACAACAGTTTCTTCATCTAGTTTGAGATTTCAAATTAGCATGAATAAGGATTCTTATACACCCATTCTTCTCAATGGTAACCATAGTTTGTTATGATCCACATAGTCAAATGTCATTGCATAGTCAATAAAACACAAATAGATGTTCTTTTGGTATTCTTTGCTTCATGCTAAGATCTGACTAAGAATTCAATAAATATTGCCTATCTATATGATTAGAGATTGACTTCTAATCTTCATGATCAGATAAAACCCCTTCTCCCAGAATTCCATTGGCTTCACTAACAATCAGGCTTTCAAGCAGGACATTCAGTCACAGGCCTGAGTTCAGCAATAAGCAGCATACCAGACCTAGAGGAGACCTACCCTCACCTTGGAAATTATTGCATTGTGACAAGAGTGTGGTGCAAAAGAAAAAGCAGAGACATAAAGTCACAAAATATCAGCCATTACGCAGAAACTCAGGAGCAAGGACCTTTTTCCAGTACTGCTCCTGGAAAAACTCTTTCCCTGAAGCTGGTACATGGGATTTGGACTTATATCCTCCTACATGTGAGACAGACAATAGCATAAGAGACCAGTAGAAGTGCATAGTACAAGACATCACAGAAGTGTTTTATGGACTAAGCTATCATATCATATGGAAGAAAGAGCTGCACCAGGTAGGCAGAGATGCAAGGCATAATGATGTAGAATGGGAAGGGAAGAGACAAGACACACGTATTTGGGTATGGGGGAACAGTGAATGTATTGGTTATTTCTGTAAGAAAAGTGTCAAAAACCCTAAGTACAGTAGAGTACATTTAGAGTAGACTGACAGATAAGGCAACTGACGCTGAGCCCTCAAATTTGGAAAACCAAAGGAGGTAAGGAAGAGTTGTAAGAAGAAACTAAAGACTAAAATGTGGTATGTGGGAAGCATGAATGTAGGAAAACAGGATATTGCTAAGAAATAAATGGAACTCATAAATATTGATATAAGTATTAGCAAAATGAGATGGATTGACATGGGACATTTTGAATCATATGATCATATGATCTACTATGCTGGAGATGAAAAAGTTGAGAAAAAAAATGGGATGGCTTTCGCAGGTAAACAGGCCGTTTCTAGACCATATTGAAATAAAATATTGTGAGTGACAGGATAATATCCATATGCACACTAGTTAATACAACTATCATTCAAATTCATGTACGAACAACTGGAACCAAAAAGGAGGAAATACATAATTTCTACCAAGTCATCTGTTGCAGTCAGAATTCGGTCAAAGATGTGAGAAAGATACCTTAATAATAATGGGTGAATGGAATATGAAAGTTGGGAACCGGATGGAAGGATCAGTAGTCAGAAAACATGGAGTTGGTGATATAAATGAGGTTGGGAATAGAATACAGTCTGTACACAAGGATTTCACCTGATGGGATGCACAGGAAAAATACTGATTATATCTGTGGAAGGAATTATTGGAGAAGTTCAATATCAGCATTGAAAACTAGGCCAGGTGCTGACTGGGGAACAGATCATCAACTACTCATATGAAAGTTCAAGTTAAAGCCAAAGAAAGTTAAATAATATCCACAAGAATCAAAATTTGATCTGGAGTCTACCTCTGCTGAATTGAAAAACCAACTTAGGAATAGGGTTGAGGACTTGAACACTAATGAACGAAGACCAAATGTCCTGTGGGAAGATATCAAGAATAATGTGCACGGAGACTGCAGAAGGTCATTACAAACACAAAAGAAGAAAATACCAAAATGAATGTCAGAAGAGACTCTGAGTATAGTACTAGAATGCTGAGAAGCCAAGGCAAAGGGAAGAAATTAAAAAGTTAAGGAGCTCAAATAGAAGATTAAAAAGGGCAGTTCAAGATGATGAAGCAAAATATTATAATTAAATGTGCAGGGAGTTGGAGTAAAAAAATCAAAAGGGCCAAACTTGTTCAGCATTTCATCAGCTGAAGGAACTAAAGAACAAATTCAAGCCAGGAGCTGAAACGTTTAAGGATGAAATGGGCAGAGTATAGAATAATTCGGGACATATTAAAAGAAGATGGAAGGAATATACAGAGTATCTGTAACAAAAAGAATTGACTGACACAGAAGAATTTCAAGTAACAACACATGACAAGAGGAAAGGGTGATAAAAGAGGAAGTTCAGGCTGATCTAAAGGACTTGACAAAAATAAAGCCCCTGGAATTGATGGAATAACAATTGACATATTACAACAAACAAATGGTCCCCTGGATGTGCTCACCAGATTGTGCCACAAAATCTGGAGGACAACGATGTGGTCAACTGACTGGAAGAGATCCATATTTATTCCCATTCCCAAAATTGTAACCTGACAGAGTGTGGACATTATCAAACAATATAACTAATATCATACACTAGCAAAATCCAGCTGAAGAATATCTAGAAATGAATGCAACAGTACATTGACAGAGAACTACCAGAAATACAAGCTGGGTTTAGGAGAGGTAGTGGCACTAGAGACATTATTGCCAATGTCAGTTGGATCTTAGCAGAGAGCAAAGCGTACCAGAGGAGTGTCTATCTGTATTCCGTTGATTATGCAAAGGCATTTGACTGTGTGGATCACAACAAATTGTGGCTAAACTTCAGAAAAAGGAGAATCCCCAAACACTTAATTGTGCTTATGTGAAACCCATACTTGGACAAGGAAGCAGTCCTCACAACAAAGCAAGGAAACACTGCATGGTTTAAAATCAGGAAAGGTGTGCATCAGGGTTGCATCCTGTTTCCATACCTTTTCAATCTGCCTGCAGAACAGATCATTCAGGAAGCTGGGCTTTATGAGGAGGAATGTGGCATCAGGATTGGAGGAAGACTTATTAACAACCTGTGTTATGCAGATGACAGGACCTTCCTTGCTGAAACTAAGGAGGATATGAAGCATTTGCTGTAGAAGGCCAAGGACTATAATCTTCAAAATGGATTGAAGCTGAACATCAGAAGGCAAAGATTCTCATCACTGGACTGATTGACAATTCCATAATAGATGGAGAAGAGTTTGAGGTTGTTAATGATTAAAGTTTGCTCAGCTCAACAATCAACAAAGCAGTCAGGAAATCAAAAGACAAACTACATTGGGAAAATATGCTGTCAGGGACCTTTACAGAGTACTGAAATGCAACAATGTCAGCCTAAAGACTAAGATGCACCTAATCCAGGCCATGGTCTTCACAATTACTTGCTATGCATCAGAGAGCTGGACAACAACTAAGGATGACAGAAGAAGAATCGATGCCTTCAAGTTGTGGTACTGGAGATGAGTCTTGAACATACCATGGACTACCAAGAAGACAAATACTTCTGTCTTGGAGAGGATGAAACAAAATTTCTCCTTAGAGGCTAATATTTGGAAGCTACGCCTCACATACTTTGGACATGTGGCCAGGAGGGACTGGTTCTTGGAGATGAACATCATATTCAGAGGAATGGAAGGACACCACAGGAGTGGAAGGACACCACAGGAGAGGAAGACCCCAGAAGAGATGGATTGATACAGTCACTGGGGCAATGAGGTTAGTGTGTTGGAATTGGTGAGGCTAGTTCAGGACGGGCGGGGTTCAGAGTTACAGGCAACTTAACGACACATAACAACAAAACCAACAATAATCATACATGTATGCCTAGTGTTGCAGAGGTTACAGCTTTGACAGCTAACTAACAAAAATATTAGTGATTCTCACTGACCGGTTTCTATTCAAAAGAAAGATGTAGCAATTTGCTTCAGCTCTGGGGGCCTAGTGGTAAGAAACTGCTCTGCCAAATATAAGACATATGGTTTGAATCCACCAGTTGCTCCATAGGAGAGAAGTGGGAAATCTGCTCTTGTGCATTTATTTTACCTCTAAAAATCCACTGGATGGTCAGCTATGAGTCAATTTTGACTCAGTGGTACATTACAACAACAATATAGAGTTTTCACCTCAGGTATATGTACAGACATATGTACATATAATTTCATAATAAATATGTTAATGTATATGGATCTCTCTTAAGGAATTTTACATCATAATACTCAATCTATCTTCTTACTAATCACCATTATTTTATTTTATAGTTTATATCTGCTAGCACAGAGAAGAAAAAACACACACAAGCATACATACATGAAAATCTCATCTGAATTTTTTTTTTTGTTTGGGCAAAAGAATTATGTTTTATAGATAATTCCAATTTGCTAATTTGCTGATTAATTGAACTAAGCCAAAGTTCCCCCAAATTAAGGATAAACTGATTTGAAATATGGTCAAATAAGAAATAATAAATCTGTATGCACCTCCCTACTGAGGATTATTAGAAAAAAAAATCTTACATATTGATTAGTCTACTAGGATGCTTTACCCTTACATAAAAGCACTCAACTTTTTTTTTCTGGCATTGTAATTAATCCTAAAATTTCCTGTGAAGCAGCACAATTTACTTAATAGGGAGAAAATAAAAGTAACTCAGCCTTTTTTTTTACATAAAATATTTTCCTAATTACCCCGATTCAGTTGTTTACTGCACAAAAAGCTCTGAATGTAAAGAAAATGCTGTTCCAGTGCTCATTTAAATTTATTAAAAATGTCTTACTTTTACATCTTTCTGTTTTGAAGAAGAACGGTAATTTCCTTAAAAATACTAATGATGAGTGTAATATGAAGACGATAACCAGAAAAAGAGAATGTCTGGCACTTTACTGATTGGTAACAATATAAACAGTCTTGTCTCTTTGTGCAAATATCTCTATTGAAGACAGAGATGTGGAAATGTTGGGAAATAGGAGGAGGTTCCTGGTAACTGGCTAGATTAAAGGTTGAGTAAGTAAAGATCATTTTATGTCATCAATCATTTGACCTAAGACTCATGTTGTTGTTCTTGTTGTTGTTGAGTAATATCAAATTAGAACTGACTCATAGCTGACCCTCCAGCAGATTTTCAGAGGCAGTTTAATTGCATAAGAGGAGATTGCTCATCCTTCTCCAGTGAAGCAGCTGTTGGATCCAAACTACACGCCTTTGGGATTATAGCACAACTTCTTTACCATTTGACCACCAAGTTTGCTAGAAGCATAACTAGCAAATAGGGTGGTTAAGGTCTGTGAAAGTTCTAAATATTTTAAATAGTAAAAATGGTAAGACTTAATCTGGAAATACTAAACCGTATTAAAATGACTTTATAGAATTTATAACAGGTGAGAATCAAAACAATTACAGTAAATTTGTTCTTTATATCTGTCATTCGGCTATTCCTGAAATGTGTAAAGTTGATTTTATTGTTGTAGTTTTCTATCATTTTTAGTATTTCCTGACTTACTGACCTTAGTTTGGGATGTATAATATAATACAAGCTATCTCTGTATATGTAAGTGTGTCTCTTTTCATCATTTTGACCATGAATAAAGAGTAAGATGCTTAAGGCCAATATTAGAAGACAACTGAAAAAAGAAGACAACAGAAAAAAAAGAATGGATAATAGAATAATTTGGAATAGACATTATTGATCTTTCTTACCTGCTACATTTTCCTGTACTTAAACTGATCCATCTTTCCTTTCAAAGAAAAAAAATAATTAAGCATTTTTATCTTCCTTGTTGAATTGCTTTTAGTTATAAATGCAAATCATTTTTTTTTAAAAGTATAAAGACTGTCATTAAAATGTAGATTATCCCCAGAGGTACGCAGTTCCAATCTACCAGATGCTCTGCTGGAGAAAGAGGGGCAATCTCCTCTTGTACAGTCAGATGCGATTTGATGGTACACACACAAAAAAATAATAAAACAGTAAAAATCTTTAAAAAATGTAGATTATCAGAGTTAAAAACTCTTACTCTTAAAACTTCACATTAGTGAATTCATAGTACACAGCACGGAACAGACAACTTTTATTAATAATTTATATCATTAACAATTTTAAAAATCAGTAATCAAGTCTTTCTCATTAAGGCATTGTAAAACAATTAAAATATAGAAGTTTCGTGTCTTATCTATAATTATACTAACTTACAGATTCCTTTTCAGTGCTGTAAAACATGACATGACCAACAAGCACTGAAAGAAGTTCAGGTGGCCTGGTGGTAAGAAGTTGTGCTGTAATTTCAAAAGCACATGGTTCAAATGCACTAGCTACTCTGTGGGAGAAATTTTGGCAATCTCCTCCCATGCAATTCACTGTCTCTGAAAACCGGTTGGAAAGCCAGCTATAAATAAGTTCTGACTCAATGGCATGCAACAACAAAAAACACTAGAAATGCTCTGACTCAATTGCTAGATAGAATTTTCGAGATAGTTGAATGTGAGGGGGGGGAAAAAGAGAGGGAAAAGTAGTTTTAATAACTCAATAACTTCACATACCAATACACAGTCACAAAATCTAAGGCAATCATATTCTATATATGTCTGCTTTGGAAATAATTCGTCACAAGTAATTTATTTTGGGAGCTTTTCATAGTTAGAAATGTTCTTTGTCTGATTTAGTTCTTATTCATCTATATTTATTTCCATAGTAAATATTTTGTTTCTTATCAGCTAAATAAAACATGTGAAGCACTATCAAAGATGTTAAATGTTACAGTGACTAACATACAAGAAATATGATAAATGTTAACAGTTGTTAGTATGTAAGCACTATTTCTAAAATGTTTGAATAGTAGATATTATTTAACTAAATTGATCATTAAAATAGTATAGAGATGATTACACATAAGATTATCATCTAGATCACCATATGAGGAGCGATCTAAGTGTTTTCTTCCTACAAATCAGAAGTATATTAATCTCCTATGGAATGTTTAATTTAGAAAAACTTACAGCAAATTTACAATGGAGACATTGAGAGGTTGCATTAATTATTCAATTCTTCAAATGAAGAAGAATGCAGGAATAAAATAATGATCTGAACTGATATCTACTTTGGATATTTGCAATCCATTTTTGCTCTTTTACCTACCATCTCCCACAACCACTTTTTAAAGATATCAGCTATGTCACAAACTTCTAATCATTTGAAGGGGGGGTGGGGGAATCAATAGTTATTGCTTCTGGTGAGGTGGTCTCTGATTTTATCTGCATTATCCCCCTATAGCCTCCATACATTCAGAAGATGTAAATCTGTCCCATTCTTACCTGCAAGACCATGAACTGAGAATCTTTGCTGTTATTAGTGGTCATGTCTGATCACAGGAAGATGGTGTACCTCATGAGAAAGCATTACATTTCTCCCAATACGTCCTCCACTTCACACACAAACGCACGTATCCAAGGCTGTACTAATTATGTGAGGATATATTTGAGTGCTTTTATTCTTGAAAAACAATGGGATGTGACTATATTTCAATTACTCTCCTTGTTCTGAGCTATTATCTTGATCTTTCCACCCCTCCGGAGACTTCTGTTTTCTTCTCATAGGAGACTATCAAAAAGCAGTTTGACTTTGTCAAAATTCTCTCAGGAATTTCCATGGACAAGTGTCTCCCTAACTATTTTTTAGGTAAATGCAAGCATTTAGAAGGTAAAAAGGTAAAAGTGAAAAGGCAAAATAAATAACAGTTACATATAAGGAATGATTTGGTTTTATAAGAACTGCTCCCACAGACTATGAACACAGTACAATATAAACTCAGGTGAAAAGTATTATCACAATCAATTGCTTGACTAACCTTAACTGTTAATACAAAACATTCATATTTTTATTTTTGTTTGAAATAATAAAGTTATTTATAAAAATAGCTAGGAAATTAACTTTACAATAATACAGCTACTATTTCCTCCAGCACTTGTCTGTCAGATGCTATCCTACAGCAGAGCTCCCACATTACAACAGGCTAGAAAGGAGGATTGATCAGTGTCTTCTGAAATAACAGACCTTCAGGAACCCTATGAACAATAAAGCACAATTACACAGTTAGAGAATTAGATATAGCTCTGGAGGTAGAGCTCTCACATTAGAAAACACTAAAATATGAGAAGGAATAGCTGGCACCTATGAAGTAGAAATACAGGAAAACTGGACTTTGTAAAAAAGTAAAATGGAGCACATAACAATTTGACATATTTGTCATTGTTGTTGTTAGATGCTGTTGAGTCGAGTACAACTCACCTACGAACAAATCATTTAAACACTATTCTACCCTGTGCCATCTTCACAATCTCTGACACATTCAAGCTCATTGTTGCAGTCACTATGGCATTCCACCTGGTTGAGGATCTTCCTTTCTTCTGCTGCCCCTCCACCTTTCCACGCTTGATGTTCCTCTCCAAGGATTAACATCTCCTTGTAACATGCCCAAATATGTGAAATGGAGCTTCATCATCTTCGCCTCCAAGGAACACTCTGGTTGCATCTTCTCTGAGACCTATCTGTTTATTCTTTTGACAGCCCAGGGGATCTTGAGCACTCTTTTCCAACATAACAATTCCAAGACATCAGTTTTTTTCTTCTGTCATTGATAGTCATGGTTTCAATTAGGCACAGTTTAGTCTTCAAATTGACAGACATTATTGCTTCTCTGTACTTTGACAAGCGCTTCCACAGCATAATTTCCCAATGCGATGCTTTTTTTTATTTCTTAACTGCTGATTCCAAGAGTACTGAGGGTCTAAGCAAGATAAGATTGTTGACAATTTCAATTGTTTCTCCATCTAACTATTGGCCTGGTTGTAAGAAATTTTGTCTTCTTGATGTTGAGATATACTACATATTGGATGCTCTAGTCTTTGCTCTTCTGCTGTAAGCATTTCAAGTTGTCCTCCATTTTAGCAAGCAATATTGTGCCACCTGCATAAAGCAGATTATTGATGAGACTCCCTCTGATCTTGATGTAACATTCTTCTTCATGTAGTCCAGCTTCTTAAATAATTTTCTCAGTTTACAGACTGAATAAGGATGGAGAAAGATACGGCCTTGATACAAACCATTATTGACTTTAAACCATGTGGTTTTCCCTTGCTTTGTTCAGACAACAGCTTCTTGGTCTATATGTAGGTTTTTTATGGGTATGTTTAGATGTTCTGGGATTCCTATTCTTCTTAATGTTAACCACAGTATTTTACAATCCACACAATCAAATGCCTTTGAATAGTCAATAAAACACAAAAATATGTTCTTTTGGTATTCTCTGTTTTCTTCCAAGATCCATCTGACATCTGCAATGATATCTCTGGTGCCACAATCAGCTTATCTTCTGGAAGTTCTTTGTCAATGTATTGATTTAGTTGTTTTTTTTAAAAAAAATAATCTCAGGAATATTTTGCTTGTATGTGATATTAATGATGTCAATAATTTCCACATTCTTTTGGATCACCTTTTTTTTTTTTCAGGTTCCAGAGATGGCATTTAATTGGCTAGTGTGATACACACCACAGGCATAGACACAAATGGGAGTCCCTCTTTCAACAACATCTTCATATCAACTATAGGCTTCGGAGCATGTGGAGGCCCTTTCTTCTTAGGGAGACCACCAGGCTACACAGGGACCACAGGCTACACAGGCTCTGGGCAGAGCCCAGGGACTACCCAAGATGCAGGATCTTCAGTGGGAGAAGGGCAAAAGGGCTCTGAATAATCTTCAGCTCACACAGCACCATGCAAATACAGAGCGAGGAACTTCTTGAATGTTTCTGGCTGGTAACCAACTGGCCCTACAGGTTCCACCATCACTTTCTTCTTGATCACTGGGCGACACCAAAAATGCTCATAGAGGAGCTGGTCTGAGTCCACCCAGACCAGATTCTTGACACCTGCATCCGAGGCCAGGTCGGTGGTGTTCAGCTGGAACACCAGGAACTGAAAAAGGCGGCCATCAGTGCCCACACTCTGCACAGTCACTGGCTGCTCCAAAACCTTGGGATCATCC
>NW_006399934.1:5238072-5245568 GCF_000299155.1 Elephantulus edwardii
TTGGTAAGCCAGAGGGCCTGCTTCATACCCTCGAGGAGGCGGCAACGCTGGTGGAAAATGTAGCAGGCTTGGTCCTTGTACAACGGCTGCTCGTGAATCGGGGGAGAGCGGTGGAACTTCGGATGAAACCAGCCGCGGTCCCAGGGCGAGAAGACCGGTCGCGCCAACCCGGGGACGAAGTGCATCTTCCCCTCGTAGGTGACAGGCTCTAGTCCGGGGATCTCATACACTCTGTCCAGGGGAGGCGGTTCAGGCTTCCGCGTGGAGCGCACACCCCACTGGTAAGCCCCACGTCTCTGGACCTCACAGCCCCCAAGGGAGAGCCGCCCGGGGCCCTCCAGAAACCGCCTTGCGGGCCCCGAAGTCAATGCCATAGCGACCAAAACCTCTCAAGCCCGCTACCGGCACGCCGCCATCTTCCCATACGCCGGATCACCTTTTTTGAGATTGGAAACAAATATGAATCTCTTCAGTCAGTTTGCCAGGTTTTCTTCCATGTTTTCTGGCACAGACTGGTAAGCATGTGCAGGGCTGCACCTGTTTGTTGAAACACATAAGCTAGTATGCCAGCAATTCCGGGTGCCTATTTCCCCCCCAATATCTTCATTGCAGCTTGAACTTTTTCCTTCTTTACCATTGGCTCTTGATCATATGGCATGTCCTGAAGTATTTCAGTGTCAAAAAAAATTCTTTTTTTATAGGGTGTCTCTGTATATTCTTTCCATCTTCTTTTGATGCTTCCCAGAGCTTTCAAGATTTTGTCCATAACACCTCTCAGTAGTGTAACTTGGGACTTGAATTTGTTTTAGTTCTTTCAGCTTGAGAAATGCCAAGTGGGGTCTTCCCTTTTTATTCTCTGACTCCAAGTCTGTGCACATTCCATTATAATGTTTTGCTTCGTCTTCTCAAGCTGCTCTTGGAAATATTCTATTTATCTCTTTCACCTCTGAATTTTTTTCACTTTGTTTTGGTTTCTAAATGCTCTACTGCAATTATTAGAATCTCTTAAGACATCCATTTTGGTCTTTTCATCTCCCTCTGTCTACATAATGATCTTTTATAATATCTTCATAATCTTTATGTCATCCTACAACTCATATTGACTTTGATCACTAGTTTTCAATACTACACACTTATTCTTGAGATAATTTTTTAAATTCAGGTCAGATAGACTCAAGGTCATACTTTGTTTCTGGTCAAATTGTTTTAATCTCTTTAGTCTCAGCTCTACAGTCAGCTCTTGACTGATTTTGACTATTGATATTTACCTTCTCCAAGCATTCTTTCCAAAGATGTAGTCATCTGATTCGTGTACAGTCCCTCAGGTGAGGGCTATGTGTATAGCTGCCATTTTCCTTTCTTAAAGAGGGCATTATTGTTGTTGTCAAGTGTCATTGAGTCTTAGATGACTTATAACGACTCTATAAACAAAAGACCTGAACACTTGTATAACTTTCATCATTTCTACAAATTCATAGAGTTTCTGGGGGCAAGCTATTTTACAAGTGGATGCCACTCCTGCTTCCAAGCTTGTTTTAATCTGGGAGCTCCACCAAACACTATCCACCATGGCTAACCATTATCACATTTGGTACGTCAGTGTCACAGTGTTCAGCATCAGAGCAACCATGAGTTACCTCTGCACAGCAAATGTAAAGACCAGTGTTATACCACTTAGAAGAATGTTTGGCCAAAAACAATTAAATCCAGGCCTCAGGGACACATTAAAATCACTCACCTTTGGCTTGGTAGTATCACTTTCTGTCCACTAGGCCAACTGATCTCTCTCTATGTTGTTGTTGTTGTTATTAAGTGCCATCAAGATGGATAAATCATTAAATGTACAAAATCCTATCATTTTTCCCCAGCCTCATTCTGCCACTGAGTTCATATTTTCTATTTCTTCTTCATTGTTTCTGACTTTTACCTTCCCACCATTAATTATTATTAATTCATCTTGGCTGCATGTTTAATCCATTTCAGACTGCAAAATTGGTAGAAATTCTCAATTTCTTCCTCTTTGGCTTTAGTTGTTGGTGCATATACTTGAAAATTATATATGTGTACATAGTATCATAACATAGCACTTAAAGATAAATCTTGGAATGGTCTTTATAACTATTACGACAACACAATTCTTCCCTAATTGTTCATTCCCAGAATAGTAAATCATATAACTATCTGATTTGTAATAGTTATGGCAGTCCACTATGTTAACTCTGTCGAGTGTACAATGACTAAGGTCTACAATTAGGGTTGTAAAAGAACAGGGCAAAGTATTGAATATTCACTATTTAAAAAGATGGAAAATGGTAAAGTAACATATTATTCAAATGACAAAAAGGAAAAGTTAAAAGTAGTGAAAGGTGTCATTTAGGTAGAAAATATCTTTTTTAGTCTTAAATGAAATAAACATGTATGTTCTCTTTATTGTGTATACTGCACTGAAATAGATGAGGGAGTGAATAATTTAAAAGCGATGTATGATAGGGTATTATGGTTATCACAAGAGCCCACAATTAAGGTTGCATAGTGGAATGTACTTGGGGTGGTGGGAGGGGTGTAGGGGGATTGTGTACCAGGGAAGGAGTGTGTCTTTTACTCTTGAAAGAGAGGAGTGAACTTGGGGGGAGGGGAGGGCTGGGCAGGGAGAGAAGTACAGCAATGAATGGATGGAAATCCAAAATCTCTGTAAATGCTCATTAAAATTATTTTTTAAAATGCCATACAGATTTTACTAGTAAATATAAACAAAAAAAAATAAACTATATTTTTTAAAAAAAAGGACAAATACTGCATAGTACCACTCTTGTAGAACAGGACTGATCAGGCTTGGGGAGAGACTAAGAAAGGTTGGATAAATTATGAAATTACACTGAAATAAATTATAAATTACATTGAAACAGATGAGAGAACTATTTAAAAGCAATATATGATTGGGTATTATGGTTATGACAAGAGTCCAGAATGAAGGCTGCATAGTGGAGTGGACTCTGGGGGAGGGGATGATTGTATAATAATGAAAGAATTTTTCTTTTACTTTTCAAAGAGAAG
Organism: Elephantulus edwardii; assembly: GCF_000299155.1. Taxonomy (NCBI): domain Eukaryota; kingdom Metazoa; phylum Chordata; class Mammalia; order Macroscelidea; family Macroscelididae; genus Elephantulus; species Elephantulus edwardii. The sequence continues at coordinate 5,241,127 of NW_006399934.1, forward strand.
AGCAAACTGGGGGGGAGGGAGAGTAGGGCAGGGAGAAAAATGCAGCAATGAATGAATGGAAATCCAAAGTCTCTGTAAGCATTCATTAAAATTAATAATAAAAAATTAAATAAAAACAAAAAAATTATCCTATCGTATATTTTAATTCATAATTTTTTTAAATTCTTGAATTAAAACTAAATTCCTTAGACATAACTAAAATGTAGTTGCTGAATCTATCATTCTCTGGATTTGCTACAGAGTCAAGGGGATTATTATTAGCTTTACGGGACTGAACCAAGTAGTCAATAGTATTTTCAAACCTTTTTCATTTCTTCAGTAACAAAATATTTTCTTTTTGTTTTAATGTGGAAGAATACCACAATTAAAGGACACGTCTCTCAGCATACTTGCATATACATCCTACAACTAATAGTGGTGGATAAGCTGTAGATTGGGATAGCTGCAACGTTTGCTTAAGCAAAAAGGAGTAAGTTAGCTGGACCCTTCTCCATACACCCTCCAGCCCTAGAATTCACTGTGATGATAGATTATCTAGTTTACAGCTTTACCAATAAGGAACAAAGTGAACCAAGTGATGTGAAAGCAGAAATATAGAAGTAGCCTACATTACTGATACATTAGTAGAAATCATCCTTCTTTAAACAGAATAGATACTTACTTTAAAAAGACATTAGTAATTTTTTTTATTCATGTTCCAGAATCTACTCATTACAGAATAAAGGCGGACTTCTCAAGAATGTAGCACTATTAAGTTGGGGAAAGTCAATGGAATTATTCCTACTTTCTATCCCTGACATAAAAAAGTACATTTCTGCAATTGGTCTAACTGCCTCTAAGAAGCATACTTCTTAGAGCCCCAAATAGCTAACTGTATTGTACACATTTTGAGTATGTTGTTAGAAGGTGCTATTCTTTGGGGCGGGGGAGAAGACATACTGCTTGGAAAGGTGGAGGGTGAGTAACACAGGAGACTCTCAATGAAATTATTCAACATAATATAACAATGGGTTCAAGTATAACAGATGGTGGAGACTGTACAGGATTGGAAAAGGTTCAGATTCATTGTTCATAGGGTCATTATGAGTTGTGCTCACCTCTGTGGCACCTAACAATAACAGCAAAATAATTCAATCATCATAAAGGAGGAAACATGCCTGTTAAGGTCTTCTAAGATTATCATTTAAATAAAGTATATTGTCTTTTCTTCTCATAGTCAGCCACAGTTTGTTGTGATCCACACAGTGAAACACCTTTGCATAATCAATGAAACACAGGTGGACATTCCTCTGGTATTCCCTGCTTGCAGCCAATATCTATCTAACATTAGATACAATATCCCTAGTACCACGTCCCCTTCTAAACCTTACCTGCACTTCTGGCAGTTCTCTATTGATGTGCTGTTCCAGTCATTTTTTAATAATCTTCAGCAGACTCTTGCTTGCATGTGATATCAATGATATTGTTCAATAATTTCCACATTCTATTAGATCATCTTTCTTTGGAATGGGAACAAATATAGATCTTATCCAGTCAGTTGGCCAAGTGGTTGTCCCCCAGATTTCTTGACACAACTACGTGAGCACATCTAGGGAAGCATCTGCTAGTTAAAATATGTCAATTGGTTTACAATATATTCCTGGGACCTTATTTTTTTTTTTTTGCCAATTCCTTCAAAGCAGCTTGAACTTCTTCCTTCATCACCTTGGGCTCTTGCTTATATGTTGTTTCATGAAATTCTTCTGTGTCTTCCAATTTCTTTTGCTACAATAACTCTGTATATGCTTTTCATCTTCTCTTAATACTTTCTGGATCATTTAATATTCTGCCCAAAGCATCCTTAACTATTGCAACTCGAGGCTTGAATTTGTTCTTCAGTTCCTTGAGTTTAAGAAATGCTGAGTAAGTTCAGCCCTTTTGATTTTCTGACTCCAGCTCCTTGCACATTGCACAAAATATCATTGTGATATTTTACTTTGTCTTCCCATGGGTCCTTTTGAAATCTTCTGTTCAGCTCTTTAACATCTTGAATTTTTACCTCTGCTTTGGCTTCTTGGCACTCTAGTGTAATATTCAGAGTCTCTTCTGGCATTCATTTTGGCCTTTTCTTCCTCCTCTGTTTTTGTAATGACCTTTTACACTCTTCCTGGATGATACTCTTTATATCCTCCCACAACTTATCTGGTCTTTGCTTATTAGTGTTCAAGACACCAAATCTGTTCCTGAGATGGTTCTGAAATTCAGGTGAGATAGACTCAATGTCATATTTTGATTCCCATGGATTCAGTTTTATTTTCCTTAGCTTTAGCTTGAACTTGTCTATGAGTAGTGTGGCTGGCTCTGAGCAGAATGGGAATCCCAGAACACTTGATCATGCTAATTAATGTGAAACAAATACTTGGACCAAGAGACAGTCATCAGAACAGAGCAAGGAAGCACTGCATGGTTCAAAATTGGGAAGGGTGTATGCCAGGCATGTGTCCTATCACCTATATGCAGAATAGATAATCCAGGCTTCTAGGCTCTATGAGGAAAAGTGTGGCATCAGGATTGGAGGAAGATTCATCAGTCTGTGTTATGCAGATGACACAACCCTGCTGGCTGAAACTGAAGAGGATCTGAAGTGCTTGCTGCAGAAGGTCAAGGACTGCAGCCTTCAATACGGATTGAAGCTCAATATCAAGAAGACAAAAGATTCTCACCACTGGCCAATTGCTTGCATCAGGATAAATGGTGAAGAAATTGAGATTGTTAATAGCTTTAGTTTGCTTGACTCCACGATCAACACTTTTGGCACCAGCAGCCAGGAAATTAAAAGATGTACTGCAATGGGAAAGTTTGCTGCTAGGGACTTCTCCAAGTACTGAAAAACAATGGTGTCACTCTGGAGATTAAGGTGCACCTGATACAATTGATTGATTTTACATGTTATCTGGATCATGTTGTTGTTGTTGTTATGTACTGTTAAGTTAGTTCCAAATTATAAATAAAAATTAAAGATCAAATATTTCTATAAAACAATACTATTTGAAGATAATCCCTTCACAAATAGTGACATTCAATTTCTTGAACTTGTTACTATGATAATTTTTTAATAAAATGCTATTAACAAAGAATATTTCTTATTCGAAGAAAATGGGATAACAAATTTAATTGTCAGAATATTTTGCCTGTGGAAACACACACACACGTCATTAATATATAAAGATAGAAATAAGAGAATGATATGAATTAAAAATTTCTTTTAAAAAGTAAACAAAAACAGAAATTCATTGTCATTTTCAGGAACATTAAAATTCCCAGTGTCAAAAGTCACTTTCTTGATGTGCATAAAATTAAGTTCTTTCAGAAGCTTTAGAAAACCCTTCTGGTGAATTTTAGTGTCAAATGTCCATTTGGATTAGATATCCATATAGCAGTATCCTAAATGTGTTTATAATTGAATAAATGTGTTCATATGTCTCAAATCATACTTGTATATATAGAGATAAAAGTATTAGTATATAACAGGAGAAGATGAGAGGTGGATATGGGGACTTACTAAGAAGAGTTGTAATTATATTTGAGGCATTGTGTGTTGTCAAGTTGGAACTGACACATAGCTTAACTTCCAGCAGGTTATCATGAATCTCATGTACTTTAAGCATGTTGTTAGGAGGCACTACTCATAAGAAAAAGGCATCATACTTGGAAGAGTAGAAGTCAGTGAAAGGAAGACATTTTTAGAGATGGACTGACAGTAACTGCAACAATGAGCTTGAGAATGGCAAAGATTGTGAAGATGGCACATAATGTAGCAAGGTTTCAATCCATTGTTTATAGGGTTGCTGTGAGTTGTAGTTAAATCAACAGCACCTACAATAACAACAAGATGTGGGAGTATACCATATTCTACAAAGGACTTTAGCAAGTGACTTAGGTTGTGGAGGAAGCAGCAGACTTTTTATTTGCCAAAACAAAGGTTCAAGAGTTCACTTCAAAGGAAGGTGTAAACTAATGAATGAAAATTTGCAAGCTATTGTCAAGTAAAACTTTAATATCAATTCCTAGCTTAAATATAATACTTTGTCTCTTGATATAATGTGGCAATATTACTAAAGAATACTGTATATACATTTTGATGTTGGCTTCTCATGATTGATTGTAGATGAAGTCAGTGCTAACTGAAGTCCTTGAAAAGCCAAAGCCAGGTATACATTTAAAAAGGATTATAGGTTTAGTCAAATATAATCCGAAGCCTTGAAATGGAAACTTGATCATTTGGGTAGGAGAAAAGAGAATGAGGGTTTGGGCAATTCTATGAAGGAATTAATTAAGCAGTTATAACAGCAAGTTTATTTTCAAATGAGTTATTTTCTATTAATTATTTTCTAAATTCTATGTGTTACAGTCAAGATTTAAAGCTAACTTATAAATAAATATGTAGAAAAATCTATTTTAAA
>NW_006399934.1:5246081-5265446 GCF_000299155.1 Elephantulus edwardii
CTATGAATGAAATACCTGATAACTATCATCATTTTTCTAAGTTCAAAGAGTTTCCAAAAGCAAGCTATTTAGGAAGTGGGTGCCACTTCTGCTTTCTACCTGTGTTAATTTGGGAGCTCCATCAAGTACTTGCTCACCATGGATAACCAGTATCACATTTGACAAATAAGTGTCACAGTGTTTAGCATCACAACAACCATGAGTTACTAGTGTACATCAAATTGAAAGGTCAGTGATATACAACTCTAATTAGAAGAACGTTTGACCAAAACCAATTAAAACCAAGCCTCCACTAAAACAAGAAAGCACATCTTTGCAGATTCCAACTGCTCCACACAAAATGGATACCAGCCCCAAACTGGCGACCCACTACCTTTTAAATACAAGGCTAAATCAAATCAGCTCACACTCAATTGTGAATGAAACACAAAAACACACAAACAGCCCAAATCTCAACCAAAATAATAAAACACACCTTTGTAGCACACACACACACACACACACACACACACACACACACACACACTTTCAACAAGATAGATTGACAAAATGACTATTAAATTGAGCCCAAGCATATCAGAGACCATGAAATAGTAAAAGAATTGGGCAAAGTTAATATCTTTTTTTCATAGGGTCCCTCTAAATTGTAGTCAATTTGATGATATCTAATAAGAACAAATATGTATACTTTTCAGCAAGATAGAAGAATCAGTGTCTTTGAGTTGTGATGTTAGAGAAGGGTCGTGAATATCCCATGGATTGCCAACAGAACAAACATATTTGTCTTGGAGAAAGTAAAACCAGGGTGCTTCTTAGAGGGAAGAATGGTGAAGTATCATCTCAAATACTTTCAGCATGTTGTTAAAAGAGGTCAGCCTTTGGAAAAAAGATAGTATGCATGGAAAGGTGGAGAGTCAGTGAAAAAGAGGAAGACCCTTAATGAGATGAATTGACACAATGACTGTAACAAGTGACTAAAGTATATCGTAGATGCTGAAGGTGGCACAGAACAGGGAATGGTACAGATGTGCTGTTCTTAAGATAGCTTTGGGTCCTGGTTGACTCAACAGAAGCTAATAACAAATTCATGTAGCATAATCTTTCTAGTATTTCTGAAAGTATATCTTATAGCTTTTGTATATGTCAACTTTTGCCTGATATCAGACATTTGAGAGTATCTGACAACATTAGAATGCACCAAGGTAGAATGCATGAGGGGAGAAGTCAGGAAAAATTACACAGCTCTTTCAGTAAAAATTGCATATGTGGAAAGTTTTTAAGGATTTATAGGTATAAATCATTTTATTAAATCATTATATCTGGGAAAAATTGAAGGCAGAAAACTGAAAATTTAGATAATTTTTATTTTAAGGTCTCATTAGCTAAATAAAGATATAAAACTAAATATTGCTAGATCTTTCCCTGACATCACTGATAGACATTTGAGTAATTTTTTTTACTCCTTGGAATATGAAAAAATGTTCTCTTTTTCTGTGTTCTTAATATGGTGATATATTTTCTAATAGTTTTTGGTCAAAAGACTGCCTTAGAATTGGAAATATCAAGTCTCATATCTGTAGGAAATTCTTCTTTTCTTGATTAGTCTGCCTAATTTACAATGGTGTAAGTTTTCCTATAATTAGCCTAAAATATCCAGAAGAAATATAAAATTACATAATCATCTAAAATTTTTAAAGAAACTAACAAAGAAGACTGAGTATGAGAGTCTAGGGACCCCAATGCTTTTGTTTTAAGGTTCCTTATAAGAATAGAAATTTATCAAAACCAAAAACTCTCATGAGGAGTATTGTCATTCATATTGTCTTTGATATATATAATTTTTGATTATATGAATACTTATTAAGGCCAAAATCAAATAAATATTCTAAAAGGACATTTGAAGGTAAAAGACAGCTTTTACGTTTAGATTTGGAAGTACTTATCTAAATATAAGATGCACAGAGAACATGCACAGAGAAAATTCCATCAAATTCAGATAAAATACTATAATCTTCACACATATAAACACTAAATTAGTTTCAATCATCACCTGTCAGAGTTTATATTCTTGTGATTATGTGATGAAATTACTTAATGATTGAACAGCAACAAATTTAAAGCCCATCCTGCTGCCACTAGTGTGAACACATGCAATCAAAATCTAACTTATCAAAGAATCAAATATAGATTGTTAAAAAAGAGTTCAACTACTAGATGTACCAGATCATCCAGAAGTATACGAGTTAAACTCAGATGAGGTGAACTTTCAGAGTATGTTTCTCTTTATTCAAGGGTTGAGTCCAAATGTGCAGTATCTTATTGCCTTCGTGAACAAAACATAACACAAAAATTTGAAGCCATCTAACTAATTGTTAACAAATACCTTACTTCTTTAAGAAGATCCTGTACAATGCAAACAGTTTGTGCTACACTATTTATCCCAAATTGACAGTACAAACCCAACCAGTGGTACCACAGAAGCAGGATCTTAAGGGCCATACTTCTGTATAAATAGCAGTCAAGAAAACACCACAGCCCACATTTACTCTGTAACCCATGAGGTCCTCATGAATCAAATCTGCTGGACTGCAACAATATTCTTATTTCTATAAAGTCAAGGTAAGTTAATAAGTTGGTTTCATCTAGGTTTTAAATAAGAGGAGAGGGACCCCAGAGATGAGGGAAATTTCATTTGTACTTTATTCGGTAAACCAATTGACTGAGAGATTAAAATATGTTGAATGCAATACGCTAAGTAGGGGGTTATAAGAAAGTTTATTTGTAAAATTGTCAAAGAACTATGAATTTAGGATATTTTTTAGTCTTTCAGCAAACTTGCCTTAGTTAAACCATGTCTTTCATCAGTTTCTTAATCTGCTATATTCTGATCTCTTTGCACCAGCCTCTTCAAAGCCCCCTTGACATCTTTGTTTCTTAGAGTATAAATCAGAGGATTCAAGGTGGGAGTTACTATAGTATACAAAAGGGTTATAAACTTTCCCTGACTCTGGGCATAGGAACTGTTGGGATGGATATAGACAGCTGTAATGGTCATATAGAAGAGAGACACTACCAACAGATGGGACCCACATGTTCCTAGGGCTTTACGCCAGGCTTGAACTGACCTGATCCTCATCACTGCTTGAGCAATGTATCCATAGGAGATCAAAATGAGTGACAGAGGAAGGAGAAGCAATATCAAAGAAGCCATAAAGAGCTGGACTTCATTGGCGTGAACATCTACACAAGCCAGCTTGATCATGGTAGGGACTTCACACATAAAGTTGTAAATCTTCCGGTTCCCACAAAGGGGTAGCCGAAGGGTGATGGTGCCCTGAATCAGGGTGTTGCCCAATCCACTCAACCATGACACTCCTACAAGCGATTGGCAAAGTCGTGGATGCATAACAGTAACATAATGAAGTGGGCGGCAAACAGCAGCATAACGGTCATATGCCATGACAGTTAGAAGAATGCATTCAGTGGATCCTAGTGCTAGAGATGCATAAAGTTGAATAGCACAGCCTATCGGAGTAATTGTCTTGTCTGTACCATGAAGGTTCCAGAGTAGTTGAGGGGCAACGCTGGTAGTAAGGCAGAGGTCAACAAAAGAGAGATTGGTGAGAAAGTAATACATGGGTGTTTGCAGCATAGGATCCACACTGGAGACCATGATGATAATTGTGTTGCCTACTAGTGTCAGTAGATAGCAGATCAGTACAATCACAAAAAGGATCTTCTCAAGCTTCGGCTGGTCAGAAAAGCCCACAAGTATGAAATCACCTCCCAAACTCTCATTACTCATCTTCAATCTATGCATGAAGAGAAGAGAGATCAGCATAAAATACAAGTGTTGTGTCCAAAAATATTGCTGTTCAATAGATGTTGGATGTTGTTGTTGTTGTTAAGTGCCGTCGAGTCGCCTGTGACTCATAGCGACCCTATGTACAACAGCCCTAAACTCCGCTCTGTCCTGTGCCAATCGCACTGTCTCTGACACTCCCATCCCAATTATCCCAGTCAATGAATCAATCCACCTCATAGAGGGTCTTCCTCTCCTGTGCCGTCCCTCCACCCTCCCAAGCATGATGTCCCTCTCCAAGGACCGGTCTCTCCTCACAACATGTCCAAAGTAAGTTAGACAGAGCCTCAGAATCCTTGCCTCCAAGGAGCTACCCTGTTTAACCCTCTCCAGGACAAATCTGTTTGTTTTCCTAGCCGTCCATGGTATTCTCAATACTCTTCTCCAGCACCACAGCTCAAAGGCATCAATTCTCCTTCTATCCTCCTTGGTCATTGTCCAACTCTCTGATGCATAACAGGTGATTGCGAAGACCATGGCCTGTATCAGACGCACCTTAGTCTCCAGAGAGACACCACTGCTCTTCAGCACTTTGGAGAGGTCCCTAACAGAGATGTTGGATAGTGGGAGGTAAATAAGGTCAGAACTATGCGTTAGAAAAATTGACCCTGAAGGTGAGAAGGGTAAAGATGTGTGTGGAGAGAGAGAATCTTAAGGGAGAAGACTGATTCTAGGAGAAAGCAAAAACATGAAGGACTTTCTTAGAGAAATGCTAAAAGATATGGTGACATAAGCAATACAAGTAATTAAAACAGGAAAGTTTTGTCCTACCAATGAACATTTCTTTGTAACCATTTTATTAGTGATAATAGTTGTCACAGTGGTTAACTGCTGAGCTACTAACCAAAAATATATGGAATTGGAAACTACTAGTGGTTTCTTAGGAGTAAAATTAAGATTAAATTGTGGAAATCCTATTGGGCAGTATAATTTTGTCCAAAAGGGTCTCTTTGAGGTAGAATCAAATCAATGGAATTAGATAATGAAATAGGTTCGATAACCTGTAAAAGCCATAAAAAAATTAATACGAGCTGGATTCAATTTACAGAAATGGTTGCTTGCTTCCATTTTAAGCTTGTAAGCATAAATATTATCTTAAAATAAAACAAAAATTAAAGAACACTCAGGTTTTTTCTGTGTTTACAAAATGGCACTATCTCAGGAAATTTCTTCACCATCCCCACAAGACCTTGTTCTTAGGTGCCATCCAGTGCAGTAGGATTCATAGTGAACCTATGAACAGCCACCATAAAACTTGACTATCCTGTGTCATCCTTACCATCTCTGAATTACTCTAGAATCCATTACTGAGGTCACTGTGTCAATCCATCTTGTTGGGAGTCTTCCTCTCATTCACTGACCTTCCCTTCATCTTACCAAGCATGAGACTCTTTCCAAGAAACAGCCTTGCCTAACTACATAAGCAAAGTATGAAAGACAAACTTCATCACCCTTGTCTCCAAGGAGCACTCTATCCCCACCTTGTCCAGGACATAACTACTTGTTCTTTTGGTATTCCATGGGATATTCCATATTCTTCTCCAGAACAACAAACAACTCAAAAGCATCAATTCTTTCCTTATTCATTGTCCAGCTCTCTGATACACAGCAAGTGATTGAGAAGATCATGGCCTGAGTCAGATGCACTTCAGTCTTCAAAGTAACATCATTGCTCTTCTGTACTTTTGATAAGTCCTTGACAGCAGACTTACCCAATGAAATACATCTCCTGATCTCCTAGTAACAAGGATGTTGATTGTTAATCCAAACAAGATGAAACAATTGAGAGCTTTAATCTTTCCTCCATCTGTCATAATGTTGAGTGTTGGTCCTGTGGTGATGATCTTGGTCTTCTTGATGTTGAGGTGTACTCTATGGAGAAGACTGTAGTCCTTGACCTTCTGCAGCAAGAGTTTTATATACTTTTTGTTTTCAGTAAGCAAGGTTGTGTCATCAGCATATGGCAGTTGAAGAGTCTTCAACAAGACAACCATGGAGATTTGGAAAGGACTAACTTCCTTTAGAACAATAGGACTCTTAACACTAGGGCCACTTTCATTAACATAATAATCACTCCAACCCTACCACATGGACTGCATTGCATTAATTTTAATATCTCCCCGAAGTTTTAACTTTTTATTATTACAACAGTTGTCATATATACTAAAAATTCTGTATATAGCTAAAGACCTTATGACCAATTTTCACTTTGTATGGAAGAAGACATTTTTTTAAGCAATCAAGTTGTAAAATAGGAAGAACCATTAATAGAATTTCTTCATTAATTATACTATTACATTTGCTTTGACCACAGGCTTTTCTGTATTCACATTTTCTTTTTTGCTTTGCATGACCTGCCAAATGAAAACTAGAGAGCAATGAAGCCTGGAAGCAGGAGCGGCATCCACCTCCAAAATGGCTTGCCTCCGAAAACTCTATGTACTAACAGTGCTCAGGCCTTTCATTCATAGCGTCGCTATGAGTCGTCTATGACTTGACGGCACCTAACAACAATAACAATGATGACATAGAGAGAGCTACATTGGCCTAGTAGACAGAAAGTTATGCTACCAAGCCAAAGATGGCTGATTTTATTCTACGGCTCTTAGTCGGGGTTAAAATTGTTTTCCTGTCAAACATCCTTCTAGGTGGTATAGCACTGGTTTATGCAATGTTGTATAGAGGTAACTCTTGGCTGCTGTGATGCTGAACACTGTGACACTGATATGCCAAATGTGATAATGGTTACCCATGGTGGACAGTGTTTGCTGGAGCTTCCTGACTAAAACAAGCCTGGAAGCAGGAGCGGCATCCACTTCCAAAATGGCCTGCCTCCAGAAACTCTGTGTACGAACAGTACTCAGGCCTTTTGTTCATAGGGTCGCTATGAGTCGTCTACAACTCGATGGCACCTAATAACAACAGACAGCAATTAGTGTGAGTTTTAATATGATTTAAATAGCATATTGTTACGAATGGATTGAGAAATTATGGTACATTCACACAATGGAATACTATGCAACACGCAGGAGCAATAATTTTGTAAATTATTACCTACCTTGGGAGGAACTAGAGAGCATTATGCTGGGTGAACTAACTCAGTTCCACAAGGATAAATATTCTATAAAACTATTATTGTAGAATGAGTATAAGGATCCAGGAAGGTGGAAGAGGGTGGAAGCAGAGGGATGAGGATGTGCAAGGGGAGAGGGGAATTAATCATGGGGTTATACAATTTGATGGGGTCGGGGGTGCGGGGGTTGAGGGAAATTTGGAGAATCTGATTTTAAAAACAATGTTTTCAAATTTTGTAAATAAATCAGTATAAAATTTAAAAATAGCATGTTGTTGTTTGCCATAAATCTAAACCAATTAATAACCGATCCTCCAGAAAAGTTTAAAGAGATAGCAGCAAGGGAAGAGAATACTTACTCATCCTTTTGTGTTAGCTTAAGATACTTAATTAGTAATTTTTTTAATGTTTTAGTTCTCCTGTAACATTTTTATTATATTTTTAAAATGAGAAATTAGATACTTTATTAAAGTAGCAAAGCTCCCTAAAATGGCTATACCTTTAGAAAATTGTATTCTTTGATGTTGTTATGTGCCCTCAAGTTGTCTGTGACTCATAGTGACCCTATGTACAACAGCTCTGAACTCTGTTCTATCCTGAGCCAATCTCATCACCTCCAACAGACCCAATCACACATCTCCAGTCACTGAGTCAATCCATTTCAGCCTGTCTCCCTCTTCTGCACTGTCCCTCCATCCTACCAAATATAATGTTCTTCTCCAAGGACTGGTCCCTCCTGGCCATGTGCCCAAGTATGTGAGATGAAGCTTCAAAATTTTTTGTTTCCAGGAGCAGAATGGCTTCATACTCTCTAGGATTAACCTGTTTGTTCTCTTGGCAGTCCAGGTATGTTCAACATTCCATCAAATCTTCTTCTATCAACCTTAGTCATTGTCCAGCTCTCTGAGGCATAGCAAATAATTGAGAAGACCATGGCCTGTATTGTTGTTCTCCAGCACTCTAGGGAGGGCCCTGACAGCAGATTTTTTCCAACACAATTCATCTTTTGATTTCCTGACTGCTGGTGTCAAGAGTGTGGATTGTAAAAAAAATAATAAAAAAAAAAGAATGTGGATTGTAGAATCAAGTAAGCTGAAGTTGTTAACAATCTTACCCTCTCTACACATGAAGTTGCCAGTCAGTCCAGTGGTGATAATCTTTGTTTTCTTGATTTTGAGCTTCAGTCCATATTGAAGACTACACTCTTTGATCTTCTGTAATTTATGCCTCATATCCTCCTCAGTTTCAGCATACAAGTTTGTGTCATTTGCATAACACAGGGTATTGATAGGTCTTCCTCCAATCCTGATTGATGCATGCCGCATTCCTCCTTGTAAAGTCCTGCCTCTTGAATGATCTGTTCTGTATATAGATTGAAAAGGTATGCGGATAAGATGCATCCTCGACACACACTTCTCCTGATACTGAACCATGCAGTGTTTCCTTACTTTGTTCTGACTACCGCTTCCTGGTCCAACTATAGGTTTCACACTGGACATTGTGGACATTTATGTGTTCTGAGATTACCATTCTTCTCAAAGTTAACCACAAATTGTTGTGATCCACACAATCAAATGATTTTGCATAGTCAATGATACATAGACAGACATTCCTCTGGTACTCTCTGCTTTTGGCCAAGATTCATCTAATGTTGGCTATGATGACCCTAGGGCCACAGCTCTTCTCAACCCAGCATGCATGTATAGCCGTTCTCCACTGACATACTGTTCCAGTCATTTATGATAGACTTTATTAAAATTTTGTCAGTGATCCAATCTGTATTTTCTACTATATAGTTTTACACTATACAGTAGCAAAATAACAAGTTCATTTGATTGTTTTAAAGAATATTGCGAATGAAGGAAACATAATGTAAAGGAATTATTATATAAAAACTTAAGAAAGTATTAAAAAATTAAAAAGAATATTGCTAATTAATTAATTAGTTAAAATAGGTAAATAATTAATTAAAAAGAAGATGGAAGGAATATACTGAGTCACTGTACCAAAAGGAATTGGCAGATACAGAAGAATTTAATGAAATAGCATTTAAGCCAGAGCCTATAGTGATGAAGGCAGAAGTTCAAGCTGCTTTGAAGAAAATAGGAAAAAATAAGGCCCCCGGAATAGACGGTATACCAATTGACATATTTCAGCTAACAGATGCTGCCGTGGATGTGCTCACCAAGTTGTGCCAAGAAATCTGGAGAACAACCACTTGGCCAACTGACTGGAAGAGGTCTATATTTGTTTTCATCCCAAAGAAGGGTGACCCAACTGAGTGTGGAAATTACAGAACAATATCATTGATTTCACATGCAAGCAAGATTCTACTGAAGATTATATAAAAACGACTGGAACAGTACATCAGCAGAGAACTGCCAGAAGTCCAGGCTGGGTTTAGAAGGGGTCGTGGTACTAGGGATATTGTACCTGATGTTAGATGGATCTTAGCCGAAAGCAGAGAATACCAGAAGAATGTCTATCTGTGTTTCATTGATTATGCAAAGGCATTTGACTGTGTGGATCATAACAAACTGTGGCCGACTCTGAGAAAAATGGGAATCCCAGAACACTTAATCGTGCTAATGCGAAACCTATACTTGGACCAAGAGGCAGTCATCAGAACAGAGCAGGGCAACACTGCATGGTTCAAAACTGGGAAGGGTGTACGCCAGGGATGCATCCTGTCTCCATACCTTTTCAACATGTATGCAGAGCAGATTATCCGAGAGGCTGGGCTCTATGAGGAGAATTGTGGCATCAGGATTGGTGGAAGGTCTATTAACAATCTCCGTTATGCAGATGACACAACCCTGCTTGCTGAAACTGAGGAGGACCTCATGCACTTACTGCAGAGGGTCAAGGACTGCAGCCTTCAATATGGACTGAGGCTAAATGTTAAGAAGACAAAAATTCTTACCCCTGCACCAATCGGTAGCATCAGGATGGATGGTGAAGAGATTGAGATTGTTCACAGCTTCAGTTTGCTCGGCTCCACGGTCAACACTCTTGGCACCAGTAGCCAGGAAATAAAAAACGTATTTCAATGGGAAAGTCTGCTGTTAGGGACCTCTCTAAAGTACTCAAGAGCAATGGTGTCTCGGTGGAGACTAAGGTGCGCCTGATACAGGCCATGGTTTTTGCAACCACTTGTTATGCATCAGAGAGTTGGACAATGACTAGGGAGGATAGAAAGAGAATTGACGCCTTTGAGCTGTGGTGCTGGAGAAGAGTATTGAATGTACCATGGACTGCCAAGAAAACAAACAGGTCCATCGTAGAGAGGGTTAAACCAGGCTGCTCCTTGGAGGCAAGGATTCTGGGGCTTCGCCTGACATACTTTGGACATGTTATAAGGAGAGACAGGTCTTTAGAGAGGGACATCATGCTGAGTAGAGTGGAGGGACAGCACAGGAGGGGAAGACCCTCTATGAGGTGGATTGATTCAGTGACTGGGGTAATCGGGATGGGTATGTCAGAGGCAATGAGATTGGCACAGGATAGAGCAGGGTTTAGGGCTGTTGTACATAGGGTTGCTATGAGTCGCAAATGACTCGAAGGCACATAACAACAATAACAACAAATTGCTAGTTAATTTTATAGTGCTTCATACCATAGGTAACTGATGTGTTTTAACTGACACAAAAAATATGCAGTGTTATTGTGAATGGCAATGAGACAAATTTTCTTAGCAAGTGGAATCTAAGTAGAAAACTAAAGCACAAATAGGAGTTAGCTAGTGAAAAAAACAAGGCTTGAGGTGTTATGTTATATGCCGTAATCACAACTTATTCATAGCAGACTCTCCAACAGGTTTCTAGAGGCTATAAATTGTACAGAAGGAAATTGCTCATTATTCTCCAATAGAGCAGCCAGTGGGTTTTAACCATTTGTATTTGGGTTGGCAGCACAATTTCTTCCCCGTAGACCCTGAGAACATAGATTATTTTAGGCAAAAAAGAAATCACTTCTAGAGTTTCTTTTAAAACAACAAAGAAAAAGGGAATATCTGATTTAATAGGATTAGTCTGCCATAGTAGTTCAGCATGGAAAGTTGTGTGTGTGTGTGTGTGTGTGTGTGTGTGTGTGTGTGTGTGGTGACTTAGTGGTAAGAAACTTCACTACAATCCCCAAAATACACCATTCAGATCCACTAGTTGCTCTTCAGAAGAAGGATAGGCAATCTTCTGCGTGATTAAATGCCTTTGTGAACTTAATAGATTTTGCAAGGATCTAAGAAAGAGATGGGGGTTTTTTCGGTGAGAGGGCATTTATAATAGACACAGGAGGTATTTAGGAGTCGTTTTTGTGCACCATCAAGTTGGAGGAACCAACTCATTGTTGATCCTCTAGCACGTTTTCAGAGACAGTAAATAACATGGGTAGTGATTGTCCATCCTTCTCCTGCTGAGCTGCTGGTGAATTCAAACCACATGCCTTTGGGATTGCAGTGTGGTTTCTTACCACTACCAATCTAATTGATGCTTGACTAGGTATAGGGAAAAGGGAGCTCTGGTGATTTAGTATTAAGGTATTGTGCTGCCATACCAAACGTTGTAGTTCAAATCATCAGCTGCTCCACAGGACAAAGATGAGCAATCTCTTCCTTGGCAATTTACTGCCTCTGAAAGTCTTAACCTGATGGAAGGTCAGTTATGAGTCAGTTCTGACTTCGTGGTACACAGCTACAGCAACAGAGAGTGAAAAGGATGGGTTGATTATGGGATTCAAGTTTCTTAACTACTAGGAATAGTTAACATAAAAAACATAAAAGCTGACAAAATTTTTACAGGGTAGATAGTAAATTTATGTCTCTACATTTGGTTGCTAAAACTTTGATAAATGTAAATATATGACTCAATTGTGCTGAATCTTTATCACTCCTTCTCCATGTGGATATACCAATGATGCCACAGTTGGAATCTATCATTAACCTCCCTAACAAAAAAATTCTCCACTTTAAGATTTTCTGCCATTTATATACATACACTAGTGCATAACTAAACTAAATGAGAATGCAGCAAAGACATTTTTTGCACCTTTCATGAATTTTAATCAATATTTGCTTATATTATTAAACTTTTAAAAGGCAGTTATTTTAAATTCTTATGTTAAAGTAGAATAAAATTAAGCACTGCTTCACCAATCTCATTATCATTCTATTAATTATAGGTCACAAATTGTGTACATGTGTGTATTTCCCAGATCTTAAGTGTTTTTTGAGTAAAAACTGTTAGATACATCTTAGCTTCCTTTGCAGGATAACATACAAGTTTATGGTAATTAAGAAATAAGTTATTGGATGAAAAAACAGTTTCTAAACGTATAAACTCATTTAAAAGCATCAGAGAAATATTATCTTTTTCTTTAGAAAAGTAGAGCAAGTGGTTTTGCTTTTTTTCTAGAGATGATGGTGGCTTTGTTTAGCTTCCGTTCATTCACTCACATGCATTTTGTTTTTATAATGTTAATTAAAGTTGTATAATTCCATTATAATGTTTTATCAGAATCTCTCTGTACTCTCCCTTTCTCTTCAATTCCAATATTTTAAAAATCGTTATCCAAATTTGAAAAAATAAAGTTCAAATAAAAATGGAAACATTAGGAAAGTTCTAAATATGAGATGTTTAATTTGACCATCATAGGTAACATCTAAACTGAAAAATCATAAAAATGTTCACAGTTGAGAAGACATTTCTATAGAACTACCAAAAATTCTCTTCTAAGGAGTAAAAATGTGTCTTAAGAATATAAACCGCATTCTCTTGTATACATCAACAAATTAACAAGATTAACTTTTCATGTGACCAGTACTGGAGTGAAGAATTTCTTCACATGTTTTACAGAGAATAAAAAATAGTATTTCCTGTGATCCTTAGTCTAATTTTATGATTGCAACTACTAAGAGATTACCTTGTTCAGGAACCTCCCTGAAGAATCCCCTATCTCCACAGCCTGCTTGCTTTTTGATATATAAAAACATCTTTTTTGTTTCCAGTCATGGATATCAACTCCATCTATAGTAATTACCAAAATATTTTAAACAAGTCCGTCTGTTAGAGGATTCTGTCATTGTCAGACTACTTGTTATGATATCACAGTTCTGAGGCTCCTACCATACTGTCAGGTATTGGGGTGGGGTTTTTTTCTGTCTTCAATTTGAATTTATAACAAAATGATATATTAATGAATTGTAATTACTGGCATAGAAATGTATATTTCTATAAAGGATTAAGTGAAAAATGTATATTTCTAAAAAGGATTAAGTGAAAAATCAATATTATTTGTAAACTTTCACTCAAAAATAAAAAATTAAAATATACTTTCTATTTATTTAATTTTAGATGACAAAGAGTTTTATATAGCCTCTTACTTTTCTCATTCTCTTCCTACACATGACTTTCGGAATTGCACACACATTAGCACGCACATGGACACACACACACACACACACACACACACACACAGAGATGTTCATTAAGATACAGTTTTCATTTCTTAAATATGAGATTCATAAGCTTCAACATTATGTAATTCAAGACTCTACAAAATTTCTCCTTTTGATTTTCAGAACTATTTCCCAATATTTGTAATTTGTCCTACCCATTTAAATATCTTTATTATTCTATTTTGCATAAAGTTCTAATTTCTTATTCAAACCCTTAGCTGATCATAAGTTTCCTAATTTGTACTGCTTATTCCATTTCCTTTCTCAAATCAATTGGATGTCACAGGACAGCAACATTCTTTTAAAAAACTAGGTGGTTACACCTTTATTTAATAGTGTCACTGCGAAAATTTGAACCACTATCTTTACAATTAATAAATTATTTTTAAAAAATTACCCTCCAGTCTTAATGACCTCATATACTACAGATTGTTTCATAGGATTTTTTTGCTGTATTTGGTGTAAAACGAGTCTTGGTGGAGCAACAGTTAATATTTTGGATACCAAACAAAATTCAGTCTGAATCCACTAACTGTTCAGCAAGAAGAAAGACCTGGATCTCTGCTTCTATAAAGATTACAATTTAGGAAATTTTATATGGCATTTCTGCTCTGCCACATATGAAATGGAATCAACTGCATGCCACAGAACTGCATTTCTTATAGAAATAGATGGTCAGGCCTTTATTTAATAGTGTCACCAGAAGATTTGAAAGTTTTAGGCTAGTAATCTAGAACAAATCATGTGCCCTGTCCACAGTGATGGGAAGAATAAATTCTACTGACCTGTGTTTACTTCTGTACCAACATCTTCCAGGAAGAATTCATATCCATTCTCTACAAAACTACTTCCCTATAATCCTGAGTTACTTTACAATAATGTATCAATTTGTATTTCACTAGCAGGCTATATATCCTCAAGTGGAAACTCAGCTCTTAATGGGCAAAGACATCAATTTCCCTTAAATGTCTTTCCCCCGCCCCCCATCCTCAGTGACAAATCTGTGTTTGGAATATACAAACAATCAAACCAAAAACCTAAAAAAAAAAAATTAGAACTCATTGCCATTAAGTTAGAATCATTTCATCCTACAGACTTTTAGAAACTGTTAATCACATGAAGAGATTGCCCTTCTTTGGCTTGCAGAGTCAGTGATGGATTTGAACCACTGGAAGAGTATAGCATTTGAGTTAGCAGTGCAACTCCTTATGGGTTACACTACCAGATATTCTTGTGTTTGGAACATAATAAGTATCTCTTAAATACACTAGTATCTATTCTTTTTAATACATGGAGTTTATCTCTATCTTCCTCTGCTAGCTAGCAAAAGATTAAGTGTTTACAATACATAGCAATTATAACTCAATACAACACACGTAAGGTAACAGTGTTCATTGAAAACCAAATATCTAGTTGCTATTTTTAAAAATGCACGTTACTATCATTAACTCTCTATTCTACAACAAAATAAATTTTAGTGATGAGATATTCTTTAAATTATACTTTGGTGAAATACAATTCTTGGGAATGTTGTTGTTATTGTTGTTGTTATGTGCGTCGAGTCGCTTGCGACTCATAGCGACCTTATGTACAGCAGCCCTAACCCCTGCTCTGTCCTGTGCCAATTGCACTGTCTCCATACTCCCATCCTGATTATCCCAGTCACTCAATCAATCCACCTCATAGAGGGCCTTCCCCTGCTGCGCTGTCACTCCGCCCTACCAAGCATGATGTCCCTTTCCTAGGAGCAGTCCCTCCTTACAACATGTCCAAAATATGTTAGATGAAGCCTCAGAATCCTTGCCTCCAAGGAGCCACCTAGGAATATTCTTGAGAATAACAGATAGGTTTTTTAAGGTATATGCTAGATAATTATATAAATAAACTATGTCCAAGATTTTCCCTAAAGTAGTTATCATGTTTATTTTACTCAATCTAGTGTTAATTGATTCACTTGTCCTTAATTTGAACAAACCTCAATCTGTTGCTTTGAGTCACTTCTGGCATTTAGTAATCCTATAGGCCAGAAGAGAATTGTTCTACAGGGTTTTTAATAGTGTCATCTTTACAAATGCAGATTACATCTTTATTCTGCCATGTGGTTGGTGAGTTTGAACCAATATTTCAATTATCTTCCAAATGTGTAACCAATGTGCTACCAGGATTCATGGTTCTCTTGTCCTAAGAAAATAGAATAAATAAACATCGCAATTTATTGCATCTCACTTTGTAAATTTAATTACTATATAGTCTTGTTAATTCTCTACAATTAAGGAGAAAATACAATGACTCAAAGAGAAAAGAGAGAGTGCATCTAAATTCCAAAATCAATCTCCATAATAGTCTATGTGTTTCCTACTGCCAAAGGGGCCCTTTAGAGTAGTGAGAGAAGATCTTCACCCTGAAACCCACAGCGTCCCTTTTCAGCAGGAAGTAGCTAAGAGAATACGCCATCCCCTTTTCCTTATGACTCAGGGTGAAGTCTCTCTCAGGGAGGAGTGATAGGGAATGGCAAAGGACACACTGACAAAGAAGATTAATCAGAACTGGCTTTGACAAGCACTGTGGCATTTGGACAAGAACAAACTGGGAGGAGGGTAGAGAGAATAGTGCAACAATGAATGAGTGGAAGCCCAAAATCTCTGTAAATGTTTATGAAAATTAATAAAATATAATTATAGCGTTTCAAAAAAAAAAAGAAAGCGTATATGTGTATAACACACATAAAAAATTAAATTATTTGCCTCTGTAGTGTTTTATGTGTGTGTGTGTGTGTGTATACACACAACTATGAGTATATTGACAGAATTTACACTTTATTCTTTAAGCTTTTTAACAAATAGCACATTTGAAAAATTTGACGAAATCTAAGACTGAAGAAACTTAAAATAGTACAGAAAATTCACTTCTTGAGAGTCTACATCTCCAACTGCATGAACACTTGGAAAAATACAGTTTATCTCATAGTCAAATTCCTTTTAAAAATAGTAAACTCAAAAAAGCCACTGCTGTTGAGATGATTCAGCTTATTGTGACCCTGCATCATTTCTTCAAGGGCTGTAAATCTTATTGGGGCAGAGGGGATTGCGACTCCATAGAGGCGCCGGTTAATTCCACCTGCCAGAGATTTTGGTTGTGCAGCAAAGTTCACTACAGACTACCCATCCTAAAATAGTAAGAATGGTGTTAATATGGTGTTCCAGAATTGAAAAGAAAAACATATAAAAGGTAGGTATGGAAGTTAGAATTATTAGCTTGAGCGAGTCAGGAAGTCAGTCTAACAGGAACAGTTGAAGAAAACAATTATTAGGTTTTCTCAATATCAATAATTGTTACTAGATAGAGATCTGCAAGAGAAATTATGTGGTCTTCATTATTTATTTCCTCACCTTTGATAAGTTTGTCCCTTCACTCTTCTAATTGATTTCCCAAGACAAGAGGATGGTTGTTACAAATCTTTTCAGAATCATGAGATTCTGAACATGGATCTCTGATTCCAAGCTTAGGATAGGAATAAAAGTGTTTACTTCAAGAAGCAGAAAACACTGAGGTTTGTAGCAGGAAATGTTAGACACAGAGTATGACCTTGGGGATCTTAATTTCCCCATTAGGGCAATTAATAACAAAGGAGTGACCAAAAGTAAGGCTTATTGGACCCTTGTATGGAAAAAACTACTTCTAACCACTTAAATCTTCAACCTAGGAAGTTTACACACCTCAATAAAAGTTGTCATCTTCTAAAAATTACTTGTCTAGAAACATGATTTTTCACAAACTTCACCATCTTAAAAAATGAGTGGAAGCAAGGATTTTGAAGTTCCATCTCAAATACTTTGGACATGTTGCCAGGAAGGTCCATTTCTTATAAAAGGACATCATGATTCAAAAGGTAGAGGAACAGTGCAGTAGAGGAAGACTCTGGATGAGGTAGATTGACACAGTGACTGGTAATTGGGACAGTTGTATCATAAACAACAAAACTTCCTTGGCAAAGGGCAGGGTTCGATAGTTCACAGGGTCACTATGAATTGTAGTCAACTTGATGACATATAACAATAATAACAACAAGATTTAATGAAACAAATATATATGAATATGTCACAAGTTAAAGTAAGCTTGTGATACAAATTTTCACACACTGTTTAAAGAAGAGTATAATGAAAGACTTAGTAATAAAATATTCCTTCTGTAACATACCTCAAACTTAGAAAGTTTAGTTTGTCTTTTTAGGAATATAAAATGCACAGTGAAAACTATTATTCTTACTTACACTCAATTTCTGTCAGTTTATCTCCAAATCATTTGATCACAGAACATTTTAATGGGTAATATTTTGAGGGGTTTTTTTTTTGGTTTTTTTTTTACCACTGTATATAAATAGGATAATTTTGAGAAACTTTGACTTATTTAAAGGGTTCTTCAGTACCAAGATCATCCACAAATTCTAGTTATAAACAATCAAAAGACATGTTTTTTATGAGAGCTCTATTGGCCTAGTGGGGAAAGAATTGTGTTGTCAACACTAAGTCACTAGATTCAAATCCACCAGATGCTCCTCAGGAGAAAGATGAAAAATCTTCTCTCCTGCAATATACTGCCTCAGAGAAACATACTAGAGGGTCAGCTGTGAGTCAGTTTCACCTTGATGGCACCAGCTGGTGGCCTTGTTTATAAAGAGTTGCATTGCTAACCTAAAAGTGGTTGGTTCAAATCCACCAGCAGTTCTGTGGATGAAAGACAATTTTCTTACAGCCTCTGAAAGTCCACTAGTTGTTCAGCTATGATTCAAGCCTGACCTAATTGCAAAGCCAAGTTATGATGTTTCTAGAGAGACAAATCAGGTAGTGGTGGACACAGGAAACGCATAACTCACTTATGAGTTTGATAAGTGTAAAATGAGCAACACTCTCATGGTGACAGCCTTATCTAGATTCTACCAATTTCACAAAGGGGAACTGTTGCCGTTAGCAGCATCAACTACACAAAAACGATTCCTATGTAGTCAGATATGTCTCCCATGCTCTTGTACCTCTATCTACACATCCCTACACTAACCTTACTGCTATATTGGGTCCAAAATCTGATGTGATAGCTCACCAACCTTACAGAACCATATTAGGGAAGTCAAAAGGCTCTATTTCTGGTTGACAGCTAGATACAATCATTCAGTCAGGACAGCTTCTAAAACTTGCTTGCCAGTGTTACAAAGGGCTAATCCTGCCAATTATGTCTCTCCTGACCCCCTACCCCCCATAAATCTCCAACATACTGAGGCAAACAATTTTAACTCTGATTCTTCCGTGGGGTAGCAGTCCCCCATTTGTCCTCCACTTTGGTCATGGCTACTGCTGCTGGAGGTCTAGCTAGCACAAGAATATGTGGCCCTGAAGAGCACACACTACATATCTGCTTCTTTTTCACTGGTGGTATGACTCTCAAATTCTGTTGCTAGAATCACTCAATTGAATGATCCTTTGGGGATAGGCTAATACATTCTATATGCATATTTTTGCCCATCTACGTGGCAAAGTTAGTGAATAGATAGGGAAGTAATTTTGAACAATAAACCTTTAACACCACAATAAGATTATGAAAGTGAACTCAGTTAATAAAAAAAATCATATATATACATACATATGCAGAGCGTCAAGGACTGCAGCCTACAATATAGATTGAGGCTCAATGTCAAGAAGACAAAGATTCTCACCACTGGACCAATTGGCAGCATCAGGATGATTGAGATTGTACACAGCTTTAGTTTGCTAGGCTCCATAGTCAACAGTCTTGGCACCAGCAGCCAGGAAATTAAAAGGCACATTTCAATGGGAAAGTCTGCTGTTAGGCACCTCTCCAAAGTACTGAAGAGCAATGGTGTCTCTTTGGAGACTAAGGTGCTTCTGATACAGGCCATGGTCTTCGCAATCACCTGTTATGCATCAGAGAGTTGGACAGTGACCAAGGAGGATAGAAGGAGAATTG
>NW_006399934.1:5271591-5272994 GCF_000299155.1 Elephantulus edwardii
GGAGAAGAGTGCAACAATGAATGAATGGAATCCCAAAATCTCTGTAGATGTTCATTGAAATGAAAAATAAACAACCTAAATTAAAAAAAAATTAAAAAAGAATGTTGAGCCAGTTCAGCCCTTTTTATTTTCTGACTCTAGTTCTTTGCACATTTCATTATAATACTTTACTTTGTCTTTTACGCTGCCTTTTGATATCTTCTGTTTAGCTCCTTAGTATCTTGATTTCTTCCCTCTGCTTTGGCTTCTCGGCACTCTAGTGAAATATTCAGAGTCTCTTCTGATACCCATTTTGGTCTTTTCTTCTTCCTCTGTCTTTGCAATGGTCTTTTGCACTCTTCCTGAATTATATTCTTGATATCCTCCCATAACTCTTCTGTTCTTCACTCATTTGTGTTCAAGGCTTCAAACTTGTTCTTGAGATGGATTTGATTCTTGGGATAGATTCAAGGTCATATATTAGTGTCCATGGATTTGATTTAATTTTCCTTAGCTTCAGCTTGAACTTGCATATAAGTAGTTGGTGGTCTGTTCCACAATCAGTACACACCTTAGTTTTTACAGCTGATAGTGAGGTTCTCTAGCGGTTCTTTCCACAGATGTAATCAGTCTGTTTCCTTTGCATACCATCAGGTGAAATCCATGTGTATAATCTGTGTTTATGTTTCTGATAAAATGTATTTGCTATGAATACATTGTTGATTGTGCAAAATTCTATCATTCTATCTCAGGTTTCATTTATCTCACCAGGCCCTTGCTTTCCAAGTACTGATCCTTCTTCTCTGTTCTCAACTTTTGCATTCTACCCATCATTATTAATGCATCTCAATTGCATGTTCAATCAATCTCTGATTGTAAAAGTTGGTAGAAATCTTCTATTTCCTCCTCTTTGCTTTGGTTGTTGGTGCATATATTTGAATGATAGTGATATTCATTGGACTTCCTTGTACGCATACAGATATTATCCTGTCACGCATAATGTTGTATTTCAAGACACATCTAGAAAATACTTTTTTAACTATGAAAGCAATCCCATTTTTCCTCACCTTTTCATCTCCAGCATAGTAGATCATCTGATTGCTGGACTCAAAATGCCCCAAGCCAGTCCATCTCATCTCACCAATACCTAGTATGTCAATATATATACATTCCATTTCTTCCTTAACAATATCTAATTTTCCTACATTCGTAGTTCTAACTTTCTGTGTTCCAAACACTAGTGTCAGCTTACAACTGTTCCTCCTCCTTTGTATTTCCATACTTGAAAGCTCCACAGCCTTTGCCCAATCTGCTAATCTGTTTTCTATTGTACATAGGGTTTTATGGAGGCCTTCTATTTCAGATGTGTATGGCCAATCCTTCTTCCTACTCTGTCTTAATCTGAATGCTTAGATTTAGAGAAG
>NW_006399934.1:5273094-5279844 GCF_000299155.1 Elephantulus edwardii
CGGTCCTTGGAGAGGGATATCATGCTTGGGAGGGTGGAGGGACAGCGCAGGAGAGGAAGGCCCTCTATGAGGTGGATTGATTCAGTGATTGGGATAATTGGGATGGCAGTGTCGGAGACAGTGCTATTGGCACAGGACAGAGTGGAGTTTAGGGCTGTTGTACATAGGGTCGCTATAAGTCGCAGGCGACTCGACGGCACATAACAACAACAACAACGACATATACATATATATATGTCTTGTTGTTGTTGTTATGTTATATTGAATCAACTAGGAGCCATACTGACCCTGTGAACAATGGCTCTGAACCTGAACCTATCCTGAGCCAACCTCACTATCTTTGACACACCTGACTCCATTACTACAGTCACTATGTCAAATCTATCTCATCCAGGATCTTCCTCTCTGCACTGACCCTCTAACTTTCCAAGCATGATGTCCTCCTCCAAGGACTGCTTTCTCCTAGTGACATGCCAAAAGTATGTGAGACAAAGTTTCAAAGTCCTTGCCTCCAAGTAACAATGTAGTTTCTTTCACCCTCTTTAGAACTGATCTGTTTGTTCTCTTGGCAGTCCATGGTATGTTTAATACTCTTCTCCATCACCATAACTCAAAGGCATCAGTTCTCCTGTCGTCCTATTCAGTGTCCAGCTCTCAGATACACGCTAAAGCATATTGAAGGCTGCAGCAGCAAATGCTTCAAGTTCTCAGTTTTGGCAAGCTAAATTGTATCATCTGCACAAGTTGTTGATGAGTCTTTCTCTTGATGCCACATTCTTTTTCATAAAGTCCAGCCTCCAGAATGACCTATTCTCCATATATATTGAAAAAGTATTGAGAAAGGATACATCCTTGACAAACTCCTTTCTTGATTTTGAACCATGCAGTGTTCCCTTGCTCTGTTTGGATACTGTCTTATTGGTCTAGGTATAGGTTTCATATAAGCATAATTGAGTATTTTGGGATTCCAAGTCTTCTCAACAATAGCTCCAATTTGTTATAATCCACATATGCCTTTGCATAGTTAAAAAACACAAATATACATGCTTCTGGTACTCTCTACTTTCAGTCATGATCTATCCGACATCAGCAATGATATCCTGTGTGCCATGGCCTCTTCTAAATTCAGTTTGTATTTCTGCCAATTCTTGGTCAATGTACTTTCCAGTAATTTTGGATAATCTTCAGCAAGATTTTGTTTGTTTGATATTGTTCAGTAATTTTTATATTCTGTAAGATCTCCTTTTTTGTGAATAAGAATAAATATGGATATCTTCCAGTCAGTTGATCAGGTAGCAGTCCTCCAGGAAGGAACTATAATGCATTCCCTAATTAATAAAGAGGTTAGCAGATAATTTTGATCCATTGTCCTCTGGGTTATGTGCCAGGCACACTTCTGCTGTGCTACTCTGCTATCTATTGGTATATATATATATATACTTATAGACATTTATATAACTCAAATAAATTGTATGTATATTTGTTATTGTTACATGTTTTATATATAAGAAGAACCAAGCTATAGCGGACCCTTCAGAGGACTTTCTGAGGGTGTAGATCACATAGGAAGTGTTGAGCAGGTAGTCTATGTGTGTGTGTCTGTATACACACACACACACACACATACTGTGTGATCATGTGTGTGTTTGTGTATATATATACATATATATACAGAAAAAGAGAGAAGACTGGAGTTGTCAACAATTTCACCTTGCTCAAATACACTAACATCAGCTATAACACTGCACCAGCTATTTGGAAATCAAAAGACAAGTTGCATTGGGAAAATCTGCTGCTGTCAAGGACCTCTCCAGAGTGCTAAAGAGCAATGATTTCAATAAGATGCATCTGGTCCAAGCCACAATCTTCTCAATTGCTTACTATGCATCTGAGAGCTGAAAAATGAATAAAGATGATAAAATAAAAATTGATGCCTTTGAGTTGCAGTTAATGTTGAAGTGTAACCAATACTGAAGGCGTGTAGTTTATTTTGTTCAGTAAGTGCTTCAAGTCTTCTTTCTACAGCAAGACTGGTTCATCTGCATGAAGTGCGTTGTTGAATCTTTCCCCAATCCTGACATCACATTCTTCTTCAGAGTCCAGAGTTCAGATCATTTTTTTCAGTATACAAATAGAAGAGATATGTTGACATTTACAGATGTAGTTAATTTAGCTCTGACACGTTGTTGTTGTTGTTGTTATGTGCCGTTGAGTCGCTTGCGACTCATAGCGACCCTATGTACAACAGCCCTAAACTCCGCTCTTTTCTTCAACTTCAGTTTGAACTTGCATATTGAGCAATTGATGGCATGTTCCAGTGAGCCCCTAACCTTAATCTAAATGTAATGTGGAATTACTCACTATACCTTTCTACATATGTAGTTAATTTAATTTCTCTATATTCCATCAGGTGAAATCCATGTGTATGATCGGTATTTATGATTTTTTTAAAAAAATTTGCAATGAATTATTGATACAGAAAATTCTAGCATACAATCTTTAACTTTATTTCCCTCAAGTTTATATTTTTGTATTACAAAACTCTCCTTTTATCCCAACTTTTGCATTTCAGACTGCAGCTATTTGTAGAAACAATCTGTGTGTTGTGTTTTTTGGTTTTGGTTTTTCTTTAGCGGTAGGTGCGTATGTTTGAAAAATAGTCATATTACTAGGCTTTCCTTATGTGTGTAGAAAGCTCTGGTGGCATAGAGCAGTAAGAAATTGCACTGCTAGCCCAAAGGACATAACTATCTGTTGGTTCAAACCATCAATGATTCTGAAGCCCAAAGGACATAACTGACTGTTGGTTCAAACCATCAATGATTCTGAAGACAAACGATGGCCAACCTCCTACTGAACAATTTATAACCATGGAAACTCAATGGAAGACCAGCTGTGAGTTGGTTCAGACTCTAAAGCAATGAGTTTTACTTTTCTTTGTATATATGTATTATCCTATCATTTTAGGATGAATCTTGAAACCTTTTTGACAGGGAGCAAATTTTTTAGCTGGGTTTATTCATAACACAATAAGAAATAAAAATTGGGTCCAATCCCCTAATTAAGGACAATATTTTGTTTAAAGATTCAAAAAGTGGGGAAATTACCTGTAAAGTAATAAGTAAGAAAAAGTTGGCTCACAGAGGGTCTAATGATTGGAAAGATTTTAGACTTACTCACTTGAGTTAAGGATGAGGACTTTCAAATCCCTGCAACAAGAACACTAAAATATACATTTTAAATTGTAGGTTTTATTGAATTCTAATATATTTAGCAAAGTTATAACATATCAAGTTAAATTTCATAAATTCTCATAAAGTAAATTTGTTTAATCAGCATGCAGATAAAATGACTTTTAAAAATATTCATCATCTCATCCAATATTAATTATATCATTGCCCTCATTAATAGCATGATTATTATTCTGCTCATAAATTACTTAAGGGAGCTCTGGTGGTCAAGTGGCATGAGGCTATGCAATCCCAAAGGCATGTGGTTCAAATCTACCAGCTGCTCCAAGGGAGGAGGGACAGTCTTCTCCAGTGCAATTAACTGCCTCTGAAAACTCATCTGAGAATCATCTATGGGCCATTTTGAACTCAGTGCTACACAACAACAACATAAGTTACTTTTGCTTGTTTATGAACTTTGTAAAAATATAATCTACTTTTTGTTTGTTTCTTACTCTTAAATTTGATATTTTGTAATTTTTTCTTCATATTTTGATGGTATGCAAACATGTATTCATATATATTGTGTTTCATTCATGTACATAGTGGGTTTTTAATATTTTGTAAAATATTTTAACTGTCTATATTTTTTCACTACTTCTTATACATTTTGTTTTCCCTGCTAGCATAAGACCTGCAATAATAATGTTGTATGTAACAGCAGACAACAAATTAAAAAACATGTAGTGTTGGAGGAGTCGGACATCAGGGACCTCACCAAGATGTCAGTGATTTTAGTTTGAAGATTAGGGTATACTTGATACTAGTCATGGTATTTTCAGTTGCTTCCTATGTATGAGAAAGCTGGCTATTTGACTAAGAATGACAAGAGAAGAATTGATGCCTTTGAGTTATGGGGTTGGATAAGAGTGCTGAATATCTCATGAAGTGCCAAAAAAATTAAAGTATGTCTTTGAGAAGGTGCTCCTTAGAGGGAAGGGTGATGAAACCCCATCTCACAAACTTTGGGCATGTGGTTAGAACAAGACAGTCTTTGGAAAAGGACATCATGCTTAGAAAGGTGGAGGGTCAGTGAAAAAGAAGAAGACTTTCAATGATTAATTGATACAATGGTTGAAGCAATGGGCTTAAGTATATCAGGGATGGTTAAGGTGGCACAGGATAGGGCAAGAATCAGGTCTTCTGTACATAGGATAGCTATGAGTCATGGTCGACTTGACAGCATCTAACAACACTAACAAATTGGGAGAGAGTAAATATCTGTTAAAGCTGTCCACTGTGATAATATCTACAGAGATGTAAATCTTTCACCTTTTGTTGATCTATTTCTCTAATTGCATATGAGTTAGAATTAACTCATAGCTGACCCTCCAGTGAAATTTATGAGGTCATTTATGATTGACCATCTCTCTCCTCCTGAACCTCTGGTAGATTTGAACCATGACAGGCATGGTTTTTGGGTTGGGAGCACAACTCCACATGAATTATTCCGCTTTAGACTCAATGAAATAAATGAGAAAGCTGATGGAGACTTACCAATAGCATGAATGAGTACTGACTGAATGAATGAGTAAAGTTTAAAGATAAACTGTAAAGACTAAAAAGTCTTTTGTTTACTTGAGGTTTTTTTTTGCTGTTTTGTTGTTGCTGTTGTTTTTACTTTTTCAGAAAAATCTCAAGTCTCCATTCAAACAATAAATGACTAGGAGCTAAAATGAACAATTTTCAGAAATATACTTGAAAAAGAAAACAGACTTTACACAAATAGTTTGCTGTTGTTTTTGTTATGTGCCATTGAGTCGCCTGTGACTCATATTGATCCTTAAAGCCTACTCTATCCTGTGTCAATCTTATTTTCTCTGACACACCTACCCCCATTAGTCCAGTCACTGAATTAATCCATCTCAAAAAGGGTCTTCCTCTCCTAGACTATCTCTCCACCCTTCCAAGAATGATGTCCCTCTCCAAGGACTGGTTCCTCCTTGCAACATGTCCAAAATATGTCAGACAAATTTTCAGAATCCTTGCCTTCAAGGAGCAGACTGGTTTAACCCTCTCCAGGGCAAACCTGTTTGTTCTGTTAGCAGTCCATGGTATATTCAATATTCTTGTTCAACACCACAACTCAAAGGCATCAATTCTCCTTCTATCATCCCTAGCCATTGCCCAGCTTTCTGATGCATAGCAAGTTATTTTGAAAATGATGGCCTGTATTGACGTCATTGCTTTTCAGTACTTTAGAGAGGTCTTTAGCAACAGACTTTTCTATCGCAATACACCTTTTAATTTCCTGGTGCTGGTGCCAAAAGTGTTGATTGTGGAGCCAAGCAAACTAAAGCTGTGAACAATTTCAGTCTTTTCACCATCCATTCTGATGCTGCCAATCGTCCCAGTGGTGAGAATCTTTGTTTTCTTGATATTGAGCCTCAATCCATATTGAAGGCTGCAGTCCTTGATGTTTTGCAGCAGGCGCTTCAGATCCTCCTCAGTTTCAGTAAACAGGGTTGTGTCATCTGCATAATACAGATTGTTTATGAGACTTCATCCAATCCCGATGTCATATCTCTCCTCATAAAGCCCAGCCTCCCAGATAATCTGTTCTACATATAGGTTGAAAAAGTATGGAGATAGAACATATCCTTGGTGTACACCCTTCCCAATTAGAACCATGTAGTATTTTCTTGCTTTGTTCTGATGACTGCCTCCTGGTCCATGTATAGGTTTTGCATTAGTATGATCAAATATTCTGGTATTCCCATTTTTCTCAGTCAGCCGTAGTTTGCTGTCATCCACACTGTCAAATGTCTTGGTATAATCAATGAAGCACAGATAGACATTCCTTTGGTACTTCCTGCTTTCAGCCAAGATCTATCTAACATTAGCTACAATATCCCTAGTACCATGACCCCTTCTAAACCCAGTCTGCACTTCTGTTAGTTCTCTGTTGATGTGCTGTTACAGTCATTTTTGAATAATCTTCAGCAGAATCGTTTTTCCATGTGATATTAACAATATTGTTCAATAATATCCACACTCTGTTGGATCACTTTTCTTTGGAATGGGAACAAATATAGATCTCTTCCAGTCAGATGGCCAACTGGTAGTCCTCCAGATTTCTTGATATAAGTTAGTGAGCACATCTAGGGCAGCATCTGTTACTTGAAATGTGTCAATTGGTATACTATCAATTCCTGGGGCCTTATTTTTTTTGCCAGTTCTTTCAAAGTAGCTTGAACTTCTTCCTTCATCACCACAGGCTCTTGTTTATATGTTGTTTCATGAGATTCTTCTGTGTCTGCCAATTCCTCTTGGTGCAATGACTCTGTATACTCTTTCCATCTTCTTTTAATACTTCCTGGATCATTTAATATTCTGTCCAAAGCATCCTTAAGTATTGCAAGTCGAGGCTTGAATTTGTTCTTCAGTTCCTTGAGCTTAAGAAATGTTGAGTTGGAGCTCTGGTGGCCTACTGGCAAAAAGCTGTACTGCAATCCTGAAGGTGCGTGGTTCAAATCCACCAGATGCTCTGCTGGAGAAGGGGGGGCAAACTCTTCCTGTG
>NW_006399934.1:5281320-5303504 GCF_000299155.1 Elephantulus edwardii
TTATTATTAATTTTAATGAAAATTTACAGTTATTTTGGATTTCCATTCATTCATTGTTGCACTTTTCTCCCTGCCCACCTCTCTCATCCAGTACACTCTTCTCTTTGAAAAGTAAAAGTAAAATTCTTTCATTTGCAGTCCCTCCCCCCAGGTCCACTCTGTTCTGGACTCCTGTCATGACAATAATACCTAATCACATATCCCTTTTAAAACGTTTTCTCTCTCATCTGTTTCAATGCAGTATATATTATTTATTTCATCTTTCTCAGTCTCCCCCTAACCCCGATGTCAGTCCTGTTTTACAGCAGTGGCACTACGCAGTATTTGCCATTTGTGACTGAGATATGTCACTCAGTGTAACAAGTGGTGTTGGCAAAATTGGAAAACTATTTGCAGAAGACTCAAGCAAGATCCACACCTCACTCCCTACACAAAAACCAACTCTAGGTGGATGATAGACCTAGGACTAAAGCCAAGGACTATAAACTTCATTAAAGAAAAGTTTGAAAGAACTCTAGAAGTCCTAATCCACAAAATAAACAGTCTTCCAAATATCCTGGAAAATCTACAATCAGGAGAGGATAAAATAGATGAACGGGACCTTCTAAGAATCAAATCCCTATGCACATTCAAAACCTGCTCCAACAGGGTAAAAAGGGAAGCCACCGACTGGAAAAAAAAGTACTTAGTAGGGTCACTATGAGTCGCAGGCAACTTGACGGCACATAACAACAACAACAACAGCAACAGCAGTAATGACATGTCAGATAAGGGACTTATATCTAGAATTTATAAAATACGTGAGCACAACAAGATAAAGGTAAGCAATCCAATTCAAAAATGGTCACAGGATATGGACACTTCACCATAGAAGTCATTCAGATGGCCGGCAAGCACATGAAAAAATGTTCAAAATCACAACTGTGATGTATCATCTCACCCCAGTCAGAAGTAAAATTTAACAGAACAGCAAGCACAAACGCTGACGAGGTTGTCCAGAAACTGAATCCCTTATGCACTGTTGGTGGAAGTATAAAATGGTGCAACCACTGTGGAAGGTGGTGTGGCGCTTTCTAAAAAAGTTGCAAATAAAGCTACCATTTGACAATTCTGCTATTGGGAATATACACCAAAGAAACCATAACTGCCACCCAAGCAGTTATATGCACATACATGTTTATTGTGGTTTTGTTCGCAATAGCAAGGAGTTGGAAACAATCTAAGTGCCCATCAACAAACGAATGGATAGAGAAGCTGTGGTATATTTACACAACAGAATACTAGGTTGCATTGAAAAACAAGAAACTCATGCAATATTATTCAAAATAGGTGACTCTGGAGGACATTATGCTGAGTGAAATATCTCAGTCACAAAAGGACAAATACTACATCGTGCCACTGTTGTAAAACAGGACTGACATCAGGGCTAGGGGAAGACTGAGATAGCTGAAATAAATAGTGTATACTGCATTTAAATAGATGAGGGAGAAAACTTTTTAAAAGGGATATGTGATTAGGTATTATTGTCACGACAGGAGTCCAGAACAAAGGCTGCATAATAGAGTGGACCTGGAGAGAGGGATTGCAAAACAATGAAAGAATTTTTCTTTTACTTTTCTTTTTGTTTTAAAAAAAGTTATTATTAATTTCAGTGAAAATTTACAGAGACTATGGATTTCCATTCATTCATTATAGCACTTTTCTCCCCTCCTAACCCTCTCCCCTAGTACACTACTCTCTTGGAAAAGTAAAAGAAAAATTCTTTCATTGTTTTGCAATCCCTCCCTCCAGGTCCACTCCACTTTGCAGCTTTTGCTCTGGACTTCTGTCATGACAAAAATATCAAATCACATATCCCTTTTAAGCAGTTTTCTCCCTCATCTGTTTCAATGCGGTATACATTATAGAACCCATCTTTCTCAGTATCCCCCCAACCCTAAGGTCAGTCCTGTTTTACAACAGTGGCACCATGCAGTATTTGTCCTTTTGTGACCGAGATATTTTACTTAGCATAATGCCCTCCACGGTCACCCATTTTGAATAATATTGCATTAGTTCCTTGTTTTTCAATGCAGCAAAGTATTCCATTTGTGTGAATAAACCACAGCTTTTCTAACCATTCATTTGTTGATGGGCACTTAGGTTGTTTCCAACTCCTTGCTATTGTGAGCAAAGCCATGATAAATATGGGTGTACATTTCTTTTACTTTTCAAAGATAAGAATATAAAAAAATGTGCATATCTCAGTAAAAAAAAGAAAAAGATGGAGTGTACAGACAGAGTCACCATACCAAAGAGAATTGGCTGACAGAAAATTTCATGAAACAACATATGTTCAAGAGGCAATGGTGATGAAGAAGGAAATTCAAGCTTCCCCCAAGGAACCGGCAAAAAGCAAGGAATAACAATTGAGGCATTTCAACAAAAGGATGCATCCCTGGACATGCTCACCGGCTTGTGCTAAAAAACTCTAGAGGACAACTACCTGATCAGCTGAGTGGAAGAGATTAATATTTATCCTCATTTCAGTAATAAGCTGATCCAATAGAATGTGGAAATTATCAAACAATATCACTAATGTTGTTTACAAGCAAAATCTTGCTGAAGATTATACAAAAATGACTGGAATAGTACATCCTCAGAGAATTACAAGAAACACAGGCTAGGTTTAGAAGAGGTTATGGAACTAGGGACATCATTGCCAATATCAGATGGATCTTGGCTGAGAACAAAGAGTCCCAGGAGAATGTCTATTTCTGTTTTATTGATTATGCAAAGGTATTTGGCTTTGTGGGTTGCAACAAATTGTGGCTGACCTTGAGAAGAATGGAAATTCTAGAACACCTGATTGGATTTTTTTTATGAAACCTATATTTGTACCAGGAAGTAGTCATCAGAACAGAGTAAGAAAATGCCAAATAGTTCAAAATCAGGAAAAGAATGCATCAGGGATGTGTCCTATCTCCATACTTTTTCAATTTACAATTTATATGCAGAACAGATGTTTCAGAAGACTATGTGGTAGGAAAGTGGCATCAAGATTAGAGAAATGCTCATTAACAACTTGCTGAAACTGAGTAAAGCCTGAATGAAGCATTTGCTCCAGAAGGTAAAGAACTATAGTCTTTAAAAAGGGACTGAAGCTCAATATCAAGAAAACAAAGATTTCCATCACTGGGCCAACTGGAAGTGCCATGCCGGATAGAGAAGAAACTGTGACTGTGTAACAATGCTCAGCTCCACAATCCACATTCTTGGCACCAGCAGTCAAGAAATCAAAAGATGAACTGCACTAGGGAAAATCTGCTGTTAGGTCCCTCTCTAAATTTCTGAAAAACAATGCTTTTAGTCTAGAGATTAAGGTGTACCTGCTCTAGGCCATAGTCTTAGGAATTACCTGCTATGCTTCAGAAAGCTGGACAATGACTAGGGATGATAGAAGGGGAATTGATGCCTTTGAGCTGTGGCACTGGAGAAAGGTATTGGATATACCATGGGCTGCTACGAGATCAAGCGGACTACTTCTACCTAACTGAAAATATTACAAAATACTGTATAGAAATTCTTGAAGAGATAGATATTAATGTTTACCTAGAGAGGAGTTGAAACTGTGTTATTTGTAATAGTTGTAACCTAAGTCCATTTCATTAGTAACTTTCTGAAATACTATTAAAATTATATCTAAAATGGATAATGCAAGGAAATTTGTGTTTTCATGGTTTTAAGATAGGTAAGACTTGGGATAAATTATGAAAAGTGAATTGTGATATATTACTCAAAGGATAATAAGCATTTGTTTACATCTTCAAGCAGTTAATTTCCCATACTCTCAGAAAGAAATTAATTCTGCATACACTACTAAAAGGTATCTGCCAAAAGAAAGCATAAAGAAATGCCACTATTGAGGAAATAATCTATATTGCATTCTTTGAAGATAAATATTTTTCCCTATTTTTCTACTATAAACTAATCTACATTGTTCAATCTATGCTTTCTCAGCTATTCCCAACATCCCAACATGCACACCAGTCTGTCCAAGAAGATAAGAAAACAAATGGTTAATATAGATTGAGAGGAAAGAAGTGCTTTTATTTATTCAAGTTATCTTCACAGTGCATGCAAGAAATTCTAAATTGTCTTAAGTCCAAATACTCTTTTTTGAAAAGTGAGACATTTTTCAAGCAATGATAATGTACAGCCTCTAAATACCCCATGTTTACTGACCCTACATGACTATATGATGCTTACTGGGTAAAAATTCGAAATCTAGGCGGCACAACTTGGTCAAATGCTCAACTGATATCCGTAAGGTTGAAGGTTGAAAGACATAGTGGACCCACAGGAGAAAAGATAATGACAATAGGTTTCCAGGACTAAGCCTAGGAAACTTTTAGGGCAGTTCTTCTAAGTCATATACACAACAGCATGTAATACAAACCACAGCTTTCTGTGTAAAGTTGGGAAAAACATGGAAATGACATGATTTCTTGTCTCTCAGTTTAGAGTAAAATTGTTATTTTACTAGTTGGCCTGCTGAACATAGTTATTATAATGCTGATACACATTATTGAGCACCAAGAAGAAAATACATATTCTGGTCAAGCAACAAAACTTTGTCAGGTCGAAGTCCTTTACTGCGGCATGCACATTTTGTTTTTGCTAACCTGGAGAGCAGGGAGTACTTGTGGCCTAGTGGATAGGAAGTTGTACTGTTGATCCAAAAAGAAATGTCTCTCTGGCAATTTGAGTCCTCTGTACCTCTGTGGGAGAAAGGTATATATTCTCCTCCCCTGTCATTTATAGCCTCTGAAAACCTGCAGAGGTTCAGCTATGAGTTAGCTCTGAGGAAATCAGGAGGGAAAACTTCTGTATAATGAGGAGAAGAGTTAAAGAGATATGCTAGAAGAGACTGCTGGAAAGGTTAAATAAAAAGTCATGGAGAGATATTACACAGGGCTATTAC
The DNA here is from genome assembly GCF_000299155.1 of Elephantulus edwardii. NCBI lineage: Eukaryota > Metazoa > Chordata > Mammalia > Macroscelidea > Macroscelididae > Elephantulus > Elephantulus edwardii. The sequence goes on from NW_006399934.1 coordinate 5,286,284, forward strand.
TATATGCCTCCTATTTCTTCACAGCAGCATAGATAAGCACCAGTTGCACCTGATCCTCTAAAGATGTCCTGCTCTAATAGTGAAGAAGAAAAATGATGTACATAACCATCATATAAATCAATTAAAATCAACATGAAAAGAATATGGAAAGAAAAAAATGGAGTGATTCTTGGTTATGTTCAAGAAGATTATTGCTAATTTTGTGACATAATTTAGTCAGATTGATTTTTCTACTTTTTTAGCAAATTTAAGAATAATTACCTTAACCATTAATTTTAATGTGTGTTGATAGAAAGTAATATATAGTTATTAATTATAAAACTTCACTGACAAAGAAAAGACAAAACCAAAAAATACATTGTATACTAAAATATATGAATATTAATTATTAATTTATAAATTATCTTTGATTAGTTGTGGAATCCCCTGGGTGCTTCCAAATGTCAGTTTGGAAGTCTGAGTCTACTCAGAGGTGCCGTAAATAAAGTCCTGAAGGCCTATATCTGAAAAATCATCCATTGAAAGTCCTTTGAATACAGTTGCACACTGGCATGTGTGACCACAATGAGTGGAAATTAACTTGAGAGAGATGTTATTGTGTACTGTCAAGCCAGAACTGACCCATAGCTGATCCTCCAATGGATTTTCAGAGATAGTAAATCACAGGGGAGGAGATTGTCCATCTTCCTCCTGTAGAGCAGCAGGTGGGTTTGAACTTCATACCTTGAGGGAAGTGAGTTTTAAATATATTTTTATTATGTTTGGGGGAGAATTGTCAATATTTTCCTTTTTATAAGAGAATAGGTAAAACATTAATAATCAGACACAGTTCTTTTGAGTGGGTAGGAGAGATAATAATGACAGTAAGTAAATGGCATGCAGAAATATGAGAAGACAAAGTATGAGTTGTGAGAGGACTACATTGTCCTAAGCCATGTTCCACCCTTGCTCTTGTTCTCTCCCAAGCAACTTCTTTACTGCACCTTTAACATCCTTGTTTCTCAAAGTATATATCAGAGGGTTGAGCATTGGAGTTATAAGTCCATAGAAGAGTGCAAGAAGTTTCCCTTTCAGTTTGGCTGAGCTGCTCTTGGGTGCCATATATGCGTAACCACTAATGGCTGAGCCATAAAACATAATGACTACAAGCAAATGAGATCCACAGGTGTTGAAAGCTTTTTTACGACTCTCAGAGGATTGGATCCTTACTACAGCTCTCACAATGTTGATATAAGAGAATAGAATTAATCCAACTGGGATAACCTTTATGATCACTACAGCTGCATACATTTCTACTTCATTGATCCACGTATCAATGCAAGATAGTTGAAGCATAGCAGGGACCTCACAGAAGAAATTCTCTACCCTATATTGACCACAACGAGGTAACAAGAAGGTTAGCACTGTTTGTACCAAGGAATTGCTGAAACCTGTTACCCAAGCCACTGCTGCCAATTGTTGGCATAGCCGAGAATGCATGATAACTGTGTAATGTAGAGGTCTACATATAGCTACATAACGATCAAAGGCCATTACTGAAAGAAGTACACATTCAGTGGATCCCAAACCAAGAAAGATGAAAAGTTGAGCTACACAGCCAACATAACTGATACTTCTCCTGGCACTCTGTATATTTACCAGCATTTGGGGAACAGTGGAGGTGGTATAGCAGAGATCTAAAAAGGAAAGATTAGCCAGAAAGAAGTACATGGGTGTGTGGAGTCGGGGATCAAGGCGAGATAGGATAATGATGGCTGAGTTCCCAAGGAGGGTCATAATGTAGAAAATGGAGATAGCCACAAAGAGGATCATTTCTAGTCTGGGCCATTCAGAAAAGCCCATCAGCACAAAACCAGTAGGATGATGAAAGGTAGTGTTGAATCTTCTCATTGTTGTGACATTACTTGTTAGAAACAGTAATGTTAGAATTTTAGAAACTTGTTATCCTCTGATCAGAATTTTGTGTTGACTCATGAACTTGCATTCAGAAGATCTTGCTGAAGAAGATAATGAAACAAATCAGAATTTTAATATATTTGCTTTTATTACTTCACTATGAAAATTTTACTTTAGCAATATTATATCTGTATTTTGAAAAGTGTGTCTGTGACTAATATTTAGTAAAGTCAGAATTTATAAAGAGTTATTACAAATTTAATATAGTAAAGAGCTGATTACCATAGTTATTTTTTTCTGGTAAGATTGAGGAAATATTGATACTTTACTGGGACATTATTACATCTGTAGTTTACTCAGTACGGTTTCTAACTGAATTCTTCAACATCTTGTTTTGAAATGCATGTCTATTAATTTAGATTAAAATTTTAAAAATAAAAAAACATAAACCCATTGCTGTTGAGTGGGATCATAGTGACTGTATTAAATGAAATATAACAGTCCCATGGTATTTCCAAACTAATCTTTATTGAGGCAGACAGACAGACATGTCTTTCTCCAAGAATCAACCTTTGAGTTAGAATCACTTACCTTTTGGGTTATAGTTGAAAGCTATGTGAAGGTTTCTTATATGGAAATTACTGAACATGAAAGGTACTACATATTTCTTCTTTATCCTTATTATTCTTAAACAGCTTTGTATAAAATTACAAAGACCCAATGCAACACATCCATTATTTTAATTAGAGGCTATCTTGTCAGCACCAGATCACAGGTACTCCTTGAAGTGCAGATTGAAACATTGCCCTGTTCTGCACCATCTTCACAATCCCCTTGCTCAAGCTTGTCATTCCAGTCACTGTATCAATACATATTGTTGAAGGTCTTCCTTTCTTTTTTTGACCCTCTACTTTTTCAAGCATGATGGCTTTTTACTAAGCACTGGTGTCTTAAGACAACATGACAAAATATATGAGACTAGGTTTCACTTTCTTTACCTCTGAAGGACATTTTACTTGCACTTTCTCCAAGACAAATTTGCTTATTTTTTTTCTTTTGGCAGTCCATAATATATGCAATATTCTTCATTGATACCACAATTCAAAGACAGTGATCATTTTATCACTATTCTTTATTCATTAATCAAATTTCATATCCATATGCATATGAATCAACTGAAAATACTATGCCTTGGGTAAGGCACAATTTAATGTTCAAACTGTCATATGAGCTCCTTAACACTTTGAGGGAGTTCTTTGACAGCAGTTTTACTAAATGAAACACTTTTTTTTTCACCACTGCTTCTATGAGTGTTGATTGTGGATTCAAGTAAGTGAAATCTTTTACAATTTCAACCTTTACTCCCGTATAATGCTGCTACCTCTTGGACTGATTTTGAGAATTTGTGCTTTCTTGATGTTTTTATGTAATCCACATTAAAGGTTTTAGAAAATACTTCAAAAGTTTTCTTCAATTTCTTCAAGCAAAGTTATATTATGTACATAACAGGTTGTTGATAAGTCTTAATCTAGTAGTAAAGACACAGTCTTCTCCAAATAAACCAACTTTTCCAAATAATTTTTTTCAGTAAAAATATTGCATATTTATGAAGGATATAATTCTGATCTATAACTGTCCTGATTTTAAATCATGTAATATCTCCTTGTTTTATCAGAACACATTAATGGAGTTTAATCTGTTTTAAACGTCCTTGGCTAACACAAATGATTTACACATGACTATTGACATAAAGGTTGGTGGTTCAAGCCCATCTAGCAGACCCTCAGGAGAAAAAGCCTGGTGACCTGCCAAAGAAAACCTATAGAGTAGTTCTATGCTGTATCATATAGATCATTATGAGTCAGAGTCAACTCAATAGTAGCTTTATCAATTCATATGAATCAGCATAACTAGAATTAATAACATACATATTTTTATTTACGTTGTAAACCTTTATATCAAAGAATATATGTTTACATAATAACACAAACCACAGAAATGTTTCTGGTTTCTACAATGATTTATCAGGTCCTCTATTTGATTAGCTCCCATGACTTAGTGGTTAGGAATTGTGCTGCCTATGCAAAGGTTTGATGTTTGAATCCACAAGAGAAAGATGGGCACTCTCTTGTATGATTTACTGTCTCTGAAAACTCATTTGAGTGTTAATTATGGATCAGTACCAACTCAATGGTATACAACAACCAAGTAGAACAATGTTCAAATCAGACTTTTCTATAATATATTTTCAGTATAGTTTTCTATTTCCTGTAAACTCATACCTGCACTCAGATTTTAGATATGAAAATGGAAAGAACTGGAAAGAAATATTAAGCCAATTGTCTGCTGTAGACTTTAGATGTGGCAATAACCAAATATGATATATATATGTGCACACACTCCCTAGGATACTTCACTTCTCTCATCTGTAAAGTAAGTAACTAATTCAAGAGAGAATATTTTACCCAAACCCTGAATTATGTATATCACATAAATAAATACTTGTTTTGATTAAACAAGAGTAAAAATCTAATGACTTGTGGGATGATCTTATGAGTAAAGGGCTTCTATAAGCATTTTATACAGTTGTTTCTCACTTAATTCTCACAATTTTACAAATTCATTTTACAGATGAGAACACTGAGTTACAGAAAAGTTCAATATCCTGCCTACAACCGCCTAACTAGTAGATGGAAGAGCAAGGATCAGACTTCTGATCTAACTCAGAAAGAAAGCCTTGTGTTTTTAAGTGCTATCATATATTACCATATGATTTAATGAATAAACCTATGGTTTTTTGAATGTAAATAGACAAGCAGTCACCTAGCAACATATTTCTTTTATAACTTTTTGTTTTTATTTTTAAAAGATTTAAATCTTTTATATACAAAATTTCTATTAGTCAAAATTTGAGATCAATCTTTTCTCTGAATTTATAGGATTGACAGAGCAAGATTGTGCTCTGGAAAAAAACAGTGAGCTGGATTCTAGCCCAGAACAATGAAGTAATACAATGAAATGAAAATAAAGCTATTGTGAAGAATAAATATTTTTTGACAATTTGTAAGTGCTTATTTTGAGACACATCTTGTTAAAAATCTTATAAAAGTATTTTATAACATGAACTGTTATTAAGTAAAGGTACAATGTCAAAAGATTACTATATAACATGCGTGAAATATTTTGTACCCAAAAAATTTAAACATCACAAAATATTAGAAAGCATTAAGTAAATGCTGTTTTTGGTGTCTTTTTTTTTTAAACTTCTGGTACTTTAACAGCTTTTTTAAAAATTTTGTTTTATTTTTATCATTTGTGTGTGTGTGTGTGTGTGTGTGTGTGTGTACCATCAAATCAGACTTGACTGGTACAGGAGGAGGATATTGTTCCTCCTTCTCCAGCAAAGCATCTGGTGGATTTGAACCACACACCTCTGGGTTTGCAATGTAGCTTCTTGCCACTAGGCCACCAGAGCTTGCCTTAAATGCTGTTTTTAACTAATAAAAAGTGATATTGATTTTTCTGGTGTTTTTTTCCTTAATAAAAAGTTGGGATATATAAGCAAAAACACAAATATTCTTGTGATAGGATTCCATCATTGGAATAGTTATATTACTGAAAAATTAGAATTAATAACTTTCATGTTTCAGAACAGAAAATTATTTAATATATTTTATTTATATACTGATTAAAAAGAAACTAGTGGACAGAAATTTATTCTACCAAGACAAAGGTGGGAGAATTTAATCCATGGGCCCTAAGCCTGTTTTTTAATTGTTTTTGGTCAAATATTCTTCTAAGTCGTATAGTCCTTGTGTGTCTACTTGCCTATAGAGGTAACTTGTGGTTGCTGTGAAGCTGAACACTGTGACACTGATGTGTCAAATACAATAATGGTTACTCATGGTGGACAGTGTTTGGTGGAGCTCCTCTATTAAAACAACCTTGGCAGCAGAAGTGGCATCCACTTTTGAAATAGCTTGCTCCAGAAATCCTATGAACCTGGAGAAAGGATGAAAGTCACACAAGTGTTGAGGTCTTTGGTTCATAGGGTTGCCTACAGCTCGACGGCACTTAACAACAACAGCAACATAGTCAATAAAAGAATTTTAAATATTTAAAACTTTTATTTTCTCACTGTATTTCAGTATTATGAATGAGATATCACATAAAATATGTTGTTGTTATATGCTGTTCAAGCCACCTTCGACTCATAGCGACTCTATGTACACTAGCTTTGAAGCCTACCCTGTTCTGAGCCAGTCTCACTTATTCCAATACACCTATTCCCATTGCCCTAGTTACTGTATAAATCCACCTCATCCAGTATCTCTGTCTTCTGTTGCTGTCCTTCCACCTTTCAGAGCATGATATCCTTCACAAGGATCAGTCTCTCCTGGCCACATACCCAAAATATGTGAGACAGAGCTTCAACATCCTAACCTCCAAAGTGAAACTTGATTTCACCTTCTTTAAGACAGACCTATTTGTTTTCTTGGCAGTACATGGTGTGTTCAAGACTCTCTTCAAGCACCATAAATCAAAGGCATTAATATTTCTGTCATCCTTAGTCATTGTCCAACTCTCTAATACATAGCAAGTAATTGCCAAGACCATGGAATGTAACAGGTGTATCTTATTGTTTAGACTGACAACATTTCTTCTCAGTACTCATGAAAGATACCTGACAACAAATTTACCTAATACAATTCATCTTTTAGTTTCCTTACTGCTGATGCCAAGAGTGTTGACTGTAAAGCCGAGCAAGCTGTAACTTTTAACAACCTCAAAGTCTCAAATATTTTTGAAATATATGTAAACATATTGAAACAAAATTATGGGAAAGCATAACAAAAATTATCATAGATATTATCCTTAAATTTTAGAGCATTAATTATTTTATTATATCATTTTTGTTATCTGTTTTTCCAAATTTTTCAATAATACATGTTCATTTTATAATGAAAAAATTATCAGGCATGTTATGTAAAAGGTACCTTTTCCAAGAAACATCCTTTGCTTAATCCTATTTTATTGGTTAAGAGAGTTATTCTGGCTATACTAAATAATTTACATTAGATTTCATTGTAATGTTTGCATTATTAGATAGCCTATTTGATTTTTGGCTTAAGTAGTTTCTTCTAGGACTCGTGATTGAATAAACTAAGGAGATAATGATAAATAGTATTACATATACTCCATTTGCATTCTTTTTTTCTGCCTCTGGACAATTAATTCAACTAATCAACATATGGGAGTTTTTATAGAGATTAAATGAGTTGATGTAAAATAACACAAAGATTAATCAAATATTTTTATATTAATTTGTTACTATTACTTTGGTAATCTTTCCATTCTGATTTCATATATTTTTATGGTATTCCTCACTTTCTCTGTAGTCAAACACATCAGTAGCATGCATAATTTGACTGGTATCAAGAAAAATTGACTAATTTCTATAAATTAATAGATAATCCTGTTAAAATTTATACTTTTCCCATGAATAAGTCATTCTCTGGTCATATCATACTTTGATATGCATCTGTGAATAATTTTTAAGAAAATAAAAAAGGCATTCATTCTACAGCTTATGGGAATATGTGTGCATGGGTAGTCAATTAAACAGCATAGGAGAATTGCTAGACCTGAGAAAGTATCATAAAAGTTGGCAAAACAATGAAAGTATAAATGATCACAACCAAATTTCACTTAATCAAAAAGTCATTCCATAGCCAGTTTTACTTCCATTTATTCAATGAAATGTTATTTTTAGCAGTAAAATGTTATATCCTAATTTTGATGATGTTTCCTAGAAACAACACTGTTAAAGATAGCTTTTGTTACTTTGTGTTCAGTTTTGAAAATTATGTATTATTGTTTAAATCCACTCACCTAAACATATATATTGCAATCATTCAAAATGTTTTCCCTCATGTTTTCAAATGATGTAATTTGATGATGTAATGGTTATCTTTAGTCTTAGTGCCCATAAAATAATTTTTTAAATAAATTATAGTCCTCTGTCATTAAGTTCAACGTAAGCACAAAAAGTAACTTCCTCTATTTCAGGACTGATATTCTTTGTCCTCTCGCAGAAGTATCTCCAATGTCTTGCTCTCCTTACCTCTTATATTTGCTCCATTCTTCCACCTATCATATAATAATTTGGTCTTTATAGTTTCTCTTTCTTTGTGTCTAAATCCCATCACAACAGATTCTACTCATCTATTGTTCCATACTTGAAGAAATACAATAATACATCAGATCTTTTTGTCCTTTACTCCTCCGAGACTATAGTAACTTTAAAACGAGACTTGCCAGAAATTTTGACCTTGGGGATCCAATCTCCCAGTTGCAATTAAGCAAAAAATGTAGATACAGGATCTTGGGTCATGGGGAAAATATGAAAAATAACATATAGTCATTGCTTACAAATAAAATAAGTTCTGCGTATTTTTGCTATTTGACTCTTCTGTCTATAAAACAAATCTTAAATTTCAGGTCAATCTCTTATGTAGGTCCTTTTTATGCACTTGATATTTATTTAATTTAAATAAAATTTATACTTAACACTGAATCATATTTTCAAGTTTCAAGGAAAATTTCAAATTGATTTTTAATGCTTGTAGGGTTATTTTCTTGACATTTTGGGGGGGGCGGTATTTTCCCAATTCCACCATGGTATAAGCGTTTCCATGAGAATTAGTGAGAATCATGGAGTAAAGAATTCTCTGGACAAAATTTTTTATTTCACAATTCCTTTTCATATAAATGTACCTCCATGTAAATCCCAAAAAGATTAGTTAGTATTTTCTCTGTAATGGGCGTTTTTTAATCAGAGTTTAATATCACTTACATCATTAATATTGCCCAGTACGGCACTGCCAATGTAAAGGTTTGTGGTTCGAATCCACCAACTTCTCTGCAAGAGAGAGTGGGCAATCTTCTCCTATGTTATTTACTGTCTCTGAAAACTTGCTGGAGTGTCAGCTGAGTAGATTCTGACTTGATGGTACACAACAACAGTATCTCAGTAATAGTGAAGCTGTCCTGACTGAAAAATTGGGTTTTAATTGTTTCCCACCTGAGTTAAAACCCATTATTTTCTTAATAACTCCCTAAATAGTATGATATCTATGTTCTGTGTGGCCATTATAGTGGATTAACTGACCTATTAGTAGAGCCGAGTTGGGAGCATGTCTAACCTCATAGGTGTCAGTAAGTTTTGTACTGTTATGGTTGTTGATGGAGATTCTTTCACTTTGTGAAATTGTTGTAGTTGCCAAATTGAGTATGACTTATCGTGATCTTATGAACAGAACTGAACCTTGTCCTATCATATACTAACCTCACAATATCTGGCACACTTATGCCATTGTTGCAGTCACTGTGTCAACTATCCTGTTTGAGGGTCTTCCTCTTTTTTGTCATCTCTCCACCTTTCCAAGAATGATGCCCTTCTTCAAGGAATATCAAGATGCCAAAGACAAAGCTTTGCCACCCTTGCCTCCATGATTCTTTTGGCTGTCCATGGACTATTCAATACTCTCATCCAACACTGCAGCTCATAGGCATCAATTTTTCTTCTGTCATTCTATTCACTGTCCACTCTCAGATGCAAAGCAAGTGATCTGAATCAGACATCTGTGGAATTTGTAGAGTCAAAAATGCTGTGGCGCACTGTTTTTAGAACAATGCAGAATGTTGTCAAACTTGTAGGATAATTTTACAATTGAATATGAATAAATGATGTTTTAATGTGAGCTTGTGTTTCACTTATAAATAAAGTTGCAAATATCTTACATATTCATGTTTTTGTCTTCAAATATAGTAAGTATCTTGATCATATTTGAAGAATACTTTTGTCATTTCTTTACTGGATTGTGAGTTTTTATTTTCTTTATTCCTGGGAGCAATTTCTGTGCTAGAAGATATGGTCCTTTACCAATCATATGAATAGGATTTTTTTATTGTAATTTTTGGTTTTAATTGTTATCATAAAACTACAGTATGCATATGAAAAAATTTAAAATCACAAATGTACAGCTCAAAGAAAATTTACAGAGTAAATAGACCCTTATAAAGCAACATACAAAAACAAGCATTAGAATATATGCAACAGACCAAAAATCTATCTTATGCCTTTTCTCAGTCACTATGTTATCACATAAATATTATATGAACTACTGAAATAATAAATTACATTTATTCATTTTTAAAATTTATATATACAGACTTATATAGGATATGTTTATTTTATTTTTTTCTTAGGATATGTTTATTTTTTCATGTTTATTGTTCAGTGGTTGTTGGGGTTGTTTGGGTTTTTTTTGCATGGGAGTAAAGCATGCTGCTCTAAGTACCATTTGTTCATTCATTCCTACTATAATGTACTTTAGACATATTATAAAATTTTAACTAGAGAGCAAGGTTACAAATTACACTAGTTTTAAATTAGATCAATCATACTCATTTTTATTTATAATATTAATTATAATTAATGCAACTAACTAATTAAAACCTGAACATCTTACATAAAAATTTTCTCTTTACACATTAACTATTTTCTTTAAATTTTCACTCTCTTCTTTGTCCTTTTCCATCCATGGTAAGCATATAAAAATTATTTTCCTACAACTTTAACTTTTTATAATAGTGGTTTTATGCAGTATTTGTCCTTTTGTAATGGATTTATGTTGTTGTGAAATGCCTTTGTGTTGACAATAACTCAGGTTGACCCTATGAAAAATAGCTCTGAATCTTGCACTATCCTCAATTCCATTGTTGTAGCTACTGTGTTAATCTATCACCTTGAAGGTTTTCTTCCCTTTTTCTGTACTTTCTCATCATAATAACTTTTTCCAAGGACTTGCCTCATCTGATATCATGCCCAAAGCTTGTATAAGATGAAATTCTACCATTCTGGCCTATAAAGAGCATTCAGATTTGTTTATTCTTTTGACAGTCTGTGGTGTACTCTTTGATGTACTCTTTGACAACATTATAATTCAAATGTATCTCTCTCTGTCATCCTTATTCATTGTACAACTTTCAGATGCATATTTAACAATTGAAAAATAACACAGCTTGGTCCTCAGACACACCTACATTTATAAACTGGCATTATTGTTCTTTGGTACTTTGGAGAGGTCCTTGACATCATATTTTCTCAATGCAACATGTCTTGATTTCTTGACTGTTGCTGTATTTGGTGTTGTGGATCCAAGCAGAATGAAATCAATGATAGTTTTATTCTTTTAATCATCTATCATTTGATTGCATATTGGTCCAGAAGTGATGAGTTTTTGCTTTCTTGATTTTTCGATGCAATATATTTCACAGTGTAGTCTTTGTTGTTCTGCAGTACTTCAAGTCTTCTTCACTTTCTGAAAGCAAGGTAATATCATTTGCATAAAGCAGGTTGTTTATGAGTCTTTCTCCAATGTTTGAAGACTACATATGTGAGTATAATTTTCTTTAAATTCATTCACATTTTTGTGAATATCATTCTTTATTGTTTTATAGTACTCCATCATATCATAGTTTCTGTCACCAACTGTTTGTAAAAAATACTGGTCTATAATTTCTTTCATATTGTTATCTTTGCTTGGCTTCAGTATCAGAGTTAGTCTTGCTTCATAGAATGGTACATTGTGAAATATTTTGTGTCCATCAAAACTTGTATTGTTTTCATCTCTTTCTTGTTCTAAATGATCCTGCAATGAACATGAATGTGCTTGTATTTATTCATATTATAGCTCTTATTTTTTTAGAGTGCATTTCCGTTTTAAAGTTTTTGAGGAAGCACCAGACTCCTTTCCACAGTGGTTATACCATCATACGTTCTCATTAACAGTGTATTAGAATTCTAGTCTTTCCAAAACTTTGTCAGCATTTGTTTACTATTGAACTGTTCTCTTTCTGTGGGAGTAAAATATCTTGATAGTTGTTCTGAATTGCCTCTGTTTTGATTGCAACCCACTCCCCGCCCACCCCACCCCCAACTCCAATTCACTGTCCTGAAAAGAAAAAGAAAATCTCCTTAATTTGTACACAACCCCCCCGCAAGTTGTGGTATATTCACACAATGGAAAACTACACTGCATTGAAAAAACAAGGAACTCATTCAATATTATTGAAAATGGGTGACCCTGGAGGACATTATGCTGACTGAAATATCTCAGTCACAAAAGGACAAGTACTATATGGTGCCACTGTTGTAGAATGAGGCTGACATCAGGGTGGGGGTAAGAGTGAGAAACACTGATTTATTCTTTTATGCTATGGGTGTTTGTTGCTGTAAATTGACCTCTGAACACTGCTTTTGACTTATTGGGGGGGGGGGGGGGTGTGTGTGTGTGTGTGTGTGTGTGTGTGTGTGTGTTATTGCCATAAATTGACTTATAAACATTTCTTTTTCTGTGTCTCAAAGATTTTGGTATATTGTATTTGGTATATTAAAACAAAACTGCCCTTATTTTTATTTCTTTTGGTATCCAGTTAGGGCACTCTGTAACAGATAGTCGGCAGTTGGCCTGCTAACCCAAAAAGGCCTGAGTTCTCAGATGGTTTGAATCCACCAATGATTCCTCAGGAGGAAGATGAGAAATTTACTTCTGTATACTTGACTAATTCTGAAAACTCACTGAAGGTTTCAGCTATGTGTCATTTCCAACTCAATGGCACTGAGTTTAGCAGGGAGGTGGTTGGAGTATCCAGTAATGTTCCAGCAAAGCGTTATTTAGTTATCATGTACTTTATTTTTGTTTTCTCTTGTTTAGTCTTCCTATTATAGATTTCCAAATATAATGGTATTGCAAAATAAGAAGATTCTCTGTAGTACTTTTTTAAAAATAACATTTTGAATTTTAATTGTGATTTTAATGAATGCTTACAGAGAAATTAGATTTTCATTCATTCATTGTCGCACATTTTATTCCATTTCCCTCCTTTCACCCTCTCCCAGTTCACTTTTTAAAAAAAATATTCAGTCATTGTTTTACAGTTATCTACCCTCCTCCCTCCCCAAAGTCCTCTTTGCAATGATATATTTCTTATTCTGAGCTGTTGTTGTATGCCTAGTCATCTGTAGTAGTTTGAGTGAGTTTTTTAAATTTTATTAAATTTTAACTTTATTTTATTAAGGCTTTTATTTGTGGTACGCATGTGGTCTATTTTGGAGAAGTTCCATGTGTAATAGAGAAGAATATATATTGTTCTTTTGTTGGATGGAATGGTCTGTATATTTCTATGGGGTTAAGTTTACTGTTGGTCTGTTGTCTTTAATGAGTTTCTTTGTAGTTTTCTGTGCCTTATAAAAAAGGTATATTGTCATTTCTTGCCATTATTTTTTAATTGCCTATGTCTCTATTCAAATATGTCTGAGTTTTATTCATGTATTATGATTCTTTCATTAGGTAGGTAGATTTTGATTATAGTTATGTCTTCTTGTTCAATTGACTCTTTAATAATTTTATCATTTTCTTCCTTGACTCTTGTCCTAGTTTTGCCTTAAACTATGTTTTATCAGGAATAAATATTTCCACTCCTGTTCTTTTTTGATTGCTGTTTGATAGATATATTTGTCCATCCTCTGATTTTTAGTTGGTCTTTGTGCTTGTGTCTGTCATATGTCTCTTGTAACTAGTATATTGATGAGCCATGTTTCCTTATCCATTCTACTATTCTTTTTCTCTTTACTAGTTTATGTAATCCATTTACACCAATGTAATTATTGAGTAACTCAACAAATTTTATCTCATTGTCATTGATTTAGACTCATCTCCCAGCTGATCCTTCAGCAGGTTTTCTGAGAATGTAAATTGCAAGGAAAAGATTGTCTCTCTTTTTCTCCTTGGTGGCAGGAAGGTATCAGCATACGTCCTTTCAGACTGTCACCATATGTGATTTTATTGCTGTTTTTATGCTCTTTTCACTGCTGTTGTTGTTGTTGTTGTTGTTGCTTCCCGTCGAGTTGAGCACTACTCATAGCAACTCAATGAACAAAAGACCTAATGCCGTTGCATAACTATTATTTCTCCAGGTTCATAGAGTTTCCAGAGGCATGTGGTTTAGGAAGTAGATGCCACTCCTGCTTCCAAACCTACTTTATAACTGGGAGCTCCACCAAACACTGTCCACATTAGGAAACCATTATGGCATTTGATATCCAATGGCTCAAAGTCCATCATCACAGCAAACCCAGGTGACTTCATACAGAACATTGACAGGGTGAAGTACAAAGTGGAAGACTGTTCCTCCAGATATAAAAACACTAGTCTCATTCATCAGTTGTTATTTGTTGTCAATTTGAATAAGACTCATAGCAACCCCTGCACTCAAGACCTGAACTCCGTTCTATAACTAACATTATTTCTGTACATTTATAGAGTTTATAGAGTTTCCAGAAGCATCTATTTTAAGGAAGTGGATGCCACTCTTGCTTCCCAACCTGGATCAGTCTGGAAGCTCCTTTAAACATTGTACATTATGGGTAACCATTATGGTATTTGATTTGACTATGGCACAGCGTTCTGCATCACAGCAACTCCAAGATATTCAGTACGGGAAATAGACAAATGATTGCTCTATCACCTAAAGAATATTCATTCCAAAATTAATAAATTTGGCCTGAGGGCCACAGGGCATCAGATGCTAGGAGCCAACTCATAGAGTGGAGTCTCCAGGCTGGCCCGCAGACCCAACCACTCACCATGGAATTTTAAAGACACACCATTAAGCAGGCCTCCACTCTTGGTCAAAAATTCAACTGACAACCTGTTGTTGTTATTATTGTTATGTGCTATCAAGTCGCTTGCAACTAATAGCGACCCTACATACAATAGCCCTATACTCTGCTCTGTCCTGTCCTGTGCCAATCACATTGTTTCCGATACATCCATCCTGATTACCCCAGTCACTGAATCAATCCACCTCATAGAGGGCCTTCCCCTCCTACACTGTCTCTCCACCCTCCCAAGCATGATGTCCCTCTCCAAGGACCGGTATCTCCTTAAAACATGTACAAAGTATGTTAGACAAAGCCTCAGAGTCCTTGCCTCCAAGGAGTAGCCCAGTTTAACCCTCTCCAGGATGAATCTGTTTTTTCTTAGCAGTCCATGATGCCCTCAATACTCTTCTCCAGCACCACAGTTCAAAGGTGTCAATTCTCCTTTTATCTTCCCTAGTCATTGTCCAACTCTCTGGCACATAACAAGTGATTGCAAAGACCATGGCCTGTATCAGACACACCTTAGTCTCCAGAGAGACATCATTGCTCTTCAGTACTTTGGAGCGTTACTTACTTCTTTGTTCCATTTACTTTTATTAGCTGAACTAATTCTGTATATGGTTTTTTCTTATTTCTTTCATTTCTGCTATTTTATTTTTGTTAGGTTTTATGACTTTCCTGTTTTATATTTTTGATGAAGTTTATTATTTTTCAAGCTTACCTTCTAAGTGACTATTTTATTATCACATGTGAAACAATTCATTTTATCTTCAAATCACTGTGAAGTGATTTCATTTTGAAATTCTGTGCAGTTGTCCTCATTTGCAAATTGATACCTCTGGTTCCCTACTTTTAGTCTGCTATGCTTATTTGGGTATTTCTATGTGTAGTTGAATTTCAGAAAGATATTGTTATGAATTTTAATTTAAGAATGTTTTCTGTTCCTAGTTCTCTATTAGAACTCCCTTTAGTATTTCTTGTAAGTTTAATCTGTTGTTGTTGTTAGATGCTATCAAGTACACATCATAGTGACCCTATGAACACTAGATCTGAACCCTATCTTATTTTGTGCCAACCTCACCATTTTCAACACACTTGAGCCCATTGCTGCACTCATAGTGTCAATCTATTTCATCAAGGGTCTTCCTCTGTTTTGCTGACCCTTCTTTCAAAGCATGATGTCCCTATGAAAGGAATAGCCCGTCCTAGCAACATGCCCAAAGTCTGTGAGATGAAGTTCTGTCATCTTTGCCTCTCGTGAGCATTCCTGCCATACTCTTTAAGAAATATCTGTCTATTTTTTTGGCAGTCAATGGGATATTCAGCAACCCCATAGCTCTAAGGCATCAATACTTCTGTCATCCTTATTCATTGTTCAGCCCTCAGATGCAAAATAAGTAATTGAAAAAAATCATGGCTTGAATCAAGCACACCTTTTAGACTAAGTTTTGGCGACATCCCTGACAGCAGATTTGCCCAATGTAATACATCTGATCTCCTGTCTATGGGTACCAAAGATGTTGGTTTTGGATCCAAGTAAGATGAAATCATTGAAAACTTCAATTTTTTTTCATCTATCATGATGTTGCTTATTGGACCAGTGATGAGGTTTTCATCTTCTTGGTGCTAAGATGCAATCTATATTGAAGTCTGTGTCTTTCACTTACTGCAACAAGTATTTCAAGTCTTCACTTTCAGCCAGCAAGATTGTGTTATCTGCATAATACAGACTGTTGTTTAATATTCTTCTGAGTCTGATTCCACATTCTTCTCTTTTTCTCCCAGGAAAAATGTCCCAAAAGAATGTGGAAATTATTGAACAAAATTATTAATATTACGTGTAATCAAAATATTGCTGAAGATCATCCAAAATTGCCTAGAACAGTACACTGACAGCGAACTGCAAGAAGTTCAAACTGTGTTTAGAAGAGACAGTGGCACCAGGGATTTATTGTTAGTTGGATTCTGGTTTAAAGCAAAGAACACCAGAAGAATGTCTATTTGTGTTTTATTGACTATACAAAGGTATTTGACTGTGTAGATAATAACAAATTATGACAAATATAAAGAAGACTAGGAATCCCAAAACACTTCATTAGGCTCATACCAAGCCTAGACCTAAACTAGGACGCTCTTATCCAAACAGACCATGGAAACATTTGATGTTGTTGCTAGGTGCTGTAGAGTTGAGTATGTCTCCTAGAAACCCTGTGAAAAAAGATCTGAACCTTGTTTTATCCTGTGCCTTCCTTACACTTCCTGATACACAAGAGCTCATTACAGCAGTCACTGCTTCAGTCCACCTGGTTGAGGGTCTTCCTCTCCTTCGCTGATCCTCCACCCTTTCTAGCAACAGGTCCTTCTCTAAGAAATAGCGCCTCCTAGAGGGTGGAACTGGGAAATAAGTGGGTCAAGGCTCTGGGCTAAGGGTGGGGTCAACACTGTAACTAATACTTAACTCCACAATAAGGGATTTATCTTTCACTGCTTCACAAATTGCTGTCTGTCAGACACTCCTCTAAATCTGAACATTCAGATTAAGACAGACTAGGAAGAAGGATTGGCCACCCACTTCTGAAATAGCAGGCCTCTGAA
>NW_006399934.1:5306214-5309135 GCF_000299155.1 Elephantulus edwardii
ACGCTGTGCGGTTCGCACAGGATAGAGCAGGGTTTAGGGCTGTTGTGCATAGGGTCGCTATGAGTCGAAAACGACTCGACGGCACATAACAACAGTGTTCCCTTGCTCTGTTCTGACAACTGCTTCATGGTCCAAGTGTAGGTTTCTCATAAGCACAATCAAGTGTTCTGGGATTCCCATTCTCAAAGTCAGCCACAGGTTTTTGTGATCCGCGCAAACAAATGCCTTTGCATAGTCAATGAAATAGATAGACATTTCTCTCATGCCATCTCATGCACATAACAACAACAACAGCAATGTGCTCAGAGTATGTAACCTTATCATTCTTGCCTCCAAAGAGCACTCTGGATGCACCCTCTCCAAGACATATTTGTTTGTTCTTTTGGCCATCCATGGGATGTTCAGTGCTCTGCTTAGAGTCATTATTTCTTCTTCTGTCATCTTTATTCACTGTTCAGCTCTCAAATAGCAAGTAATTAGAAAGTCTAGGGCCCGAATTAGATGCTCCTCAGTCCTCAAAATGACATTATTACTCCTCAATAATTTGGAGAGATCCCTAACTACAGATTTTCCCCGTGCAATGTGTCTCCTTATTTCCTGACTGCTCATGCCAAGGGTGTTAATTGTGGATCCAAGCAAGATGAAGCTGTTGACAGTTTCAATCTCCTCTCCGTCCATCATGATGTTCCCCATTGGTATGGTGATAAGAATCTTTGTTTTCTTGACACTGACATGCAATCCATACTAAAGAGTGCATTCCTTGATCTTCTGCAACAAGTGTTTAAGACCTCTTCACTTTCAGCAAGCAAAGTTGTGTTATCTATAACGCAGATTACTGATGAGTCTCCCTCCAATCCTGATGCATCATTCCTCTTCATAGATTCCAGCTTCTCAAACAATTTGCTCAGCATACAGATTAAACAAATATGGAGAGAAAAACTGTGCATTAGGATTTTTATCTTTTTCCCATACCTATTCAATCTGTATACTAAGCAATTTCTATCAACTTGTTTATATCAATTTTACAAGACTGGCCTAGTTTATATAAATTTTCTTCATTTCTGTATATCTAGAATTGACCTAATTTCAAAACCATATTTATGGGAAAATTTTGTTGGTTATATACTTCTTGACTGGTATTTTATTTTCTTTCTCAGAATCAACATCTGACTATAGTGGAGCTAATTTGACCTCATGGTTATGAGAGCTACGTGACAGTATGTAGTTGACAAAGACAATGTGGATCTGGCCATGATAAGGTGCCATGCATCTGAAGTAGTAATCAAAATATTCTGACTTCTAGAATTGGTGGTGTTAGGTATTTAGTAGGTACTGAGTTGCTAGAAAGGGAATACATTAAATATTTCTTTGATGAGTAGGAGTGGAAAAAAATTCTAGGTCACATGAACAACAAGCTAAATTGCAATGTCACAAAGAATCAAAGCCAGTGAATAATCCCAGACTCCAGGCAATTTATATATAGACCAACACCCAAATGAAGAGGGACCAGGTCCCCTTGAGGAAGGGTCCTTCTATACTCTCAATATTTTATATTTTTATTCTTCCTATTCTTTCTTTTAGCCTTCTCTAAAAGGATCTATGGGTTTTTATGGGAGTGACAGTTTAATGGAGAAAAGGAAATAATCAGACTATACAAGAATCGTTGGATGCTGGATTTGAATTGATAATAATACTATAAATCTAAAACCTCACTGTGGCCCATCATTTAGAGAAACATGTATGGAGGGCAAGTTATTAATGCAATCTTATCACTAATCTGTCCCAAAGTAGGTCCTATCATAGTTTCAGTGTTTCAATAAATTAATTTATTTCCCAGTACCTTATATGCAACATTGATACAGGAAATGGCTTTTTCTTTAACCAAGTTTTAGAGTATCATCAGAAGCCCTAAGATTTCAGCTGGTAATCCCACAACATATTGGCACTGTCTTGTCTCAAAGGTATATCAACTCTCTAGCACTGTGTCATAATTTAGTTTTGATTGTCTTTCAATTCCAAAGCCGCTGCAATGGTCAACTACATTAATGCCATTATTCTTATTGGAGCTAGAAAAAAAGAGTATCAATGTCTCCAGATTGAATAGTAAGACATTTGTATGCAAAAAAGTAGGAAATTTACCCCTCAAAATCATCCACCTTCCATCCTAGTGAATTTCTAGGAGTGTAGGGGTATTAGACATGTTGAGATATTCCTACTAAGTGAGAGGTGCAGTTTTAATATGACTGCTCCCCAAATTAAAAGGAGGAACAATACTTGGTTGTTGTTGTTGTTGTTGTTGTTGTGTGCCATCAAGTCGTTTGCAACTCATAGCGATCCTATGTACAAGAGCTCTAAACGCTCTTCTATCCTGTGCCAGGCTATGCATCTCAAACACTCTTATTCCCACCGCTCCAGTCACAGAATCGATCCATCTCATTGAAGGTCTTCCTCTCCTTCGCCGCCCCTCCTGTTTGCCAAACATGATGTCCCTCTCCAAGGACCAGTTCCTCCTTGCAACATGCTCAAAGTATGTCAGACAAAGCTTCAGAATCCAAGGAGCATTCCGGCTTCACCTTCTCCAGGACAAACCTGTTTGTTCTTCTAGCAGTCCATGGTATACTCAACACTCTTATCCAGCACCACAGCTCAAAGGCATCAATTTTCTTTCTATCAACCCTATTCACTGTCCAACTCTCTGATGCATATCACGTAATTGCGAAGACTATAGCCTGGATCAGGTGCACCTTAGTCTCCAGCCTGACGTCATTGCTCTTCAATACTCTTGAGAGGTCCCTCACAGCCAACTTTCCCAATGCAATTCGTCTCTTGATTTCCTGGCTGCTGTTACCAAGAGTGTTGACTGTGGAGCCAAGCAAATTAAAACTGTTAACTATCTCAATCTCTTCACCATCCATACTGAT
>NW_006399934.1:5309520-5311388 GCF_000299155.1 Elephantulus edwardii
TCAAAAGCTGTTGCATAGTCAATGAAGCACAGATAGACATTCTTCTGGTATTCTTTGCTTTCTGCCAAGATCCATCTAACATTAGCTATAATATCTCTAGTATCACAACCTCTCCTAAATCCAGCCTGTACATCTGGCAGTTCTCTGTTGACATATTGTTTCAAACATTTTTGGATCATTTTCATGTTTGCATATGATATTAATGATATTGTTTGATAAATTTCCACATTCTGTTGCATCATCTTTCTTTGGAATGGGCATTAGGATTGGAGAAAGACTCATCAATGAGTGAGGGGGGTATGAAGCACTCGATGCATAAGGTCAAATATTGCAGACTTTAATATAGATTTTATCTTAATTTCAAGGGGAAAAAATGGTCTTCACCACTGGACTAACAGCTAACATTATGATAGTTAGAGAAAGGATTGATGCTGTCAATGATTTCACCTTAATAGATCAATAACCAATACCGTTGGCACCAGCATTCAGGAAATCAGGAGTCAGGATACATAGCACATTGGGCAAGTCTGCTGTTAGAGATCATTCCAAAATGTTGAAGAACAATAATGTCCATTTGAAGTCTAATGTGCACCTGGTTCAGCCTATGGTCTTTTCAATTATCTGCTGCACATCAGATTTGGACAATGCATAAGGATGACAGAAGAAGAATTGATGCTTTTGAGTCATGGTACTGAAAAGAAGTACAGAATATCCCACGGACTGCCAAAATAACAAATAGATATGTCTTGGGAAAAGTGCATTCAGAATTCTCCTTGGAAGCAAAGATAGGAAGCTTCATCTTTCATACTTTAGACAGGTAGCTAGGTGAAGCTGTTTCTGGAGAGACTTCATGCTTGAAAAGATGGGGTGCCAGGAAGGAGAAGGAGATCCTCAACAAGATGAATTGACAGGATGACTTCAACAATGGGCTCTGTTGTGTCAGAAATGATGAGAATGGCACCAGATAGGGAAAGTTCAGGTTGACTGTTCATAGAAGAGCTATGAGCTGTACTCAACTCAAGAAAACCTAACAACAATTTTGGTGATCACAGTGCATATGCTTGGGATTTCAGGCAAAGTTCTCTTATCCTCTGCGGATAATGACGTTTTATTTTGGTGTGAGCACTAAGTGACAGCGTTATGTACGCTGCTCATCTTGAACGATATCTTGTCTGACCCACAGTTATAAAGTTAGCTGTACATAGCAACTTTTACCACTAAATAGAAGTGGTATATATGTGATCAGGCTCTAATATAAACTGAATCATGTACAAGTTATATGAGAAAGGGCACAGCTGCCAATCGTCTCCCTTTCTGTCACATAACCTTCTATTTCTTTAATTGGGAATCTATGTCATTTTACTTAGTTCAAACCCGTCTAATTGGTTCCAACTCATGGCAACACTTCATTGGGTTTCTGAGGTTATAAATCATAACAAGAAGAGATAGTCCATTTTTGTCCCATGGAGCTGCTACTATATTCAAACTTCCCAAGACATAACATTCTAAACATTTGGTGATTACAATATCACCAGGAGGTTCATATGATCAGTTAACTGCAGAAGAAAAAGCTCATGGCTGGCACGTGGATGATCCTGCATGATATGCAGGCCATACGTGGAAATGGATTGTTGCAGCAACAAACCCTGTTTAGATCTTTCAGGAGAACAAAGATGAAGAAAAATTCTCATAAAGGGCAGAACTTGAAAGAATACATCTGCCTGTTCATTTTATATGGAAAGAGAAGCTTCCAGATGTGCTGATTTATGCACACCATGTTTATTGCAGCTTTGTTCACAATAGCAAGGAGTTGGAAACAACCCAGGTGCCCATCAACAAACGAATGGATAGAGAAGCTGTGGTATATT
>NW_006399934.1:5311488-5334799 GCF_000299155.1 Elephantulus edwardii
TCAAAATGGTTGACTCTGGAGAACATTATGCTGAGTGAAATATCCCAGTCACAAAAGGACAAATATTGCATGGTGCCACTGTTGCAGATGTGCTGATTTGTACTGATTCATATGCATGAAAGCAACATGATTGCAGAGATGAGAGCAAAGAGGTATAGGAAAGAGTTATGCAAATAGAACTGGACTACTGTGAATGTTTTGAAAATGTAACGTCTGATATGAATGCTCATCAAAACATGACCTTACTGAAAAAGGATTTTAACATTCAATTTGGTAAGATTATAATATCTGTGGAAACAAGTCAACCTCTTGCCCTAGCCATTTCTGTCATAGTCCAGTGCATTTATTAACAAAGTAGCTATGGTGGCAAAAATGGAGTTGCATGGACTTGTACTCATGAAAGTTGTCTTGTTGTTGTTAGGTATTGTCAAGTTGAGTACAACTCGTAGTGACCTTATAAACAAAAGATCTAAATCCAGTCCTGTCCTGTGCCATCCTCACACTTCTTGACACACAAGGGCCCATTGTAGCAGTCACCTTGTCAATCCACCTGGCTGAGGATCTTCCTCTGTTTGCCGATCCTCCACTCTTCCCAACATCATGCCCTCTCCAAGGAACAGCACATCCTAGCAATATGTGAGGTGAAGCCTCATCATTTTTACCTTGAAAGGACACTCTGGCTGGATGCTATCCAAAACATAGCTGTTCATTCTTTTGACTGCTCATGGAATGTTCAGTGTTCTCCAATACCACACCTCAAAGGCATCAATTCTTTCTCTATCATCCCTGTTCATCACCCAGGTCTTGGATGAATAGCTAATAATCAGAAAGACTATGGCCTGAATCAGACACACCTTATTTTTCAATCTGACATCACTACTCCTTGATAATTTGGAGAGGTCCCTCACTGCAGATTTTCCTGGTACAATCTGTCTCGTTATTTCCTGACTGCTTGTGCTAAAAGTGTTAATTATGGAATCCAAGCACAATGAAGCTGTTAACAGTTTTAATCTCCTCTTCATTCATCATTAAACTACCTATTGGTCCAGTGGTAAGGATCTTTGTTTACTTGATATGGAGACACAATCTATACTTGATGCTGCATTCCTTGATCTTCTGCAACAAAGTGCTTCAAGTCCTCCTCACTTTAAGCAAGTAAGCTTGTGTTATCTGTATAACACAGATTAATGATGAGTCTCCCTGCAACCCTGATGCCACATACCTCTTCATAGAGTCCAGCCTCTCAGATAATTTGCTCAGCATATAGGTTGAATAGGTATGGCTATGGCTATACCAGCAGTGGAGACCAATGCTGAGACCTCAGTATGGAATAATTTCTTGGGGTAATCTAGCAACATAATGCTAAGCTGATTACACTAAGTCACTACCCTCGTGGAAATGGCAATTTTATTCTTGTTAGAATAGACATCTACTCAGGTACATATATTCCTTCCCTGTGTAATTTCTTCCATTTGCTCTCTTATAGAATGTCTTTTCCACTGTGATAGTATCTGTGATGGTTAAGGTTGCAAGTCATCTTGGCTACCTATAATTCTTTGGTTTGGTAGTTCTGAAGTGTTAATTTCTTTGACAAATTAAACTCTTTGATGGTATTTACTATGAGTTGTTAAACAATTGAGGGGGGGTTACATCAGATGTGATTACACATGAGATGTGGCCAGCATCAAGTATATAAAGAAATCAGAAGGATTTGGTTTGCTGATTCATTTCATTCTTGCATCAAGCTCATCAGCTCTTTGGTTTCTTGAGACAACATCCTGCCTTCACTGATCGCCTTTAATTCATCATCCTCCACATCATTTATGTTCTATGGTTCTGTGACTTACCAATCTCTACAACCATAAAGATCATTTTCTTGATAATTATCTATTTATTTGTAAATCTACTTTCTTTAGATATCTTACATGCTTATAATCCTTTACATTATAGATAGGGAGTTCTGGTAGTCTAGTGGCAAGAAACTGTGCTACAATCCTGAAGATACATGGTTTGAGGTCACCAGATGCTTCACGAGAGCATTTTATTTTCTTTTTAGAAGGTCCCATTCATTGATCCTCTTGCATGATTAACTGCCTCTGAAAACCCTCTGGAGGGTCAGCTATGGGTCCGTTTCAACTTGATGGTACACAACAACAATAACATTTATTGATTTTATATTCTTTTGTTGTGCACTTCTGGCCATAGTGGTAAGAAGCTGCACTGCCAATCTGAATGCATATGGTTTGAATCTACCAGTTTCTCTATAGAAGATGGGCAATCTCCTCCTATAGTATTTACTGTCTCTAAAAATCCACTGAAGTGTCAACTACGGTTTTTTCTGACTCAATGGTACCAAAAACCAACTCAACAACAATGAAACCATAGGCTACAGCTTCTAAGTTTATTCCTATCTTGTCTCTTATGATCTTCACAGTTTTGAGCTTTTTCTGGTCCACTTTGAGCTGGTTTTTGTGTATGATGTGGGATAGAAATTCATAGCTAACCCTCCAGTGTGTTTCAGAGGAAGTCAGTTGCACAGGAGGAGACTACCCATCCTTTTCCTGCAGAGCAGCTGGTGGATTCAAACCATGTGCCTTCAGGATTGCAGCAAAGCTTCTTGCCAGGAGGCCTTATATATTCATATTCATAGTCCATATTCATATTCATATTCATATTCATACTTACTGCCCTCAGTTGAAACCTACCAATCATAGTGAGTTTTCCAGGACTGTAAATATGATGAGAGGAGATTAATCACCTTTCTCTTATAGAGCAGTTGGTAAGTTTGAACCACCACAGAAGACATCGCCTTTGAGTTATCAGTACAGCTCTCTATGCACTACAACAGAGTTCTCTATATTTGCATGCTCTATATAATGTTGTGTACTATAGAGTTAATACTGACCCAAAGTTGACCCTCCAGTGGGTTTTCAGAGACAGTTAATCATGCAAGAGGATGAATGAATGGGGCCTTAAAAAAATAAAATACTTTCGTGTATAAAAAAAAAAACCTTCAACGTTTTACAATAGGATAGCAGAAACTCTATAGATTGTGATAAAACATTTGCAATGGCATTTCAGACAAGGGTCTCATAACTGAAGTTTATAGAATACACAAGGCCTCCACATGAAAAAGACTGATCACCAAAGGAAAAAAATGAACAAAAGTTCTGAAAAGACTCATTACAAAGGAGAACATTTGGATGACAAACAACCACATGAAGAAATGTTCAAAATCATTGACAAGCAGAGTTTTTGTTGTTGTTATGTGCCATCGAGTTGCTTGTGACTCATAGCAACCCTATGAGTCAACAGCCCTAAACTCTGCTCTGTCCTGTGCCAATTGCACTGCCTCTGGCACATCAATCCTGATTACCCCAGTCACTGAATCAATCCACCTCACAGAGGGCCTGCCTCTCCTGCGCTGTCCCTCCACCCTCCCAAGCATGATGTCTCTCTCCAAGGACTGGTCCCTCCTTACAACATGTCCAAAATATGTTAGACAAAGCCTCAGAATCCATGCCTCCAAGGAGCCACCCGGTTTAACCCTCTCCTGGGTGAATCTGGTTGTTTTCCTAACAATTGATAGTACTCTTAACACTCTTCTCCAGAACCACAGCTCAAAGGTATCAATTCTCCTTCTAGCCTCCTTAGTCATTGTACAACTTTCTGAGGCATAACAAATGATTGCAAAGACCACGGCCTGTATCAGACACACCTTAGTCTCCAGAAAGACACCATTGCTCTTCAGAACTTTGGTAAGGTCCCTAACAGCAGACTTTCCATCCATCACAATATGTCTTTTAATTTCCTGGCTACTGGTGCCAAGAGTGTTGACCATGGGGCCGAGCAAACTAAAGCTGTGAACAATCTCAATCTCTTCACCATCTATCCTGATGCTGCCAGTTGGTCCAGTGGTGAGAATCTTTGTCTTCTTGATATTGAGACTCAATCCATATTGGAGGCTATAGTCCTTGACCCTCTGCAACAAGTGCTTCAGGTCTTCCTCAGTTTCAACAAGCAGGGTTGTGTCATCTGCATAACACAGATTATTGAAAGATCTTCCACCAATCCTGACCCCACATTTCTCTTCATAGAGCCCAGCCTATCAATTAGAGAGATACAAATCAAATACCAATGAGATACCATTTCACTCTAGTAACAGCAGCAGCATCTATAAGAACAATAAGCAGTGTTGGAGATGTTACAGAGAGATTGGAACTCCAACGAATTGTTGGTAGGACTGTAAACTGATACAAACACTATGGAAGATAGTTTGATATTTCCTCAAAAGCTGAACATAGAAATTCTGTATGTCCCAGCCATTCCACTGCTGGAAATATATCCCAAGGATATCAGAACTGAGACATAAGCAGAGATATGTTTACCTTTGTTCATAATAGCTTTATTTACAATTTCAAGAAAATAGATTGGCAAATGCCTGTCAACAAATGAATAGTTAGAAAAGTATGACAGATTCACAGAATTTAATGCTATGCAACACTAAAGAAAGACACAGTGTTTATAAAGCATGACATAACATGTGAGAGTCTAGAGAATATTATGTTGAATTAGATAATTTATTCACAGAAGGACAAATATGCATAAGACTGCTATGATAACACTAGGAGGGTAAATGAGGGGTAAAGGTGGAGGAGTAGAAGAAAAATTTAGTCAGTAGACAAAGAACACTACAAAACAAAGGAGAATCAACCTTGGGAGAATGGAGATAAAGAAAACATGGATATGTAAATAGTAAATTAGTAAATAGGAAAAAGATATCTGTAACTGTTTAAAAGGGAAAGAGGAGAAGGAATGTGGAAGACAGAAGAGGAAATTACTAGGATCAAAAAGATTAGTAGGGAAATGAGGAGTTAAAAAAATAGATAAGGTACAATAGAATCTGTCTACTCTTTTGGCAGTCCATTGATTATTCAGTGCTCTTCTCCAACACCACAACACAAAAGCATCAATTCTTCTTCTGTCATCCTAATTTGTTGTCCAGTTCTCAGACACATAGCTAGTTATTGAAAGCCTTAATCTGGCACACTTTAGTCTTCAAAGTGACATTGTTCCTCAGTACTTTGGAGAGATCCCTGACAGTGAACTTGTCCAGTGTAAAATGTTTCCTGATTTCCTCACTGCTCATAGCAAGCACGTTGATCATTTTTCCAAGTAAAATTTGACAGTTTCAGTCTTTATCTATCATGATGTTGCTGATAGGTCCAGTGGTGAGGATTTTTGTTTTCTTGGTGTTGAGATATAATTCATATTGAAGGCTATAGTCCATCAAATCTGCAAGTGTTTCAAGTCTTCCTTATTTCAGCAAGCAAAATTGTGTTATCTGCATAATACAGACTCTTAAAGAATCTTGATCCTATCCTGATGCCACAATCTTCTTAATAGAACCCTACTTCTTGAATGAATAGATACGGATTGAATACATATGTAGAAAGCATATAACCATGACACATAGCTTTCTTGATTTTATACAAATAAATGTTTTTAAAATATTTTCATTTTTATGCCTCTGAGAGTTGGACAATAAATGAAGATTCCAGAGGAAGAATTGATATCTTTGAGTTGTTTTGGAGAAGAGTACTGAATAACTCATGGGCTTCCAAAAGAATGGACAGATATGTCTTAGAAAAGGAACAGCCAGACTGTTCCTTTGAGGCAAGAATGGCAAAACTTCATCTCTTGTGCATTTGACATGTTGATAGGAGAGGCTATTCTATGGAAAAGGAAAACATGATTGGAATAGTGAAGGGTCAGCAAAAGACAAGTAGATACCCATTGAGATGGAGCAACAGGCTCAGTGTATCAGAGATGATGAGGATGGCACATAATAGGACAGCATTCAGATTTGTTGTCCAGAGATCACTATAAATTCTACTCAACTCAACGACACCTAACAATATTAACAACATACCTATGGATTAACAGGTAGATAATGGATTCACTGTATTTCCTATTCTGATAGATCCTGATTACCATTGTAAATTTAGATAGATATAACATAATAGAGATGAAAAATAGTATCTTTATAGTCAGGAAATTCCTTAGACTGTTTTTTAGTATCATCATGCTCTGTTGTTAAAATCAATAAAAAACTACAGCATCCCAATTTTCACATCTGCTAGGGAGCTCTCATGGTTTAGTGGTAAGAAATTGCACTACCAGCACACAGGTATGTGGTTCGAAACCACTAGACACTTTACGCTACAAAGATTGGCAATCTCCTTTTGTGTAATTTACTGTTTCTAAAAACCTGCTAGCGAGTCGGTTGTGCATTGTTTCCATCTTAATGGTAAACTACAACAACTAATGGCTTAAAGTTTTCAAGAGTGAAGAGTTGGGCCACCTTACCAGTAAAAGAACCACAATTACCTGAGGTGCTTGCTGGAGGCAAAGGAAATATGGAACAAGTGGTACAAAAAGGTAGTTCTAAATTTCAGACACTATGACCAGTTTTAAAAATTACTCTACTGTTCTTTTTATGTGTACATAAGATACGTTTGTTTACTTAATACATCTTATACGTGGAGACACAATTTCAATATGCATATTTTAATTGTACATTATCATGTTAGAAGCAACTATGATTTAATAACTGATTTATTTAAAATTATTATTTAAATATATATGTAATGATTGTTGTTGCTGTTGTTGATTGCCTTCGAGTCAAGCACAACTCACAGTGACCCTATGAAAAAAAGGCTTGAAGCCCCATTACAACTATAGACATTTATCAAAGTTCATAGGGTTTTTGGAGACATGCTATTTAGCAAGTGGATGCCATACCTGTCATAGTATGCTATCAGTTTTATATGCCATTGATTCACTTGCAATGTACAGCACCTCTGAACCCTTCTCTGTCCTGAGCCAGTCTCACTAATTCCAACACACCAACACTCATCGCCCCAGTTACTGTATCAATCCATCTCATCCTGGGTCTCCCTCTCCTGCGCTGTCTGTCCACCCTTCTGAGCATGATGTCCTTCTCCAAGGACTGATCTCTTCTGGCCACGTGCCCAAAGTAAGTGAGGTAGAGCTTCAAAATCCTAGATTCCAAGGAAAGACTTGGCTTCACCCTCTCCAAAACAGACCTATTTGTTTTCTTGGCAGTCCATGGTATGTTCAAGATTCTTCTCCAGCACCACAACTTGAAGACATCTGTTCTTCTTCTCACATCCTTAATCATTGTCTAACTCTCTGAAGGATAACACGTAATTGAGAAGAACATTGCCTGGATTAGGCACATCTTTGTATCCAGACTGACATCTTTGCTCTTCAGCACTTGGAGAGGTCCGTGACAGCAGATTAAGTATGAAAGTTAGGGCAAACTATGAAACTTAAGACTATGTGTCAACTTGACTGCCCAAGATTCTCTCATTCTTATGAGTAGTCATTTCCTTAATTAAAACTGGTGTTATAATATAATCAACAAAGACAAGCGTGGCATGGTAGTTAAAGAAAGCAGTATTTCACTAATATAGATGTTCCACACCATGTTCCAATTCTGTCTGTGCCACTTTGGGTAGAGTGTGGGTATCTAGGAATCTATCCATTTTCTGTAGGTCTTCAAATTTATTGCAGTATGTTGTTGTTATGGGCCATCAAGTAGCTTGCAACTCATAGCAACCCTATGTACAACAGCCCTAAACTGAGCTCTGTTCTGTGTCAGTTGTACTGTCTCCAACACCCCCATCCCAATTACCCCAGTCACTGATTCAATCCACCTCATAGAGGGTCTTTCCCTCCTGTGCTGTCCCTTCACCATCCCAAGCATGATGTCCATCTCCAAAGATTGGTCCCTCCTTGCAACATGTCCAAAGTATGTCATACAAAGCCTCAGAATTCTTGTCTCCAAGGAGCAGCCCAGTTTAACCCTCTCCAGGATGAACCTGTTTGTTTTCTTAGCAGTCCATGGTACATTCAATACTCTTCTCCAGCACCACAGCTCAAAGGCATCAGTTCTCCTTCTATTGCAGTTAGATTTTGATAATACTTGAATATTATTAATTTAATTTTAGTTGATTTGGTTGTGATGTCAACTCTTTCATTCTTATTCAAATTTTTGTGTTTTTTCTTTCTGTTTTTGAATGTGCCATTAGTTGGTCTATTTTATTAACCATTTCAAAGAACCAGTTCTTGGTTTTGTTGATGGCTTCAATCATGTTTTCATTTTATGTCTCATTGATTTTAGCTTTTATCCTTACTATGTCTTTTCTTCTAGAGGGCAAAGGATTAATCGATTGTTCTTTTTCTGTTTGCTGGAGGTGTTAAATAGTATATTTTGCTCTTTCCCCCATTTTTAATGTGTTTGCTTACTGCTATGACTTGACCTGAGCATAGCCTTAGCTGTATTTCAGAGATCTTGATGTAATGGATTTTTGTTTGTATTGAGGAACTTTAAAAGTTTTTATTTCTTTCATAACTCACTGATGCTCAAGCAAGATGTTATTTAGCTTCTGTATAGGTGTTCTTTTATCACCTTTTATTTTCTTGTTGTTAATTTCTATCTTTGTGGCATTGTGGTCTAATAAGATATTTTGTATTATTTCAATATTTTTAAATGGGTAGAGATACGCTTTGTGCCTTAATGTGGTTGATACTGGAGAATGTACCTTATGTACTTGAGAAAAAAGTAAATTGAGGTTTGTGGAGGTTTGTATGTGAAGTACCCTGAATATATCTCTTAGGTTGAGTTGCTTGATTGTATAGTTTAGTTCTTCTGCATCTTTGCTGAGTTTCCTTTGTGTCGACCTATTCTTTGGTAAGAACGATATGGTTACTACTAATGTGGTGGGGTTTTTTTCTTATATCTTTCTTCAAGTCTATTAACTGTTATTTTATGTATTTTGCATGAAATACAATGTTGTGAATGACAGGACAATATCCATACATATACAAGGAAGTCCAATGAATACCATCACCATTCAAACATATGCACCAACAACCAGAGCCAAAGAGGAAGAAATAGAAGATTCTACCAACATTTACAGTCAGAGATTGATCAAACATGTAATATAGATGCATTAATAATAATGGGTGACTGGAATGCAAAAGTTGGGAATAGAGAGAAGAAGAAGGATCAACAGTTAGAAAACACGGACTTGGTAATATAAATGAAGCAGGAAATAGAATGATAGAATTTTACACAATCAATGACTTATTCATTGCAAATATATTTTATAAGATGCACAAATGCAAACTGTACACATGGATTTCACCTGATAGTATGTATAGGAATCAGATAAATTACACTTGTGGAAAGAATCACTGAAGAAGCTCAATCAATATTAACTGTGAAAACTAGGCTAGGTGCTGATTGTGGAACATACCAACTACTCATATAGTAAGCTAGAGCTGAAGCTGAGAAAAATTAATTTAAGTTCACAGGAACCAAAATTTGACCTTGATTCTATCCCACCTGAATTTCAAAACCATCTTAGGAACAGATTTAAGGCCTTGAGCATTAATGAGCAAAGACCAGATAAGCTGTGGGAAGATACCAGGAATATCATCCAGGAAGAATGCAAAAGGTCGTTACAAAAACAGAGGATGAAGAAAAGACGAAGATGAACGTCAGAAGAAACTCTAAATATTGCACGGGAGCACCGGGAAGCCAAAGCAAAGAAAATCAAGATACTAGGAGTTGAAGAGAAGATTTCAGAGGGCAGCGCAGGAAGACAAAGTAAAGTATTACAAAGAAATGTGCAAGGAGCTGAAGTCAGAAAATCGAAAGGGTCAAACTTGCTCAGCATTTCTTAAGCTCAAAGAACTGAAGAACAAATTCAAACCTCGAGTTGCAATACTTAAGGATGATTTGGGCAGAATATTAAATTATCCAGGAAGCATTAAAAGAAAATAGAAAGAGTACACAGAGTAATATACCAAAAGGAATTGGTGGACACAGAAGAATTTCATGGAGCAACGTATAAGAAAGGGCCTATAGTGATGAAGGAAGAAGTTCAAGCTGCTCTGAAAGACTTGTCAAAAAACAAAGCCCCAGGAATTGATGGCATACAGATTGGCATATTTCAACAAAAAGATGCTGCCTTGGATGTGCTCACCAAGTTGTACTAAGAAATCTGGAGGACAACCACGTGGCCTACTGACTGGAAGAGATCTACATTTGTTTCCTCCAAAGAAAGGTGATCCAACAGAGTGCAGAAATTATCAAACCGGTCCTTAGAGAGGAACATCATGCTTGGGAGGATGGAGGGACAGTGCAGGAGAGGAAGGCCCTCTATGAGGTGGATTGATTCAGTGGCTGGGATAATTGGGATGGGAGTGTCAGAGACAGTGTGATTGGCACAGGACAGAGTGGAGTTTAGGGCTGTTGTACATAGGGTCGTTATGAGTCGCAGGCGACTCGACGGCACATAACAACAACAACAACAACATCATTGATATCACATGCAAGCAAGATTCTGCTGAAGATTATACAAAACCGAGTGGAAGAGCACATCAACAGAGAACTGCCTGAAGCATAGGCTGGATTTAGAAGAGGCCATGATGCTATGGATATTATAGCTAATGTTAGATGGATCTTGGCTGAAAGCAGAGAGTAGCAGAGAAACATCTATCTATGTTTCCTTGAATATTCAAAGGCATTTGACTGCGTGGATCACAACAAACTGGCTACCTCTGAGAAAAATGGGTATACCAGAACACTTGATTGCACTTATGAGAAACTTATACCTGGACCAAGAGGCAGTCATCAGAACAGAGTAAGGAGACACAGCATGGTTCAAAATTGGGAAGGGTGTGCATCAGGGATGTGTCCTGTTTTCATATCTTTTCAATCTGTGTACAGAACAGATTATCTGAGAGCCTGGGCTCTATGAGAAGTGTGACATGAAGACTGGAGTTAGACTCATCAACAATCTGCATTATGCAGATGACACAACCTTCCTTGCTGAAACTGAGGAAGATCTGAAGCACACTTGCTGCAGAAGGTCAAAGACTGCAGTCTTCAATATGGATTGAAGCTCAATATCAAGAAAACAAAGATTCTCACCACTGGGCCAACTGACAGAATCATGATGGATGATGAAGAGACTGAGATTGTTGACAGCTTCAATTTGCTTGGCTCTACAGTCAAAACTCTTGGTAACAACAGCCAGGAAATTAAAAGACAAATTGCATTGGGAAAGTCTGCCATCAGAGACCTCTCCAAAGTACTGAAGAGCAATGATGTCAGTGTGGAGACTAAGGTGTGCCTGATCCAGGCCATGGTCTTCACAATTACTTGCTATGCATAAGAGAGCTGGACAGTGACTAGGGATGATAGGAGAGTTGATTCCTTTGAGCTTAGAAAAGAGTACTGAATATACCATGGACTGCCAGGAGAACAAAATTCATTCTATAGGTTGAAGCCAGGCTGGTTCTTGGAGGCAAGGAATCTGAAGCTTCATCTGACATACTTTGGGCATGTTGCAAGGTGGGATCATTCCTTGGAGAGGGGCGTCATGCTTGGGAGGGTGGAGGGACCGCACAGGAGTGGAAGACCCTCGATGAGATGTATTGATTCAGTCACTGGGATAATCGGGATGGGTGTGTTGGAGACAATAAGATTGGGAAGGGACAAAGCAGAATTTAGGGCTGTTGTACACAGGGTCGCTATGAGTCACAGGTGACTCAACAGCACATATAAACACCAACAATTATTAGGTTCATAAATTTTAATGGAAGATATGTCCTCTTGATTTTTCCTCCTTTATCATTTTATAGTGTCCTTTCTTATCTCTTTTGATGATTTTCATCCTGAAGTCTATTTTATCGAGATTACTATTGCCACTTCTGCTTTATTATAGATACCATTTACTTAGTAGATTTTTTTTAGTCTATCTTTCTCATCAGTTAATAATTGTATCTCTTTTAGGTAACATATTGATGGCCTTTGTGGGTTTTGTCTATTTGTTTTTTATCCATCCTGATATTCTTTTTCTTAGTTGGTGCACTTAAACCATTCACAGTAAGTGTAATTGTTGATAGGCTAAGTTTTATCCTTACTATTTTGTTGTGTTCTTTTTTTGTTGTTGCTGATTACTTTGCTCTAACCTTTATACTTTGCTGTCTCTGTGTGAATGATCTCTCATAGTATTTCTTGTAGAGTTGGTCTTGTTTTTATTAATTCATTCAGTTCCTGGTTTTCTGCAAAAGACCTAATTTCTCCTTCATATTTGATGGACAGGTTTGCTTGGTATAAGACTTCTGCTGGCAATTCTTTTCTTTCCATTTCCTGTATATAACACCCTACTGTTTTCTTTCTTGAGTAGTTTCTGCTGAGAAGTCAGAGCTTAATCTAATTGGTTCTCTAGTGGACTTTTGTTTTTCTCATCTTGATTTTGCTATTCTTTCCTTGTCTTCTATGTTCAAAATCTTGACAACAATATATTTTGGTGGTTTTGTTTGAGATAATTTCAATTTGACATTTGTTGAGCTTGTAGAATATATATTTCCTTGTTTTTTATGATGCTTGGAAAGTTTTCTTTTACTATCTCTTCCACAATTATCTCCTTGTATTTTTATCTACCTTTCTGTCCTGATTTTGTTGTTTTATTTCATGTCCTTCCACATGATTCTAACATTTTTTCATTTTTATTCTGTTTGCTCACTGTTTGTTCTTCTTGGAAATTATCATTGAGGTTCTTGTCTTCTAACTTGATAATACTCTGTTCCATCTCTCCTATTCTGTTTTTATTCCCCCTCCATCATACAATGAATTTCTCCCATTTTAATTATGATATTTAAGACTGTGTTTTCATGCTTTTTCTGTTGTTGCCAGTCCTCTGTTGGTTGTATCCTGCTTTGTGATAATTTTTTCCATTTCTTGATGCTCTTTGTGTATGGCTTCAACTCTTACTTCCAGCACTTACAGCTTTTTTTCTTTCTAGTTCTTTGAACTAGAACACATTGGCATATTTCTTCTGCCTTCCTGTCTCTAAGGTATTCATTGGGTCTTTGATCTGATCTGCTTATATAAGAATCTTGATTCACTTTTTCATAATACTTTACTCTGCCTGCTACTTCATTGACATGTGAGACAGATGGGTTTAGTGTCTCTTCCCAGAGCAGACAAAGCATCTGAGGGACCTTGAAATTTTCCAGGAAACCTGTCTGGCACCCTTCCCCAAGTCCCAGGATTGCTGTTCCACAATGATCTGTGCTCAAAGAGTACCTGTTTCTTTTCCTGCAGCTGGGAGGAGCTTCATTCACCTTAGCTAACAGAGTTTCTGTGGGGAGCTGGGAACGTCAAAGGGGATCCAGTCCCTAAGAAATGCAGTCCAGGACTCTCCCCTCTCTGAGTCTCAGTAATCATGATATACTTGTGTCTTCTCCTGAGGCTGGCAGGGCAAAAGTAGTCAACTTTAATGACATTAATCTAGTATATCTTTGGGGACATTCATTTGGTGATGTGGCATAACTGAAAACAAGAATTAACACCTGTAAAAAAATAGAATACAAACTATTGATATTTTAAAAGACTTCTATTTCCTTGGGTCCACATCAACATCCATGAATGCAACAGTCAAGAAATCAGAAATAACAAAGACATTATAATAGAAGAAATATAATAAGAATGATCCTTAGAAAACAGGATTGCTAGTGTCTCATTTATTTTTCTCATGTTATCAAGAGATACCAGTCACTGGAAAAGAACATCATATGTGGTAACATAAAGGATCAGCAAAAAAAGCAGAAGCCTCTCAATGAGATACATTAACTCACTGACTGCAACAATGAAATAAAATATAGCACCAATTTTGAGACTGGTGAGCATTGACAGTGTATCAGTCTATTTTAGATAGGTTTGCTGTAAGTTAGAATGGAGTCAATGGTATTTAGAAATGGTACCTAACACCTTCATGGTACTTAGCAACAAAAATAAGTAACGATGTTGAATATGTCGTGTCATTTTTAACCAACTGCTTGATTATATACAGAAATATCTATTTGTGTGTACATGTATTGTTTCACCATTTTTGTCTCTAAGATGACTCTAGTTTCATTTTATTTTAGTGAGATTTGTGTATCGTATATTTAATGCTATTAGCCAACACTACAATTCAAAGGCATAGACTCTTTTATTTTTGCTATTATATGCCATCAAATCAACTATTATTTATAGTGACCCTAGGCACAATAGCTCTAAATCCTGCTCTATTCTGAGCCAATTTCACTGTCTCTGAAGAACCTACCCTTATTAATCCAGTTATTATGCTAATACATCTCATTCGGGTTCTTCCTCTCCTATAATATCTGTCCACCCTTCCAAACATGATATCCTTTCTCCAAGGACTGGTACCTCCTTGTAACATTCCCAAAGTATGTAAGATGAAGCTCAAAAAACCTTGACTCCAAGGAACAACTTGGTTTTATCCTCTCCAGGACAAATCTGTTAGTTTTCTTGACAGTCCATGGTATGCTCTATACTTTTCTCCAGCACCACAACTCAAAGGCATCAATTCTTCTGTCATCCTTAGTCATTGTCCAGCTCTCTCATTCATAGCACATAGCTATGAGGACCATGGCCTGAATCAGGTGCGCCTGAGTCTCTAGACTGACACCATTGCTTTTGAGACATCTGGAGAGGTTCCTGACAGCAGATTTTCCTAATAAAGTTAGTCTTCTGATTTCCTAACTGCTGGCACCAAGAGTGTTGATTATGGAACCAAGCAGACTCAAATTGTTAATAATCACAATTCTTCTTTATTCTTCATTATTCATTGTTCCATTTTCAAATGTATAGAAAACAGTTGAAAAAAATAAAATTCCTCACAAAGTTTATATTTTCTTCATCTATCAGAATATTAGCTATTGGCCCAATGTTAAGAATCATATTTATTTTCTTGATGTTGAGATGTGACCCATATTGAAGACGACAGCCTTTGATCTTCTGCATTAAGTTCTTCAAGTTTTCTTCCCTTTTTGCAAGCAAGGTTGTGCCATCTGCATAATGCAGGTTGTTAATGAATTTTCCTCCGATCCAGATGCCACATTTTTCTTAATATACTTCATCTTCTTGAATGACTTGCTCAGGATACAGATTGAATAAATATATAGAGAGGATACAACCCTGACGCACATCTTAACTGATTTTAAACCTTTCAGTGTTCCTTCATTCTATCTGGAAAGCTGCTTCCTGATCTATATTAAATTTCTACATAAAAGTGGCAATATCCATGGGTGCAATTTAGTCAGCTATTAGTCAGTACTATTGGCTTCTTGTTGTTGCTGTTATGTGCTATTGAGTCACTTGTGCCTCAAAGCAATCCTAAGTACAAGAGCCCTAAACCCTCCTCTATCCTGTGCCAAACGTATTGTCTCTGATACACCTACTGCAATTACCTCAGTCACTGAATTGAGAAATTTTATCAAGGGTATTTCTCCTGTGCTGACCCTCCACCCTCCTAAACATGATGTCACTCTCCAAGGACTTGTCCCTCTTTGCAACATGCCCAAAATATTCCAGATGAAGCTTCAGAATTCTTGCCTCCAAGGACCAGCCTGGTTTCACCCTCTCCAGGACAAACCTGTTTATTCTCTTAGCAGTCCATGGTACATCCAACACACTTCTCTAGCACCACAGCTCAAAGATATCAATTCTCTTTCTATCATCCTTAGTCATTGTCCAGATCTCTGATGCAAAGCAGACATTTATGAATATTATAGCATGGATCCGGTGCACCTTAGTCTCCAGCCTGATGTCGTTGCTCTTCAGTACTCTGAAGGGGTCCCTGACAAACGACTTTCCCAATGCAATTTGTCTCTTGATTTTCTGGCATCTGTTACCAAGAGTGTTGATTGTGGAGCATAGCAAACTAAAACTGTTAACAATCATAGTATCTTCACCATTCATACTGATGCTGCTAATTGGCCCAGTGGTGAAAATTTTCTTTTTATTTTTATGTTGAGCTTCAATCTGTATTGAAGGCTGCAGTCCTTGACCTTCTACAGAAAGTGCTTCAGGTCGACCCTCAGTTTCAGCAAGCAGGGTTGTATAATCTGCATAACAGGTTGTTGACGAATCTTCCTCTAATCCTGATGCCACATTCCTCCTCATACAGCCCAGAGTCCCAGATAATTTTTATAATTTTTTTCTTGGCTTACGATGTTGTTGTTATGTGCCGTCCAGTCGTTTGCGACTCATAGCAACCCTATATACAACAGCCCTAAACCATGCTCTATCCTGTGCCAATCGCATTGCCTCTGACACACCCATCCCGATTACCCCAGAGGGTCTTCCCCTCCTGCGCTGTCCCTCCATCGACCCAGCATGATGTCCCTCTCTAAAGACCTGTCTCTCCTTACAACATGTCCAAAGTATGTCAGACGAAGCCCCATAATCCTTGCCTCGAAGGAGCAGCCTGATTTAATCCTCTATAAGAGGAATCTATTTATTTTCTTGGCAGTCCATGCTACATTCAATAATCTTCTCCAGCACCACAGCTCAAAGGCGTCAATTCTCCTTCTATCCTCCCTAGTCATTGTCCAACTCTCTGATGCATGACAAATGATTGCAAAAACCATGGCCTGTATCAGGCGCACCTTAGTCTCCGGAGAGACACCGTTGCGCTTGAATACTTTAGAGAGGTCCCTAACCGCAGACTTTCCCATTGCAATATGATTTTTGATTTCCTGGTTACTGGTGCCAAGAGTGTTGACCATGGAGCCAAGCAAGCTGAAGCTGTGAACAATCTCAATCTCTTCACCATCTTAGCACGATTAAATGTTCTGGGATTCCCATTCTTCTCAGAGTCAGCCACAGTTTGTTATGATCCACACAGTCAAATGCCTTTGCATAATCAATGAAACACAGATAGACATTCTTCTGGTATTCTCTGCTTTCAGCTAAGATCCATCTAACATCAGCTGCAATATCCCTAGTACCACGACCCCTTCTAAACCCAGCCTGGACTTCTGGCAATTCTCTGCTGATGTACTGTTCCAGTCATTTTTGGATAATCTTCAGTAGAATCTTGCTTGCTTGTGAAGTCAGTGATACTGTTCTGTAGTTTCCACACTCAGTTGGGTCACCCTTCTTTGGGATGGGAACAAATATAGATCTCTTCCAGTCAGTTGGCCAAGTGGTTGTTCTCCAGATTTCTTGGCACAACTTGGTGAGCACATCCAGGGCAACATCTGTTAGTTGAAATATGTCAATTGATATGCCGTCTATTCCGGGGGCCTTATTTTTTGCTATTTCCTTCAAAGCAGCTTGAACTTCTTCCTTCATCACCATAGGCTCTTGCTCAACTGTTATTTTATTAAATTCTTCTGTATCTGCCAATTCCTTTTGATACAATGACTCAGTATATTCCTTCCATCTTCTTATGATACTTCCTGGATCATTTAACATTCTGCCGAAAGCATCCTTGATTATAACAACTCGAGGTTTGAATTTGTTCTCCAGTTCCTTGAGCTTAAGAAATGCTGAACGAGTTCTGCCCTTTGATTTTCTGACTCTAGCTCCTCTCACATTTCATTGCAATATTTTGCTTTGTCATTCCGTGTTGCCTTTTGGAATCTTCTGTTCAGCTCTTTAGTCTCTTGAATTCTTCCTTGTGCTTTGGCTTCTCTACATTCCAGTGCAATCTTCAGAGTTTCTTCTGACATCCATTTTGGTCTTTTCTTCCTCTTCTGTCTTTGTAATGACCATTTGCACTCTTCCTGGATGATACATTTAACATCCTCCCACAACTCATCTGGTCTTCGCTCATTAGTGCTCAAGGTGAAATTCAGGTGGGCTGAAATCAAAGTCATATTTTGGTTCCTGTGGATTCAATTTAATTTTCCTCAGCTTCAGCTTGAACTTGCATATGAGTAGTTGGTGGTCTGTTCCACAGTCAGCTCCTGGCCTAGTTTTCACAGCTGATATTGAGATTCTCCAGCGGTTTTTTCCACAGATGTAATAGATCTGATTCCTATGCATACCATCAGGTGAAATCCATGTGTATAACCTGCATTTATGTCTCTTAAAAACGTATTTGCAATGAATAAGTCATTGTGCAAAATTCAATCATTCTAAGATATGATACCTTACAATAGCTAAATATGACAAATATTATAAGTAAATATGCTTCTGAACAGCATAGGAAAGGAAGATCTCCTACGAGTTGGGTTGACATAGTAATTGCACAATCGGGCTAAGCCTGTCAATGTCAGAGAGACTGGCTCAGCATAGGACAGGCTTCAGTGCTATTTTTCATACAGTCGCTATGAGTTGCAGGTGACTCAACAGCACATAAAAACAACAGCAGACAATGAATGATTGGAAATCCAAAATCTCTGTTAATGTTTATTAAAATTAATTTTAAAAAATTAAATCTGCAAAAAAAACCAGAAAAAAACAGCAGAAGCAACATACTATGAATGAGTTCTAGGTGAACAGGGGAACTCTTGAACTCAAGGTCATATTCATCAGGATCATTCAAGAGATGAATGTGGCATCATTCATGAGGTGAATGTGGCATCAAGATTGGAGGAAGACTCATCAGCAACATATGTCATGCAGATGATACAATATTGCTTGTTGAAACTAAGGCAGACCTAAATCATTTGCCATAGAAGTATAAGGACTGTAGTCTTTAATATGGGTTGAAGTTCAACATCAAGAAGACAAAAATTACCACCACGGGGCCAATTGGCATGACCATACTAATGGAAAAGAGATAGAGGTTGTTAACAATTACAGCGTGTTCAGCTCCATATAGAGTTACTGTACCAAAAAAGAATTTGTCACCAGAAGAAAGATGTACAGTGACCTGTTGAGATTTACAACCTCTGAAACTCAATGGAGGGTTGCTATGAGTCAGAACCAACTTGATGGCAATGAGTAAGTGAGTGACCCAATTTCTGTTATTGCCAATGATTCATAGGCATGTAACAGCTGAACAGGAGCTCTGGTGGCCTAGTGGTAAAAACCTGTGCTGCGACTGTGAAGGCACACAATTCAAATACATCAACTGCTCTGTGGAAGAAGGATGGTCAATCTCCTACTATATTAATAACTGCCTCTGAAAAAGTACTGGAGGGTCAGCTAAGGGTTGGTTCCAACTTGATGGTAAACAGCAACAACAGAAAAGAAGAACTGATGCATTTGACTATGGAATTGGTAAAGATTATTAATAGACTATAAAATGCTAGAAGAAACAAATGAAATATCTTGAATGAAGTACTGTCACTATGCTCCTTAGAAGCTAACTTGGTGAGAATTCATCTCACATGCTTTGATTGTAAAGAATAGTCCCTGAAGAAGGATACTATGCATTTAAAAATAGTCAGAAAAAGAGAGGAAAATCCTCAATAAGAAACTCTGACACAGTGGTTGAAATAATGGATTAAATCATGGCTACAATTGAGAAGATTGTGAATAACTAGGCCGTGGTTTGTCCCATTGTTCATAGGTTTATTATGAGTCAAAACCAACTTAAAAAACATCTAATTACAACAAGTACAAAGTGGTTTCATTGACTCAGGAATCTATGAATCCCCTCGTAACACCATTATAGAATTGACTGTAATTTGTACAGATTTTTCAATATTATAAATGAGTTGAAAATTATTCTAAGTCAGAATATGAGTAAATGTGTTATTTTGCAAATATTAGAAAAATGTTTTAAAAGGATACATGATGAATTTAAATATGAGTAAGAAAGAAGGATTATAAGAAATCTCTCAATATATACCTAGAAAATTACCCCTTTGCTTAGGGTAAAATAGCGTTACAACTTTCTCTTTCTAAAACTAAGACATGTCTTTACAAAGAAAAAATGAGATATGACCAAGGAGGATAGAAGGAGAATTGATGCCTTTGAGCTGTGGTGCTGGAGAAGAGTATTGAGAATACCATGGACTGCTAGGAAAACAAATAGATTTGTCCTGGAGAGGGTTAAACCGGGTGGCTCCTTGGAGGCAAGGATTCTGAGGCTCCGTCTAACATACTTTGGACATGTAGTGAGGAGAGACCGGTCCTTAGAGAGGGACATCATGCTTAGGAGGGTGGAGGGACAGCGCAGGAGAGGAAGGCCCTCTATGAGGTGGATTGATTCAGTGACTGGGATAATTGGGATGGGAGTGTCAGAGACAGTGCGATTGGCACAGGACAGAGCGGAGTTTAGCGCTGTTATACATAGGGTCGCTATGAGTCGCAGGCGACTCGACGGCACATAACAACAACAACAACAACAATATCAAGAAAAAGGCATTCTGATGAAAAAGATATAAAAACATATAGAAAATAACTGCAATCTTATTCTATGAAATTGAAGTTGGAAAATCAAATTTTCTGCTAAAAGATTGGCATACTTTTCAGAAACTGGTGTAAACGAATACTGGTGAATATATAAAAGAATGGCCACCATCATTATCTGTGTACAAGACTATAAATTGCCTTTGGAAATACAACATATCATTCATTAACGTTAGCAATTAATAATGTACAAATTACTAAACCAACTTTAACTAATTTTGTTTCCTAGATTTTATTGTTCATGTGTACTTAACATCTTTTCCAAAAGTATTTATACACGACGGCTTTCATAAGAAAAATTGAAAATAATGTGAATAGATTATTATGAAGAAGGTTTTTAGATAAATCATACATTTAATAAAATTACACAAATGAATGTGTATTTATAGGGCAGCAGGATTAAGGCATATTATTAATGAAAGCAATATGTTGTGCGCGTAATGCAGGTTGCTGATGAGTCTTCCTCCAATCCTGATGCCATATTATTCTCCAGAAAATCCCGTTTCTCAGATGATCTGCTTAGCATACAGATTGAATAAGCATGGAGAAAGAATATAGCCTTGATCGACACCTTCTCCAATTTAAAACCACACAGTGCTATCTTGCTCTGTTCAGACATTAGATCCTTTGCGGGGGGGGGAGCTTCACAAAAACATAATTAATTGTTAAGAGATACCTATTCGTCTCAATGACATCCAAAGTTTGTTATGATCTACACAATCAAATGCTTTTACATGTTGTAGTTGTTATGTGCCATTGAGTTGCTTGTGACTCAGAGCGAACCCTATGTACAAGAGCCCTAAATCCTGCATCAACCTCACTGTCTCTGACTCACTCCTACCAGCCCAATCACTGGATTGATCCATCTCATCGAGAGTCTTCCTCAACTTGCACTGTCCCTCCACTCTCCAAAACATGATGTCCCTCTCCTGGTCTCTCCTTGCAACATGTCCAAAGTATGTCAGATGAAGCTTCAGAATTCTTGACTCCAAGAAGCAGCCTTATTTCACCCTCTCCAGGACAAACATGTTTGTTCTCGTAGCAGTCCATGGTATATTCAACACTTTTCTCCAGCACCACAGCTCAAAGGCATCAATTCCCTTTCTATCATCCCTAGTCACTGTCCAGCTGATGTATAGCATGCAATTGTGAAGACAATATCCCGGATCAGGCACACCTTAGTCTCCAGCCTAATGTCATTGTCGTTACACTCCCTGACAGCTGACTTTCCCAATGTAATTCATCTCTTGATTACTTGACTTATGATACCGAGTGTTGACTGTGGAGCCAAGCAAACTTAAAACTGTTAACTCTCTCAATTTCTTCACCATCCATACTGCCAATTGGCCCAGTGGTGAAATTCTTTGTTTTTTTGATGTTGAGCTTCAATCCCTATTGAAGGCTGCAGTCCTTGACCTTCTACAGGGAAGATTTCAGATCCTCCTGAGTTTCAGCAAGCAGGGTTATGTCATCTGAATGACACAGATTTTTTGTTGATTATTCTTCCTCCAGTTCTGATGCCACATTCCTCCTCATACAGCCCAGTGCTCCGGATAATCTGTTCTGCAAACAGATTGAAAAGGTATGGAGACAGAATACATTCCTAGAGGACCCCTTCCCAATTTTGAACCATGCAGTGTCTCTTTGCTCTGTTCTAATGACTGCCTCTTGGTCCAAGTATAGGTTTCACATAAGCACAATCAAATGTTCTGGGATTCCCATTCTTCTCAGAGTCAGCCACAGCTTGTTATGATCCACACAGTCAAAGACTTTGCATAGTCAATGAAGCACAGATAGACATTCCTCTGGTACTCTCTGCTTTCAGCCAAGATCCATCTAACATTAGCTATAATTATCCTAAGTACCATGACCTCTTCTAAATCCAGCCTGTACATAAGGCAGTTCTCTGTTAACGTGTTGCTCCAGTAGTTTTTGAACAATTTTCAGTATAATCTTGCTTGCATGTGATATCAATGATATTGTTCTATAATTTCCACACTCTGTCTGGTCACCTTTCTTTGGGATGGGAACAAATACCGATCTCTTGCAGTTAGTTGTCCAGCTGCCTGTCCTCCAAAGTTCTTGAGACAACATAGTGAGCACATCCAGGGCAGCGACTGTTTGTTGAAATATGTCATTTGGTATACCATCAACTCCTGGAGCCTTGTTTTTTGCCAATTCTTTCAGAGCAATTTGAACTTCCTCCTTCATCACCACAGGCTGTTGCTCATACATTATTTCATGAAATTCTTCTGTGTGAGCCAATTCCATCTGGTACATCTGTGTATACTTTCCATCTTCTTTTAATGCTTCTTGGATCATTTAACACTTTACCCAAAGCATCCTTAAGTACTGTCACTCGTGGCTTGATTTTGGTTTTCAACTCTTTCAGCTTAAGAAATGCTGAGTTAGTTTGGCCCTTTTGATTTTCTGAATCCAGTTCTTTGCACATTTCATTATAGTATCTTGCTTTGTCATCTCAAGCTGCCCTTTGAAATTTTCTGTTCAGCTCTTTAATTTCTTGATTTCTTCCTTTAACTTTGCTTCTTGGTGCTCTAATGCAATATTCAATCTCCTCTGACACATCCATCATTGTCTTTTCTTCCTCTTCAGCCTTTGTAATGATCTTTTTATTTTTTTTTCTCTCCCTTATCTGTTTCAATGCAGTATACATCATTCCTCCCCTCTTTCTCTCCC
This sequence comes from Elephantulus edwardii, assembly GCF_000299155.1. NCBI lineage: Eukaryota > Metazoa > Chordata > Mammalia > Macroscelidea > Macroscelididae > Elephantulus > Elephantulus edwardii. The sequence continues at coordinate 5,334,452 of NW_006399934.1, forward strand.
TGCCTCAAACCCAATGTCAATCCTGTTTTAAAAGAGTGGCCCTGTGCAATATTTGTCCTTTTGTGGCTGAGATATTTCATCCACAACATAAAGAGTCTTCCAAGCATTCTGGAAAATCCACAAGTAGGAGAGGATAAAATAGATAAATGGGACATTCTAGGAATCAAATCCCCACCCACATCCAAAAACTTCTCCAACATGGTAGAAAGGGAAGCCACAGACTGGAAAAAAGTTTGGTAATGATATGTCACACAAGGGACTTATATCTAGAATTTATAAAATACTTGAGCACCACAACAAGATAAAGGTGAATAATCCAATTGAAAAATGGGCACAGGATATGAACAG
>NW_006399934.1:5335979-5364662 GCF_000299155.1 Elephantulus edwardii
GGGGAAGAAGAACAAACTTGGGAGGAGGGTAGAGAGAATGGTGTAGCAATGAAGGAATGAAAACCCAAAATCCCTGTAAATGTTCATTAAAACTAATAAAATTTAACAATAAAAAAAGACAAATACTGCATAGTGCCACTGTTGTAGAATGGGACTGACATCAAAATTGGGGTAAGATTGAGAAAAACTGGAAAAATTATGAATACTTCATTGAAACAGATGAGTGACAGAACAGTTTAAAAGTGATATATGATAGGGTAGTATTAGCTGTGAAAACTAGGCCAGGACCTGATTGTGGAACAGATCATCAGCTACTCATAAGCAAGTTCAAGCTGAAGCTAAAGAAAATCAGACCAAATCCATAAGAACTAAAGTTTATCCTTGAGTCTACACCACTAGAATTTAAAAATCATCTCAGAAACAGGTTTGGGACCTTGAATACTAATGAGCAAAGACCACATGAGCTGTGAGAGGATACCAAGAATATCATCCATGAGGAAAGTAAAAAGAAATTACAAAGACAGAGGAGGAAGAAAAAACCAAGAAAAATGTCAAAAGAGACTCAGAATATAGCATAAGAGTACCTTAGAAGCCAAAGGAGAGGGGAAAAAAATCAAGATGTTAAGGAGCTGAACTGAAGATTTCAAAGGGCAGCTCTGACAAAGCAAAGTATTATAATGAAAAGCAGAGACCTGGAGTAGGAAAATCCAATGTGATGAACTCACCTGGTGGCTTTTCTTAAGCTCAGGGACCTAATAAACAAGTTTAAGACTCAAGTTGCTATAATTAAAGATGCTGAGGGCAGAAAATTGAATGAACCAGGAAACATCAAAGGTCAATGTAAGAAGTACAAAGAGTCACTATACCAAAATAATTGATTGACACAGAAGTATTTCATGAAACAACATATAATCAAGAGAGAATGGCGATGAAGGAAAAATTCCAAACTGCTTTGAGGGAATTGGCAGAAAAACAAGGCCCCAGGAATTGATGAATATCAATTGATGTATTTCAGCAAACAGATGCTGACCTGGATGTACTTACCAGGTTGTGCCAAGAAATCTGGAGGAAAACTCCTTGGCCAAATAACTAGCAGAGATCTATGTTTATTCCCATTTAAAAAAAGCTATCTGACGGAGTGTGGAAATTATCAAACAATATCACTAATATTACACATAAATAAGATTCTGTTGAATATTATCCATAAATGACTGGAACAGTACATCAGCAGAGAACTATCAAATGTGCAAGCTGGGCTTAAGGACATCATGCCAACTTTAGAAAGATCTTGTCTGAAGCAGAGAGTACAAGAGGAATGTCTATCTGTGTTTCATTGACAATGTAAAGACTGTGTGAATTATAACAAATTGTGGCTAACCTTGAGAAGAATGGAGATCCCAGAACACTCAATTGTGCTTATGTGAAACCTATACTTGGACAAGGAAGCAGTAGTCAGAACAGAGAAAGGACATAGTTCAGGATCAGGAAAGGTGTACATCAAGGATGCATCGTATCTCCATACCTTTTCAGTCTATATGCAGAACAGATCACTTGGGAGGCTGGACATTATGAGGAGTAATGTGGCATTAGGATTGGAGGAAGACTCATCAATAACCTGCATTATGCAGATAAACACAACCTCACTTGCCAAAACTCAGGGCATGAGGCATTTGCTACCACAGGTCTTTAACATGAATTGAAGCTCAACATCAGGGAAACAAAGATTCTTACTTCTGGGCCAACTGGCAACTTCATGGTAGAAAGAGAAGAGGTTAAGATTGTTAACAGCTCTAGCTTACTTGATTCCACAACCAACAATCTTGGCACCAGCAGTCAGGAAATCAAAAGATTAATTGCCTTGGGAAAATATGCTGTCAGGTACTTCTTTAGAATACTGAAGAGCAACAATGTCAGTCTGGAGAGTAAGGAGTGTCTGATCCAGCCATGGTCTTTACAATTATTTGCCATACATCAGAGAGCTGGACTGACTAAAGACAATAGAAGAAGAACTGGTGCCCTTGACTTGTGGTGCAGGAGAAGAGTGTTGAACATACTGTGAACTGCCAGATGAACAAACAGGTCAGTCCTGGAAAAGGTGAAACCAAGCTTCATCTAACATACTTTAGGCACTTGGCCAGGAAGGATCAGACCTTGGATAAGTTTGTAAGGATGGAAGACAGTGCAATAGAGGAAGACCCAAGATGAGAAGAAATGACTCAGTGACTGGAGAAGTAGAATTGGGTCTGTAAGAGAGTATGAGATTGGCTTAGGATAGAGTAGGGTTGCGAGCTCTTGTATAGAGGGTCACTATGAGTCACTTGTGACACAACAACAATCCTATCTTTGACTAAGGTACATTGCATTTCACAACTTCAAAATACTCAGCATCCTAGATTTCTGATCTCAGAATATTACAACAAAAATATTAAAATCATTACTTTACTTTGTTTCCATTTCTAGGCCTTAAAATACATCTTTTAAATCAATAGTTATTTCAAAATGTATTCTTTATAGTTTTAGAACTGATTTTTTTTAAGGACTACAAATCTTGCTTAGAGAGCAGGGTAACACTGCATGGTTCAAAATTGGGAAGGGTGTACACCAGGGATGCATCCTGTCTCCATACCTTTTCAACATGTATGCAGAGCAGATTATCCGAGAGGCTGGGCTCTATGAGGAGAATTGTGGCATCAGGATTGGTGGAAGGTCTATTAACAATCTCCATTATGCAGATGACACAACCCTGCTTGCTGAAACTGAGGAGGACCTCATGCACTTGCTGCGAAGGGTCAAGGACTGCAGCCTTCAGTATGGACTGAGGCTCAATGTCAAGAAGACAAAGATTCTCACCACTGGACCAATTGGCAGCGTCAGGATGGATGACGAAGAGATTGAGATTGTTCACAGCTTCACTTTGTTCGGCTCCACAGTCAACACTCTTGGCACCAGCAGTCAGGAAATCAAAAAGCGTATCGCGATGGGAAAGTCTGCTGTTAGGGACCTCTCTAAAGTACTCAGGAGCAACAGTGTCTCTCTGGAGACTAAGGTGCGCCTGATACAGGCCATGGTATTTGCAATCGCTTGTTATGCATCAGAGAGTTGGACAATGACTAAGGAGGACAGAAGGAGAGTGGATGCTTTTGAGCTGTGGTGCTGGAGAAGGGTAGTGAATGTACCCTGGACTGCCAGGAAAACAAACAGATTCATCTTGGAGAGGATTAAACCAAGCTACTCCTTGGAGGCAAGGATTCTGGGGCTTCGCCTGACATACATTTTACATGTTGCCAGGAGGGACGGGTCCTTGAAGAGGGACATCATGCTTGGGAGGGTTGAGGGACAACGCAGGAGGGGAAGATCCTCTATGAGATGGATTGATTCGGTGACTGGAGTAATCCGGATGGGTGTGTCAGAGGCGGTGCGGTTGGCGCAGGATAGAGCAGGGTTTAGGGCTGTTGTGCATAGGGTCGCTATGAGTCAGAAACGACTCGACGGCACATAACAACAACAACAACAACAAATCTTGCTTGCTAAAGGTGAGAAGGACTTGAAGCACTTGATGCAGAAGATCAGGGAATGCAGCCTTCAATATGGATTGCATCTCAATATCAAGAAAACACAAATTTTTACCACTGGACTGATAGTCAATATCATGATGGAGAAGACATTTAAACTGTCAACAACTTCATCTTCCTTGTATCCAAAGGTAATACTCTTGGTACCAGCAGTCAAGGAGATGCATTGCAGTTGGAACGTCTATAGTTTGGGACCTCCCTAAATTATTGAGGAGTAGTGATGTCAGTTTGAGGACAAAGGTGGATCTGATTCAAGCCACAGTATTTCTGATAGCTTGCTATGCATCTGAGACATGGACAATGAATAGGAATGATAGAAGAAGAATTGATGCCTTTGAGTCATGTTGGAGAAGAACACTGAACATTACATGGACTGCCGGAAGAACAAACAATTGTGTCTTGGAAAAAGCTCAGCCAGGGTGCTCTTTGAAGGCAAGGATGATGAGGCTTTGCCTTACATACTTTAGGCCTGTTACTAGGAGGGGTTATTCCTTGGAGAGGGGCATGATGCTTGGAAGGGTGGAGGGTCAGTGAAGGTGAAGAAGAGCCTCAACCAGGTGGATTGACCTGGTGTCTTCTGCAATGGGATCTAGTGTATAGAGTGTAAAGATGGCATATAATAGGACAGGACGGGGTTAGGGTTAGAGTTCCTAGGCTCACAATGAGTCATACTCAATACGATGGCACCTAACAACAACTATCTCTTATAAATTATTTTGTATATTTTGTATTTTAAATGTAATTTGTTTATTGTCTCTATTATTTATCAAATGAATTGAAACACACCACCATCAAACTCATCTCTTTACTGTCCAGTGATTTCCGACTCACAGTGACTCAGTATGGTTTCTGAGGCTGTAAATCACAAAAGAAGGAGAATTCCTATATATTTCCTTCAAAGGCTCTTATAGATTCAAACCACCATAGATGAGTAGCTTTTGGGTTTGCAGCAAATCTCTATGTACTATATCACCGGAACACTCCCTGCTACTGAATTGATACTACTTTCACACAAAAGACTTGCTCAAAAATATTTTTTAAGCTTATTTTTCTTCATATAAAAATAGATTGGCTTATGCTCATCTATATGATACCATAATTATGATAAAAACAAAAGGGGGGGGAATATGGGAAGCCAATACTAAATATCTATAATAAACTGAATGCTATTAAAAATAAATATTTAAAGAAAAAGGGCTAGATGTTTCCTTTCATTAAAAGAATATTAATTGTATACGAAGTCAGATTTAAAAGAAATATAAACTACTGAATAAAGAAAATAATCTTTGTTGTCTAAAAACCAAGGAAAGTGTAATAGAGAGCTCTCAATTAAGCAATTATTTACAAGAAAGAAAAGGATCTCAAAGGATCTCATTAAAAAGTTGAAGAGTCTCCATTATTCATGTTCTCACTTTCTTCCAGTCCCAGAAGGCTTTGTCAGTTGAATTTTACTTTCTCCCAACGTTATTTGAAGGTAACAAAAATGGAATTAATTTTATAATAGTTAATATAGCATAATTCTCCCTAGTGTTTTCTCTCAGAGAAAAACAGTAAAAGAATTTAGTATTATTCTAAATGAAAGTGAGTCAATTAAGGTTCAGTTCCAAATCCTCTTTAATTTTCACATATAAGGTAGTCATCAAAGCAGCACTAGGGAATAACAAGAGCACTAGAGAGTTGCGACTGTTCAGTCACTATTTAATAAACCCTTTTGTTAGCATATGGTCTGCTTGTTAAATAATAACAAAGCCTCTAGAGAAAGCTCAAGGAAAGGCTTCTGAATAATATTTTCCTTCATTGAAGACTTTTTGAAAGAGATTTTCCTTTCCCTCTTATAAACAATCCTGGTCTGTGAACTCACTTAGATCTGAAACTTGAGTGAGAGACCAAGAATTTCTACCAAATTGCTTCAAGTTAAGTTCTGCCCCTAGACTTAGAATTTTTGCTATTATTGTATTATAACTAACATCCTAAGAGATTTCTGAAATATTTACTTTTATAGAGCTCTCTGATGACAAAATTTTAAATAGCACAGATTATTATAGTCCAGTACACTCTGATCTTGTAGCTTAATTGTAGTAGTTTCACCCGCCTCACCTATGATAGATAGGTGACAATTTATAGTAACGGGAAGGATCCAAAGGATCCTTTTGTACCTTTCCTCCTTGCTGTTCATATTACTTTGTGTTAATATATTTCTTCTACCTCCCTATTTCTAGGATATACATTGGGTCTGCAATATGCTCTGCTTTTTTTAGCAGAAGACTTATTCTATATTTTTACAATGTTTGAAGCTTGGGGAAATATTGGATAATTATAGGCAAAGTCCAATAGTGATTGATTTTATAAAACATAATACATAGAATGATTGTATGAAACACAGTATAAATGAAGAATAATATTAAATACTATACAAACTTTGCCAGCAAACCAATATTAAATAAAATAAGGATTGTTGTTGTTGATGATTTTCTTTTAGTCAAGCACAACTCATAGCAACCCAATGAACAAAGGGCCTGAAACCCCTCTACAACCATCAACATTTATAAAAGTTCATAGAGTTTCCAGAGGCAAGTTATTTAGGAAGTGGATGCCACTCCTGCTTTCAAACCTGTCACAGTATGTTGTTATGTGTCATGAGTCACCTGTGATGTATAGTGACACTATGTAAATAATTAATAATTAATAATTAATAATAATAATATAACCCTCTTCTCAATAAAGGATAAATCAGTTTTGCTGCTGAATTTCCCACATCTCTGATTCACACAAATCAGTCATCAGAGTATTTCAAGAATATTGATGCCCTCTTTACCAATTCATTTCTAAATGCCAAGTTGAGGGACTTGTCCTTCACATTTTCCAGAATGAATGTTTAGCTGATAACTGAGTAGGTGTTTCCAAAAATCCATATCACTGTGAGCCTGGTATTTCCTACTTTGCAATCAGATGGATCTTGGCTTAAAGACTAGACTACAAGAGGCAAAGATTCTGAAACTTGGTCTGACATGTTTTGGACGTGCTGCAAGGAGGGACCAGTCTTTGGAGAAGGATGTCATGCTAGGAGGGTAGAGGGATGGCACAGGAGAGGAAGACCCTCTATGAAGTGGATTGATTCCGTGACTGGGGTAATGGAGGTAGGTGTGTCAGAGACAGTGAAATTGGCACAGGATAGAGCAGGGTTTAGATGACTTGATGGAACATAACAACAACAAAAACAACCAGAAAGATGCTTATTGTTATTTTATTGATAACACAAATGCATCCATCTGTGAAGATCATAACAAATCATGGCTAACATTGAGAAGAATGGGAATCCTAGAGGACTTAACTGTGCTCACTAAAAAAATTTAACATAGACCAAGAAGCAGTTGTTTTAAATTAATATGAAACAATGCATGACTTTAAATTAGGAAAAGTCTTGAATATTGTTTAAATTGATAATTTCCCTTCTTCAAATGATATGGAAAAACAAAACCTTTCTTTTTTAAATTTTCATTTATTTAATGGAAACTTGCCTATTTTCACGTCTTGCTTATTTATTTTATATTTTTAAAAGAAGACAGTATTCATCTATGTATTTTGCATAACGATTCTATCAAGTCTAGGGGCTATGTTGTCATGTTATTAAAATAAAAAAAAGCAATAAATAAATAAATTAGGAAAAGTGTCAGGGCTGTGTCTTTTCTCCATGCGTATTCAATGAGTATGCTGAGCAAATCATTCTAGAAGCTGGACTATATGAAAAAGAATGTGGCATAAGGATTGGAGGAATATTTATCAATCAGCATTATGCAGGTGGCACATTTGCTGGCAGAAAGTGAGGAACAGTTGAGAGACCAGATGAAGAGAACACAGATGCTTGTCCAGGGAAGTTGTTTCTAGCTGCAGTGCTCACCAGAATTACTAAGGAAGATTCCAAATGTTTGAAGAGGCAGACAGCAGTCAGATAAGATTATTTAAAGGCTGCACTGCATTGCATGAGAAGTTGAAGGACTTTAGGAAAGTGGAGCTTTCCCACTGCACAGGCCAAGAAAGGATTCCTAGCATAGTAGGTTGTTCTCCCTAAGGACTCCTGGCATAGTGGATTGTCCTTCTTTATAATGGGAACAATTAAGTCTGCAACTAATAACATCTTATAGGTAAATAACTGTCAACAACCTATACAAACACAATAGAAAATGGCCTAACACATACCAAAAAAAGCTTCCTATAATGTTAAGAAAGTAGCAGACAGCTTCAGTGTGGAAAAATAGAATAAGCTTCCTACTAAAAAAGTTGAGCATATTGCAGAGCCAATAGATACTGCAGAAACAGGGAGGTAGAAGAAACATATTGACACAAAGTCATATGAACAGCCAAGGGAAAGGGTACAAATAATGAAAAAATGGAAGCCATAAATAAAGTTAATACCCTAGAGATAGGGAAGGAGAAGAAATAAATTAAAGTGGACTATTTGAATAGACATAGAAGAAGGAAGGCGGAAATGATGAAAGAAAGAATGAAAGCCATACATAAAGTGAATATCTTTGAGATAGGCAGCCAGAAGAAATATATCAATATGGAGGAACATGAGTAGCAACTGAAGAAATTGCAAAATATGGAAGAAAGAATTGATCCTTAAGTTAAAAAGACAGCATTAAAAAATCAACACAAGACCAAGATTCCAACCCAGTATTGGAATTAATAGAAATGCATGAAAAGGCAATACAGAATATCACGAAAGAAATGACAGACATTTCTAACATGCTAAAGGAACAAAATAACAGAACAGAAGAGAAAGTCAGTGAGCTGAAAGTCAAGAACCTTAATGAGAACACACTAGAATAGAAAACAGAAAGGAGATGGAAAGAAAACACTAGAATCATGCAGGATGACATCAAACAGAACAACATAAGTATGATCAGAATCCTGAAAGACAAATGTGGCAAGGAAAAAAACACAGAGAAAATTGTGAAAGAAGTACTAGATGAAAATTTCCCAGGTATTATGAAGAATGAGGAAATCCACGTTCAAGGAGTTCAGCAAACCTCAAATAGACTAGACTCCAAAAGAAAAACGTTCAGACTTATCACAGTCAAATTCTCCAAAATAAGAGATAAGGATAGAATTCTAAAAACAGCATTAAACAAAGAGTCACCTAATTAGACTAAGTTCTGATTAATCAGCAAAAACCATGCAAGCAAGAAGACAATGGAATGGCATATACAGAAAGTTGAAAGAAAACAATTACCAGCTGAGGAAACTATACTCAGCAAAGCTGTCCATCAAATATTAAGGAGAAATAAGGCCATTTACAGAAAAGAAGGAACTTAAGGAATTTGTGAAAATAAGACAAATTTTGCAAGAAATTTAAGGTAAGTCCTTGACACAGAGACACCAAAGGAAAGTAGATGGACCATAATAACCAGAAACAACAGAAAGAAAAGAAAAAAAACCCACAGCAAAATATCAATGATAAAATCTGTCTTGTCAATAATCACACTTAATGTGAATGTACCAATTAAGAGGAAAAGAGTATCAGAATGGATAAAAAAACCAAAACCCATCAATATACTGCCTATAAGAGATAGGTCTAAGAAAAAAGGAGAATGATAGTGTGGGGGAGAGGGTAGAAATATACCAAGCAAATGGCATCCACAAAAAAGCAGGAGGGGCAACAGTAATAATCTCTATTAAATAAATGTACTTCAGAATGAAAACTACCATAAGAGATAACAAAGGACATTATATAATGATTGAAGGCAAAATAGATTCGGAAGACTTAACCTTAGTCAACATCTCTGCACCAAATGTTAGACCTGCAAAATACATAAAACAATGGCTCGCAGAACTGAAGAAAGAAATAGACAGCACCACAACAGTGGTAGGAGAATTTAACATACAACTTTTACTAGAGGATAGGTCAACTAAAAAGAAACTGTTAACAAAGATGCAGAAGTTCTAAACTATAGAATCAGTCAACGTAAACTTGTGATCATGTTTTAAGACACAAAGCAAGTCTTAAAAAATGAAAAACGTTAAAATAATACAAAGTATCTTCTCAGACCACAATCACATATAATTAGAAATTAACCATGAGATGATAAAGTTAATAAAACCACTCATCTCTGGAAGCTAAAACACCCTGATAGAACATGATTAGTATATAGTAGCAATAAAGAATGAAATATTTTTTTAAAAACCCTTGAAACAAATTATAATGAAAATACAATATACCAAAAACTCTGCAATATATCTAACATAGCCATCAGAGGGTAGTTCATAGCAATAGGTAAACACACAAAAGGAAGACAAAAACTAAAATTAATGATCTAACTCAACACCTCCATCCATTAGAAAAAGAACAACATTCTAACCCCACAGTCAATAGAAGAAGAAAATTATAAAAACAAGAACTGAAATCAATGAGATAGAAAACAGAAAAACAATTGAAATCATCAAGACCAGGAGCTGATTTTTTTTGAAAGGGTCAATATAATTGACAAAACATTGGTAAACTTAACAAAAGAAAAGACACAAATGACTCAAGGAATGAGAGAGGTGACATCTCAACAGAACCACAAGAAATTAAGTAGATCATACCATACATACTATTATGAAAAACTATGATAAATTTGAAAACAAGGAAATGAACAAATTTCTTGAAATTCATGCCCTAACTAGATTGACATGGACAGATGTAGAACTTTTGAATAGACCCATCAAAAAACAAGAAATTTAGCAGATCCTTAAAAGATTCCTCCACAAAAAAGTCCTGGACCAGACGTCTTCACAACTGGGTTCTACCAAACATCCAGAGAAGATCTAGCACCAATTCTACTTAAATTATTTTTTAAAATAGAAGAAGACGAAACACTCCCAGAGTCATTCTGTGAATCAAGCAAACAGAAATATTGCCAATAAAGAAAATTACAAACCAATATCTTTCATGAATATAAATACAAAATCCTCCACAAATCCGGGCCAGTAGAATCCAACAGCATATTTTTAAATAATCATCATGACCAAGTGAGATTCATTATAGATATACAGAAGCATTTCACCATAAGAAAAACAATAAATACCATTCATCACATTAACAAAGCAAAATAACAAGAACCACATGGTCCTATCAATTAATGAAGAAAAGGCCTTTGACAAAATCTAATACCCCTTCATGATTAAAACACTCAGCAAAATAGAAATAGGAGGGAATTCCCTTCATATAATCAAATGTATGTATGCAAAACCAAGAGTCAATATCATTCTCAATGGAGAAAGACTAAAAACATTTTCCTTGCTCCTATTCAATATTGTATTAGAAGCATTTGGTAGGGTAATACAACAAGAAAAGGAATTAAAATGCACCCAAATTGGCAAAGAGGTGGTTATATGGTGGCTATGAACAGATGATATGATAGTGTACAAAGAAAATCCCAAGGAGTCAACCAAAAGCTAGAACTAGCTAACCAATTTAATAGAATGGCAGGATACAAAATCAATATAAAGAAGTTGGTGGAAGTGCAACAAGCAATGAATGGAAATCCAAAGTCTGTAAATTTTCACTAAAATTAATAATAAATTTAAAAAGAAAAAAGAATACCAGAAAAGAAAAAAAGGAAAAGTTGGTGGGATTCCTCTACAGTAAAAAAGAAAACACAGAAAAGGAAACCTTAAAAGCAATACCATTTACAATAGCCAATCACAAATTTAAATACTTTGGATTAAAACTAGCTAGACACACTAAAGACTTTTTTATAAAGAAAATGGTAAAACACTTTTATGAGAAACAATAAAAGATGTAAATAAAAGGAAAAATGTTTCCTGGTTATGGATAAGAAAACTTAATACAGTGAAAATGGAAATCCTACCAAAAGCAATTTACATGTTTAACACAATCTGACAACATATACCAAAGTCCTGTTTCAAAATGACTGAAAAGGAAGTAGTCCAGTTTATTTGAAGAGGAAAGATACCCCAAATAAGCAAAGCACTTCTGAAAAACAAAAGATGAAGAGGGAAGCGTAGCACTCCCTGATCTCAACACCTACTACATAGCTACAATAACAAAAACAGCATGGTACTGGTACAATGGCAGTCTCATAGACCAATGGAACAGAAGTGAGTACACAGAAGCAAAGCCGTCTACCTATGGCCAACTGTTATTTGACAAGGGAACAAAACCTATCAAATGAGGACATGACAAACTTTTTAAAAACTGGTGCTAACACTTTTATTCAATAATGTATTGGAAATACTTGCTAGGGCAATGTGATGCGAGAAGGAAATAAAAGACATCCAGACCAGTAAAGAGATGGTTAAACTGTTGCTATATGCAGATGATAGTATGTTAGTGTACACAGAAAACTCCAAGAACTCAACAACAACACCAAAAAATTGTTAGGGCTAGTGGAATAATTTAATAGGATGGCAGGATATAAAATCAATATCCAAAAGTTGGTGTGATTCCTCTACAATAAAAAAGGATACTCAAAGAATCTAAGAAAGCAATATCATTTATAATAGCCAACCACCGATTGAGATACTTGGGAATGAACCAAACTAGAGAGACACAGAAGACCTGTACAAAGAAAACTACAGAACATTTCTGCAAGACACAATCAAAGATCTAAATAAATGGGGAAATGTTCCCAGTTTTTGGATAAGAAGACTCAATTATTATTGTTAAACTTACAATTCTACCAAAAGCAATCTGTATGTTCAATGAAATCTCAATATAGAAACCAAAATTATTATTCAAGAAGATTGAAAGGGAAATTGTCAAGTTTATTTGGAGAGGAAAGAGACTCTGAATGAGCAAAGAATTTCTAAAACACAAAAATAAAGTGGGAGGCATAGATTTCTCTGATCTCAAAACCTGCTGCACTGTGGTAGTAACCAAAACAGCATGGTGCAGGTACAAAGACAGGAACACAGATCAATGGAACAGAATCAAGACTCCAGAAATGGACCTATCTATCTATGGTCAACTGATACTCTACAAGGAAATAAATCCTATTAAATAGGGAAAGGACAACTTCCTCAACAAATGGTGCTGGCAAAAATGGACTGTTACCTGCAGAAAGCTGAAACAGGATCCACATCTCAAACAATACACAAAAATGAACTCAAGGTGAATCAGAGACTTGGGAGTAAAGCCCAAAACTATAAAAGTCCCAAGAAAGACTTAGAAACTGAGATCAAGCTATAAAGATCGAGTTTATGGAATAAAGAGGCAGAAAAATATAGCCAGAAATGCACAGTTGGGAGAGGGTACAATTGATGAATGAGACTTCCTAAAAATTAAATCTCTATGGTGAAAAGAAGTTACTGACTGGGGAAACATTTTTGGCAATACCATCTCAGATAAGGGTCATATTATAGAAGTTTACAGAATACTACTGGGCATCCAGGAAAAAAAGGTAATCCAATCCAGGAAATTTATAATCCAATTACAAAATGGGCAAAAGACAGAGAAAGACATTTGGATGGCCAACATACTAAAAAATCACTGGCAAGAAGAGAGATGAAAATCAAAACCACGATGAGATACCATTTCACCTCAATAGCAATGGCAAAGTTTAGCAGGGCAGCAAGCAATAAATATTGGAGAGAATGTGGAGAGGTGAGAACTCTCATACACTGCTGGTGGGATTACAAAATGGTGCAATCACTGTGGAAGGCAGTTAGGCATTTCCTCAAAATGTTGAACATAGAAATCCCCTGACCTAGCTATTCCACTGCTAGACATATACCCTAGGCAATTAGAAATGAGACACAAATGAAGATTTGTACAACAGTGATCATAGCAGCATTATTCATCATTATAGAAACATGGAAACAGCTCAAATGTCCAACCACAACTAAAAGGATTGAGATTGTGGTGCATTAACATAATGAAATACTATGCAACACTCAGGAACAATAATTCCAAAAATACTACATGACATGGGAGAGAATGGAGTGTATTATGCTGAATGAACTAAGTCTCATAAGTGCAAATACTACATAAGATCATTATTGTAAAAATGGAAGGATAATTAGTAAAATATATTGCTGTTAGGTGTTGTCAAGTTGAGCACAACTTATAGTAAACTTACGAACAAAAGATCTGAACCCTGTTCTATCTATGCCATCCTCACACTTCTTGGCACACAAGAGTCTATTGCAGAAGTCACTGTATCCATCCACCTGTTTGAGGGTCTTTCTCTCCTTCACCAACCCTCTACCCTTCCCAACATCATGTCCTTCTCTAAGGAATAGCACCTCCTAGTAACTTGTTTAAAGCATTCATCATTCTTTACTCCAAAGAGTACTCTGGTTGCACCCTCTCCAAGACATATCTCTTCATTCTCTTGGCCGTCCATGGGATGTTCAGTGCTCTTCTCCAGCACCACATAGGGGGACTCAAAAGGGGAAAAGATTGGAGCAGAAGAGTGAGGATAGATAAGGGTAAAAAGCAGGGTTGCACAATTTTGTGGGTGAAGGAAGGGCCTAAAGACAATGAAAAAAATCTAGTGGGGACCTGTAAAGACAGGGAAATGATGAGCACAGTCCAATGGTGATTAATTGTATGAAACATAATCAATGGGAATGATTTTATGAAAAATATTTTGAATGAATAATAGTGTGAAGCACAATGTATACAAACTTTGTAAGAAAACCAATATAAAAGAAATTTTTAAGGATTTCATTTGACTTTAATATATAGTCAATATATATGGAAACAGCCAGCAATAAATTGAAACTGGGATCAAGCTTAGATGGCCTAGATAATGGTAGAAAAAACTGCCAAATACAGCAGAAATGTCCAGTCTGGAAAGGATAAAATTGATGAATGGGACCTTCTAAAGATTAAATCCCTGTGTACATCAAAAACATTTTCCAACAGAGTGAGAAGAAAACCTACTGACTGGGGTGGTGGGTAGGGGGACACACCACATTTGGCAATACCATTTCAGACAAGGGTCTTATTTCAAAAGCTTAGAGAATCCTGCAGGGTCTCCACAAGAAAAAGACTGATCACACAATTACAAAATGGGCAAAAGACCTGGAAAGACTTTTTACAGAGGAAGATACTCATAGGCCAATAGACACATGAAGAAATTCTCAAAATCACTGGCAGTAAGAGAGGTGCAAATGAAAACCACAATGAGAAACCATCTCACTCCAGTAGCAGTGGCAAAGTTTAACTAGACAGCAAGTAAGAAATGTTGGGGATGATGTGGAGACATATGAACTCTTATACATTTCTGGTGGGATTGTAAAATAGTATAACCACTCTGGAAAATATTTTTTTAAATGGTACCAGCAAAACTGAATTGTTACATGCAGAAAGCTTAAGCAGAAGTCCATATCTCACCTCACACAAAAACCAACTCAAGGTAAATTAGAGACGTAGGGGTAAAGCCAAAACCCCTAAAGTTCTTAAAAGACTAAATGCAACCAAGCTTAGAAGTTCTAAGCTATGGTATAAACAACCTGGGGGGGGGGGGGAAAAAAACAACGAGCTAGAAATGTACAACAGGAGAGGATAAAACTGATGAATGGAATATTTTAAAGATTAAATCCCTTTGTGCATCAAAAACGTTTGTTTCCAAGAGGGTGAAAAGAAAAACTATGGACTATGAAAAAACATCTGATAATACCATCTCAGACAAGGATCTCATAATGAAAGTTTATGGAATACGATCTTCACAACAAAAAGACTAATAACCCAATTACAAAATTGACAAAAGACATGGGAAGACTTTTTAAAAAAATTTTTTTTAATTAATTTTAATGAAAGTTTACAGAGACTTAGGGTTCCCAGTCATTCACTGTGGCACTTTTCTACCTCCCTCCACCAATTCTCTCTACTTGAAAATCAAGAAAAAACTCTTTCATTGTTATGCAATCTCCCTTCCCCCCGCAATTCCACTCCACTATACAGCCTTCACTCTGGACATCTGTTATGACAAAAATACCCATTCCTATATCACTTTTAAACTGTTCTCTCACTCATCTGTTTCAACGCAATATACATCATTCCTCCCCTCCTTTTCTGTCTTCCCTCAATCCTGATGACAGTGCATTTTACAACAGTGGCCCTAAGCAATATTTCACTCAGCATAATGTCCTCCTGGGTCATGCATTTTGCATAATATTTCATGAGTCCTTGTTATTCAATGCTACCCAGTATTCCATTGTGTGAATATACCAGAGCTTCTCTACCCATTTGTTTGTTGATGGGCACTTGGGTTGTTTCCAACTCTTTGCCATTGCAAACAAAGCCAAATGGTATTTCTATTTGCAATTTTTTTAGAAAGCACCATACAGCCTTCCATAGTGGCTGCACCATTTTACACTCCCACCAACAGTAAATAAGGGTTCTAGTGTCTCCACAACTTCACCAGTACTTGATGTTTGCTGTTCTTCTAAATTTTGCTATTCTTACTTGGGTGAGATGATAGCTTATAATTGTTTTGATATGCATCTCTCTTAGAGCTAGGGATTTTGAACATTTCTTCATGTGTTTTTTTGACATCTGAATTTCTTCTTTGTTGAAGTGTCTGTTCATATCCTGTGCCCATTTTTCAATTGAGTTGTTTACCTTTATCTTGTTGCGGTGCTCAAGTATTTTATAAATCCTAGATATAAGTCTCTTGTCTGACATGTCATTACCAAATATTTTTTTCCCAATCTGTGGCTTCCCTTTTTACCTGGTTGGAGAAGCTTTTGAATGTGCATAGCGACTGGATTCTTAGACGGTCCCATTCACGTATTTTATGTTCTCCTGGTTGTAGATCTTCCAGGATGCTTGGAAGACTGTTTATGTTGTGGATTAGGACTTTTAGAGTTCTTCCAAGTTTTTCTTTAATGAAGTTTATTGTCATGGTTTTAGTTGTAGGTCCATAATCCACTTTGAATTGGTTTTTGTGTATGGAGTGAGGTGTGGATCTTGCTTGAGTTTTCTGCAGATAGTTTTCCAATTTTGCCAGCACCATTTGTTAAAAAGGCTGTAATTTCCCCACTTAACTGATGTCATCTCCTTGTCAAAAATCAGTTGACCATAGGTAGATGGGATGATTCTGGATTCTCAGTTCTATTCCATTGATCTATGTGTCTGTCATTGTACCAATAGTACCAGTACCACACTGTCTTGACCACCATGGCAGTGTAGTAGGATTTGAAATCAGGGAGTGAGATGCTGCCTACCTTGTTTCTCTTTTTAAGGAGTGCTTTGTTTATTCTGGGCCTATATGGAAATACTTTTAACAGAGGAAGACATTTGGATGGGCAACAGATACACGAAGAAATGTCCAAAACCACTGGTAATAAGAGAGATGCTAATCAAAACCACACTGAGTTTCCATGTTACCTTGGTAGTAGTGGCAAAGTTTAACAAGACAGAAAACAATAAATGTTGGAGAGGATGTGGAGAGATTGGAACTCTCATACTCTGTTGGTGGGATTGTGAAATGGTGCAACCACTCTGGAAGATGGTTTGGCATTTCCTAAAAAGCTGAACCTAGAAACTCCATATGCACTAGCTATTCCACAGCTAAACATATACCCAAAGGAAATTAGAACTGAGACACAAATGGTAATTTGTACACCAACATTCATAGTAGTGTTACTCACAATTGCAAGAATATGGAAACAGCCCAAATGTCCAACTACAGTTAAACGGACTGAAAAATTGTGGTACATTCACATGATGGACTACTGCACAGCACTAAGTAGTAGTGATTTTGAAAAATTCTATGTAACTTGAGAGAGTCTGGAGAGCATTATGCTGAGTGGACTGAGTTTCATAAGGATAAATAGTGCATAGGACCATTACTGTAAAAATAGGAGAATAGTAAAATGTGTTTTGGACCCAAGGGAGAAAGAGGTGGGAACAGAGGAGTAAGGGTTGATAGGAGGGAAATCACAAGGCTGCACAGTTTTGTGAGTGGAGGGAGAGGATAAAGAAAAGGGAAATGATTGTATGAAACACAATGTGAATGAAGAAGTGTGAAACACAATGCATGCAAATTTTGTATGCAAACCAATATAAATTAAAAGTTTATAAAATAAAATTATAGAGAAAATTACAACATAGTCAGGTGAAATGTAGTTGATAATATTGAAGTATTATGAAAAACTGTATTCTGATAAATTTGAAAACCTAGAGGAAATGGACAAATTTCTTGTAACTCACACCATATCCAGGGTGAGTATAAAAATATCCCCATAGTTATGATTCAGATTATGGTCTTTTCAATCACTTACTATTACCTGAGAGCTGAACAATGAATAAGGATTACAAGAGGAAAAATTGATGTCTTTGAGTTGTGGTGTTCGAAGAGAATACTGAATATTCCACGGGCTGACAAAAGAAAAAACAAATGTGTCTGGAGAAGATGAACATAGAATGCTCCTTAGAGACATGGATAGTGAAGCTTTCTCATGCATACTTTGGGCATGTTGCTATTCTATGATGAGGGATATCATACTTGGAAAGTTGGAGGACTGGCAAAAGAGTAACCTTAAAACAGGTGGATTGATACAGTGACTGCAGCAATGGGCTCAAGTGTGTCAGAAATTGTGAGGTTGATACAGGATTTAACAGGTTTTATTTAAATCTGTTGTTCATAGCATGGTTATGAGTTATACTCAACTGACTGCACCTAACAACAACAACAGTAACAACAAGGAAACATCAGACTGACTTTCATAGTGATTACACAATTTTTCAATTTCACCAGCAGTGCGTTAAAGTTCTAATCACTCTGTATCCTTGCCAACATTTGTTGTCTTTTTGAACTTTGCAATTGTTGTTAGGGTGAGATGAAATCTCTTTGTTGTTTTCACTCCTATTCCTCTAACAGCTAACATTCTTGAATATTGTAGCTTGGTTGTTTTGCTGTTGTTACTTTTTTTGGTGGGTTGTTTCATTTTTGTTTGGTTTTTTGCCATCTGAATACCTTCTTTGGTGAGGATTCATTTTGGGGTTTCTGCTCATTTTGTAATAGAGTAGCTTTATTTTTGAGGTATTAGAATATTCTATAATTTTACATATAAGTTCCTTGTTAGATATGGCATTACAAAATATAATTTTTGCACTCTGTAGATTTTATTTTTACCCTGTTGAAGAATATTTTTTATGCACACAAGGAGTTGGTTTTTAAATGATCCCTTTAAATTTTATTCTTTTCTAGCTTGTGCATTTTGTTTCCCGATTTGAAATCCTATTTAAGACATAGATCGGAGCTTCGAGCTTTGTTCCTGTTTTTGTCCTGATGATCCTCATAGTTTTGGGGTTTACTGCTAGGTCTCAGATTCATCTTGGTTTGTTTTGGTTTTTTTTTCTTGTGACATAAAATGTGAATCTTGTTTAAGTTTCTGCAGATAAATGTCCAAGTTTTTAGTGCCACTTATTAAAGAAGTTATCATTTCCCTATTTACTAGATTTCATCTACTTGTCAAAGATCAGTTGACCATAGGTAGGTGGGTTGATTTCTGAGTTGTCAATATTTTTCCATTGCCTACATGTCTGTTACTGTACCAGTTTCATACTATTTTGATTACTATGGCTGTGTAGCAAGCTTTAAGATCAGGGATTGTTATGCTTTCTACTTTTTACTGTTTCAGTACAGCATTACTTATTTGTGGATTCTTTACCTTCAAAGTTGGGAAAAGTGTACACCAGGGATGTGTCCTATCTCCATATCTTTTCAACCTGTATGCAGAACAGATATTAGTAATATTTTTCAGTAATTTCAACACTCTGTCAGGTCACCTTTTTTTTGTAATGGGAATAAATATGGACCCCTTCCAGTCAGTTGATCACATAGTTGTTCTCCAGACATGTTGCCAGGAGGGACAGATCCTTAGAGATGTACATCATGCTTGGGAGGGTGGAGGAACAGCATAGGAGGGGAAGACCCTCTATGAGGTGGATTGATTCATTGACTGGGGTAATCGGGATGGGTGTGTCAGAGGCAGGGCGATTGGCAAAGGATAGTGCAGGGTTTAGAGCTGTGGTACATAGGGTCGCAACGAGTCGCAAGCGACTTGACAGCACGTAACAGCAACAACAACAACAACAAATAAAGTTGGAAATTACCTTTCCCACCTTCTTTAAGAGTAACATCAATATCTAATCAGGATTGCAATGAATGTGTAGATTGCTTTTGGTAGAACATTATTTTAGCAATATTGAGTCTTCCAAAACACTGATTGCCTAGTGGCAAAAAACTGTGCTGCAATCTCAAAGACATGCAGTTCAAATCCACCAGCTGCTCCATGGGAGAAGGATGGGAAATTGCCTCCTGTGTGATTAATTGCCTCTGAAAACCCATTTGAGGGTTAGCTGTGGGCCAGTTCCAATTTGACAGACACAACAGCAAAACATGAATGTGTTTTGTTCTCCGCTTACCTAGGTCTCTTTTTGTTCTTCTTCTTGCTGTTTTTATGTACTGTCAAGCCAAAAGTGACTCATAGCTGATACTTAAGCAGGTTTTCAGAGAAAACAAATCATGTAGGAGGAGATTGTCCATGTATCTCCCACAGAGCAGTTGGTGGTATTGAACCCTGTGTCTTTGGGTTGGCAGCACAAATCCTTACCACTAAGGCACTAGAGGTCGTTTTCTTGTAGTAGTGTTAAATTTCTTTACAGCCTTGAGGACAGAAAGTTATGCTACCAAGCCCAAAGTGGGTGACTTTTAGGATTGATAAGAGTTCTCTACTGAATATTTGGTAGAAATTACTCATAAAGCTGTCTGGAAAGGGATTTTTTTTGTTGGGAGTTTTAAATGACTAGTTCAATTTCTTTTATTTTTTTTCAGATGCACCTTAACCTTTATTTTCCTTTTTTTATTATTAATTTTTATGAAAGTCATTGTTGCACTTTCCTCCCTACACACCCCTCCCCCCAAGATCGCTCTTCTCTTTAAAAAATAAAATTTTTTTCATTGTTATACAATCCCTTCCCAGAATTCCAATGCACTATGCAGCCTTCATTCTGGACTCCTGTCATGAAAATAATACCTAATCCTAAATTCTTTTTAAATAGTTCTCTCTTCCTCCACTGTTTCATGGTTGTTGTTGTTGTTGTTGTTGTTGTTGTTATGTGCCATTGAGTCACGTACGACTCAGTGACGCTTTGTACAACAGCTCTATGTCACCAGAACTCTACTATTGTTGTTATGAGCCTTCGAACTGCCTATGACTCATAGAGACCCGATGTAAAACAACCCTAATCCTGCTCTATGTTGTACCAATCCATATTGAAGGCTACAGTCCTTGACCCTCTTCAGCAAGCACTTCAGGCCCTCCTCATTTTCAGCAACAGGGTTGTGTCATCTGCGTAACACAGATTGTTGATAGATCTTCCACCAATCCTGACACTGCGTTTCTCCTCATAGAGCCTAGCCTCCCGGATAATATGTTCTGCATAAAGGTTAAAAAGGTATAGAGAGAGGACACGGCCCTGGCATATGCCCTTCCCAATTTTGAACCATGCAGTGTTTCCTTGCTGTGTTCTGATGACTGCCTCTTGGTCCAAGTATAGGTTTTGCACTAGCACAATCAAGTTTTCTGGGATTCCCATTCTTCTCAGAGTCATCCACAGTTTGTTATGATCCATATAGTCAAATGCCTTTGTATAGTCAATGAAACACAGATAAACATTCCTCTGGTATTCCCTGCTTTCAGCCAAGATCCATCTAACATCAGCTACAATGTTTCTAGTACCATGACCCCTTCTAAGCCCATGCTGGACTTCTGCAGTTCTCTGCCATTTTTGGATGATCTTCAGTAGAATCTTGCTTGCATGTGAAGTCAATGATATTGTTCTATAGATCGAACATGCAATCAAGATGCTTTGATAATAATGTGTGACTGGAATGCAAAAGTTGGGAACAGAGAAGAAGATTCAGTAGTTGGAAAACATGGACTCACTGACAGAAATGGAGCTGGAGGTAGAGTGATTGAATTTTGCACAATGACTTATTCATTGCAAATAGGTATTTTAAGAGATATAAATGCAGGTTATATCCATGGATTTCACCTGATGGTATGCATAGGAATCAGATTGATTACATTTGTGGAAAGAACCACTGGAGAAGCTCAATAACAGCTGTGAAAAATAGGCCAGGAGCTGAAACAGACCACCAACTACTCATATGCAAGTTCAAGCTGAAGCTGAGGAAAATTAAACTGAATCCAAGGCAACGAAAATATGACTTTGAGTCTATCCCACCTGAATTTCAGGAACAGCTTTGAGGCATTGAACACTAATGAGAGAAGACCAGATAAGTTGTGCGAGGATATCAAGGGTATCATCCAGGAAGAGTGCAAACGGTCATTACAAAGACAGAGGAGGAAGAAAAACCCAAAATGGATGTCAGAAGAAACTCTAAATATTTCACTGGAGCACAGAGAAACCACAGAAGGAAGAATTCAAGATACTAAAGAGCTGAGCAGAAGATATCACAAGGCAGTGTGGGATGGCAAAATAAAATAGTACAATGAAATGTGCAAGGAGTTAGAGTCTGAAAATCAACTGGCTCAGCATTTCTTAAGCTCAAAGAACTGAAGGACAAATTCAAATCTCGAGTTGCTATAATCAAGGATGCTTTGGGCAGAATATTAAATTATACAGGAAGTATTAATAGAAGATGGAAAGAATATACTGAGTCATTGAATCGAAAGGAATTGGCAGACATAGAAGAATGTAATGAAACAGCATATGAGCAAGACCCTATGGTGATGAAGGAAGAAGTTCAGGCTGCTTTGAAGGAATTAGCAAAAAATAAGGCCCCAGGAATAGATGGTATACCAAATTAAATATTTCAGCTAACAGATGCTGCCTTCAATGTGCTCACTACATTGTGCCAATAAATCTGGAGAACTGCCTGGTCAACTGACTGGAAGAGATCTATATTTGTTCCCATCCAAAATAAGGGTAACCCCACAGAATGTGGAAACTGTAGAACAGTGTTTTGATGTAGCATACAGAATTTATCCAATCTTCTCAGTCTCTCCCCAACCCTAATGTCAGTCCCTTTTTACAACAGTTGCTCTATGCAGTATTTGTCCTTTTGTGACTGAGATATTTCATCCTGCATAATGTCCTCTAGGGTCACCCATTTTGTATAACATATCATGAGTTCCTTGTTTTTTAATGCAGTGTTGTATTCCATTGTGTGAATATACCACTGCTTCTCTATCCATTCATTTATTGATGGGCACTTGGGTTGCTTCCAACTCTTTGCTATTGTGAACAAAGATGCAATAAACATGGCTGTACTTATATCTCCTTGGGTGGTGGCTATGGTTTCTTTAGGTATACTTCCAGTAGTGGAATATTTTTTTTAGCTGAGTCAAATGGTATTTCTATTTGCAACTTTTTGAGAAAGTGCCACACTGCCTTTCATAGTGGCTGCACCATTTTACATTCCCACCAACAATGAATAAGGGTTCCAGTTTCTCCACAACATTGCCAGCATTTGTTGTTTGCTGTTCTGTTAAATTTTGCTATTCTTATTGGGCTAAGATGATATCTCATAATTATTTTGATTTGCATCTCTCTCAGAGCTAGGGATTTTGAACCTTTCTTCATGTGTTTTTTTGCCATCTGAATTTCTTCTTTATTGAAGTGTCTGTTCATATCCTGTGCCCATTTTTCAATTGGGTTGTTTATCTTGTTGTTGTGCTTGAGAACTTTATAAATTCTAAATATAATCCCCTTATCTGACAGTTCATTACCAAATATTTTTTCCCAGTCTTTGGCTTCCCTTTTTACTCTGTTGGAGAAGTTTTTGGATGTGCATAGGGATTTGATTCTAAGAAAGTCCCCTTCATGTATTTTTTCCTCTCCTGGCTGTACATTTTTCAGGATGCTTGGAAGACTGTTCATGCTGTGTATTAGGACTTCTAGAGTTCTTTCAAGCTTGCTTTTTTTTTTTTGCTAGCAATATTGCATGGAATATTTTTACAATCACTTTTTTGTTGTTTTTACTGTTTTAATTTTTTTATTATTAATTTCAATGAAAATTTACAGAGACTTTGGATTTCCATTCGTTCGTTGTTGCACTTTTCTCCCTGCCCACCTCGCCCCACCCCACCCTCAGTACACTCCTCTCTTTGAAAAGTAAAAGAAAATTTTTTTCATCGTTTTGCAACCACTTCCCCCAGGCCCACTCCACTATGCAGCCTTTGCCCTAGACTGCAAGTGTTTTTTTAAAATGAAGTTTGTGCTAGGTCCATGATCCACTTATAGAGTTAGCTTTTGTGTAAGGAGTGAGGTGTGGATTTTGCTTGAGTTTTCTAAACATAATTTCCAATTTTGCCAACACCATTTGTTTAAAAGGCTGTAATTTCCCCACTTAACTGACTTAATCTCCTTGTAAAATATAAAAAGGGTATATTCTCCTGATGCCAGGTGTGCACTGGGAACCCCCCTGCTGATGCCATGCACACAGTGAGGAGATGCCTGCTGATACCACTTGTGTGCCAGGGAGCTGCTTCCTGATGCTAGACATGCACTGGGATGCTGCCTGCAGACATCAGGCATGCACTGGAAAATGGATTGCTGATGCCACTCATGTGCCGATGAGCTGCTAACACATGTGCTGGGGAGTGACACGCAGGGGCAAGCAGGAAAACTGGAATCTGAGTGAATGTGAGCCTGGAACTCCAGTCCTATCTTAGCTGGTCTGTGCCTGGAACTGTAGTCCTTATGCCACTGACCTGTGGCCAGAACACTGCTGCTGATGCAAGCCAGGAGCAACACTGGAACTTGAATCAAGTACTTTGTGGGGAGTCACTGCTGTTTGGCAGGAACATGTGAGACCCCTTAGGCTCAATCAAAAGACAGTGTGACAGCTGGAACTTGTTCTTGAAGGGAATACAAAGACTTCCTGGTTTTCCAATCAGGTCATGTGCTCTGCCTTGTGTCTCCTCATGTCCAGTCCATCTACTGCCTTTACTCCAGAACATCTAGGGCTACCCTTGCTGCAGCAGTTGTCTGACAGAGAAAGCTGCTTCCATAGGCCTTTTTGCTCTCGAACTGAGTGAAACTCAGTAAGGGTAGCTGCCTCACCCTCTTCCAGGGTGGTGACTTCAGATCAAGAATCTGCTATTGCCTCAGACATGAAAACACAGCAATGTCACATAGGAAACAGGCTACCTCATCCTCTACATAAGCCCAAAGCAAGATATCACCCCCCAAAATGACACAATATCAATGGATTTCCTGAAGCCAGAAAGTCTGATGAAACTTTCTGACACCAAATTTAAAAGAACAATGATTCTTTTTAATGGGTGAAAAACAAATTTGAAGAATTACATGACACTGCAAGCAAAAACCAGGAGGATCTTAGATAAACAACCCAAAACAATGCAGATAAAACAAATGAATCATTAGAGGCTCTGGGCAAACAAGTAAGCACGATCCAAAATATGAAGACCAATGTTTCAGATGCTGTAAACATGATGGAGGTCACTGAACAGGATTGAAGAGAAGGAACACAAAACCAGTGAGATAGAAGATAGAATTGTCACCACTGATCTGCTAGAATATAAAGCAGAATCAAAAAGGAAGGAAACAGAAGAAAATCTAAGAATATTGTTGGACAAATTCAAGGGAAATAGCATGCACATTATGAGAATCCCATAACTGAAAGAAGAAAGTAAAAGCACTGAAAAAGTTGTGGAAAAATTACTGGAAGAAAATTTCCTAGGTATAATGAAGAGTGAGAGAATATATATTCAAGAAGCTTAGAGAACATCATATAGAACAGACCCCAAAAGGATAAGACTGAGAAATATCATATTCAAATTTGCAAGAACCAAAGACAAGGAGAGAATTCTGAAAGCAACAAGAGAGAAACATAGAGTAACCTATAAGGGAGAGCAAATAAAATTAAGTGCCAATTTCTCTGCAGAAACCATGTGAGCAAGAAGACATTGGAATGACATATATGAAACACTAAAAGAACACAACTGTCAGCCAAGAATACTGTAAGCAGCAAAATTATCCATCAAATATGAAGGAGAGATCAAGATATTCCCAGAAAAATAGACCTAAGGGAGTTCATAAAAACAAGACCAGCATTGCAAGAAACAGTAAGGGATATCCTTCTTACAAAGGTTCAACAGAAAGCAGGATGGACCAAAGTAGCTCATAACACCACCAAAAAGAACTCAGCAAAATGATATAGCAATAAAACCCTGCCTCTGAATAATCACACTGAATGTAAATAGTTTCAATGCACCACTGAAGAGGAAAGAGTAGCAGATTGAATTTAAAAAAAGAATCCATCAATATACTGTCTAAAAGAGATACAACTGATAAATGAAGATAAAGAAAGAATAAAAATAAAAGGGAGGGGGGAAATATAGCAAGCTAATGGCAACCAGAATAAAGCAGGAGTGGTGATATTTTATTTTCTAATAAAATAGATTTCAATGCAAAAACAATCATAAAGGACAAGGAATGTCACTACATAATAATTAAGGGATCAATAGAACAAGGAGATATAACAAAAATAAATATCTATGCAACAAATGAAAGACCTGAAAAAATATATAAAACAAACATTAACAAAACTGGAAAAAGAAATAGGCACTACTATAGTAATTGGAGATTTCAATACACCACTCTCAAGAGGTAGAACTACCAGAAAAAACTCAACAAAAGTGCTGAAAAATTAACCACAATAAACCAACTTGACCTTATAAAATTTTATAGATTACTGCATCCCAAAAAAAGCACAATAAACCTTCTTCTCCAATGTGCATGGAATGTTCTCCCTAATAGATTACCTCTTAGATCACAAGGCAAGCATCAATAAATTAAAAAACAGAAATAATACAAAGCATCTTCTCAGACCACAATGCTACAAAAATTGAAATTAATAACAAGATGATAAAGGAGAAAAAAAACATACATTTGGAAGCTGAACAACACTTTGTTTGAACAAGAGTGGGTACTAGAAGAAATTTTAAAAAATTAAAAAATTTCTTGAAACAAAATACAGTGAAAACACCACTTACCAAAACCTCTGGGAAACAGACAAAGCAGTAATCAGAAGTCAATTTATACCCATAAACAAACACATCAAAAGGCAGGAAAAATGACCATAGACTCTCTAACCCAACATCTCCAACAAATTGGAAAAGAACAGCAAGAAAGCCCAAAACCTTCTAAAAAACCCTGAAAATACAAAAATTAGAGCAGAGATGAATGAAATAAAAAACAGAAAAACAATTGAAACCATGAAAAAAAAGACCCTAGGAGTTGGTTCTTTGAAAAAGTCAATAAAATTGACAAACCAACAGCAAAACTAACAAAGGAAAAGACCCATCTGAACAAAAGATAAAATGGAAAATGTCACAACAGAACCCACTAAAATATAAAGGCTCACATTGGAATATTATGAAAAATTATACCCAAGCAAATATTAAAACTAGATAAAATGGACAAATACTTAGAAATTCAAAACCTACCTAAACTGACATGAACAAAAATTGAACACCTGAACTGACCCATTTCAAAAGAAGATATTGAAAAGGTGATAAAACAACTTCCAGCCAAAAAAGCCCTGGACCAGATGGTTTTACAAGTGACTTTTATCAAACATTCAAAGAAGAATTGTCACTAATTATACATAAACTATTTTAGAAAATAGAAGAAGATGGAATTAATCAAGACTCATTCTATTAAGCAAACATATCCTTGATACCAAAGCCAGGTAAAGACACTACCAAAATAGAAAACTATAGGCCAATATCTAGATGCAAAAATCCTGAATAAAATCCTGGTCAATAGAATCCAACCATACATAAAATAATAATTCACCATGACCAAGTGGGATTCATAACAGGTATGCAAAGATGATTCAACTTAAGAAAAACAATCATTGTAATTCATCACAATAACAAAGCAAATAACAAGAACCACATGATCCTATCAATTGATACAGAAAAGGCCTTTGACAAAAATCCAACAACCTTTCCTAATTAAAACACTCAACAAAATAGTATTAGAGGGGAATTTATTAAACATAGTAAAAAGTATATATGCAAACCCGAGAGCCAACATAGTTCTCAGTGGAGAGAGATTAAAGACATTCCCTTTAAGAACAAGAAGGCAAGGATGCCCACTATCACCTCTTCTATTCAATATTGTATTTGATATCTTAGCAATAACAATAAGACAAGAGAAGGAAATTAGAGGCATCCAAATTGGCAAAGAGGAAGTAAAATTATCTCTATATGCAGATGATATGATAGTATACTTACAAAACCCTAAAGGCTCAGCAAGGAAACTACTGGACATAGTTGACTAATTCAGCAAAGAGGCAAGATACAAGATCAACATACAAAAATCAATTGGATTTCTCTACAGTGACAAAGAGAATACAGAATTGGAGCTAAGAAAAACAATACTCTTCACAACAGCTAATCACAAGATTAAATATATGGGAGTAAATCTACATAAGCACAAAGGATCTGCCCAAAGAAAATTACAAAAATATTACTACAAGAAACAGAAAGAGTCCTGGAGAAATGGAAGAATATACCTTGCTCATGAATGGATAGGAAGACTCAATATTGTGAAAATGACAGTACTACTAAAGTCAATTTACAAGTTCAATGCAATCCCAATACAAATATAAATACCATTCTTCAACAAGATGGAAAAAAAGCAACCTGCAATTTTATTTGAATTTGAAAGAGGCCTCGAATAAGCCAAGCACTTCTTAAAAAGAAAAATAAGGTAGGCGGCATTCCACCTCCTCATTTCAAATCCTACTACACTGCCATGGTGGCCAAGATAGCATGGTACTGGTACAACGATAGACACATAGATCAAGAAATAGAATTGAGAATCCAGAAATCAGCCCATCTACCTATGGTCAACTGATTTTTGACAAGA
The DNA here is from genome assembly GCF_000299155.1 of Elephantulus edwardii. Lineage (NCBI taxonomy): Eukaryota > Metazoa > Chordata > Mammalia > Macroscelidea > Macroscelididae > Elephantulus > Elephantulus edwardii. Next base: position 5,364,447 of record NW_006399934.1, read on the forward strand.
AGATGACATCAGTTACGTGGGGAAATTACAGCCTTTTTAACAAAGAGTGTTGGCAAAATTGGAAAACTTGTTCACAGCTTTAGTTTGCTTTGCTCCACAGTCAACACTCTTGGCACCAGTAGCCAGGAAATTAAAAGGTGCATTGCCATGGGAAAGTCTGCTGTTAGGGACCTCTCTAAAGTATTCAAGAGCAGCGGTGTCTCTCTGGAGACTAAG
>NW_006399934.1:5365502-5375394 GCF_000299155.1 Elephantulus edwardii
GGCTCCTTGGAGGCAAGGATTCTGAGGCTCCGTCTAACATACTTTGGACATATTGTAAGAAGAGACCTGTCCTTGGAGGACATCATGCTTGGGAGGGTGGAAGGACAGTGCAGGAGGTGAAGGCCCTCTATGAGGTGGATTCGTTCAGTGACTGGGATACTTGGGATGGGAGTGTCAGAGTGCGATTGGCACAGGACAGAGCAGAGTTTAGGGCTGTTGTACACAGGGTCGCTATGAGTAACATGTGACTTAACTGCACATAACAACAACAACATCTACAGAAAACTCAAGCAAGATCCACACCTCACTCTATACACAAAAACCAAGGCAAAGTGGATCAAGGACCTAGGACTAACAACTTCATCTGAGGAAAGCTTGGAAGAATTCTAGAACTCCTAATCCACAACATAAAGTGTCTTCCAAGCATCCTGAAAAACCCCCTACCAGGAGTGTATAGAATAGATGAATGGGACCTTCTAAGAATCAAATCCTTATGCACATCAAAAACTTCTCCAACAGGGTAAGAAAGGAAGCCACAGACTGGGGAAAAATATTTGGTAATGACATGTCTGATCAGGGACTTATATTTAGAATTTTAAAAAAATACTTGAAACACTTCACTAAAGAAGACATTGGATAGCAAACAAACACATGAAGAAGTGTTCAAAATTCCTAGCTCTCAGAGAGATGATGCAAATCAAAACAACTATGCTATATCATGTTACCTCAGTAAGAATAGCAATATTCAACAAAGCAGCAAACAACAAATGCTGGAGAGGTTGTGGAGAAATTAGCACACTTATTCACTATTGATGGTCGTATAAAATCGGGCAACCACTATGGAAGGCAGTATGATGCTTTCTCAAAAAGGTGGAAACAAAAATATCATTTGACCTAGCAATTCCACTACTAGGAATATACCCTAAAGAAACCATAACTGCCACCCAGGCAGATATATGCACACCCATGTTTATTGCTTCTTTGTTTACAAAAGCAAAGAGTTGGAAACAAAGCAAGTGCCTATCAGCAAACGAATGGATAGAGAAGCTGTGGTATATTCTTACAATGGAATACTATGCTGCATTAAAAAACAAGGAACTCATGATATATACAATACAAAATGGGTGACCCTGGAGGACATTATGGTGAGTGAAATATCTCAGCCACAAAACAACAAATACTACATAGTGTCACTGTTGTAAAACAGAACTGACATTGGGGTTGGGGAGAGACTGAGAAGATGGGATAAATTATGTATATTGCATTGAGATAGATGAAGGAGAGAACTGTTTAAAAGAAACTTAGGATTGGGTATTATTTTCATAACAAGATTTCAGAACAAGAAATGCATAGTAAAGTAAGTAGACTATGGATTTGGGGTCATGGATTATATAACGATGAAATATTTTTTTTTCTTTCTTTTCAAAGAGAAGAACAAATTGGGGGAGGAGTGGGCAGGGAGGAAAATGTGCAACAGTAAATGAATGGGGGAAAATTAAATGAAAAGAATATGCTATAATTATATATATGTGTGTGTATGTGTGTGTGTTGCATTTAAAAAGTCATTAAGAACAGTCTACTCAAGTACTCCCATCTGTGTCAGTTTGAGTGAAGTGTGAGTAGCAAAGAATATGTTCATTTCCTCTAAATTTTCAAATTTATTGGAATATAGCTTTTCATAATACCCCTTTATCCTTTTAGTTTTGGTTGGTTATGTTGTAACAAACTGTTTCTCATTGAAGTGATTTGTGTCTTTTCTTCTTTTCCTGTGCTAGGTTTTTTAGTGGTTTGCCAATTTCACTGATCTTTTTGATGAACCAACTCCTGGTCTTGTAGTTTCAATTGCTTTTCTGCTTTCTATTCGATTTACTTCTGCCCTTATCTCTACAATTTCCTTTCTTTTAGAGGTTGTGAGGTTTGCTTGCTATTCTTTTTCTACTTGTTGGAGATGTCCTATTAAGTAGTTGATTCTGGCTCTTTCTTCCTTTTTGATATGCTTGCTTATTTTTTTATGAACTATCCTCTTGTTTTATTTAGAATTCTGAGCAACACAAAAATCAGGACCAAATGAACCACAAAAAGGCTGACAATTCTTATCAATGCAAAAATCTGTACCAAATTAGCCACAAAAAGGCAGAGGCCCACAATGTCCCATAAGTTAATTCTGTCAAACCATTCCATCATTTTCAACTGTTCCTCGCTCCTCCTCTCTCTACCCAAAACCTCTCATCCATTATTTTTATCCTTAGCAATTCATTAGAAGGTCCTCAAGAAGCTCACTTACCCATTGATGGTATCAGGCAGAGTTGAAGTAGATGCCTTGGGTCAAGAGGCTTCCTAAGTAAATGAAGAGGGAAAACCCACAGAGTCCCAAAGGCAGTCTTCTTTTATTCGATAATAAAAGAATCTTTTACTGGATACACCATGACCCCAGGCGAAATAAGGGTGTCAATTTGGGTCATGCCTTACTCCAGCTTTTAACAAGTCTCTAACCAATGCAATAATTTTCTTCCATCCATTAAATATCCTGTATTGATTCAAATTAAGCACCTGAGTGAGCTCAGGCAATTTTAGTGGTCCTCATTTAGCAGAATCAATCAACACTTACCTTAAGGCAGAGTTTTTGGTTTCACAATATCTAGTAGAAGTAATGTTCCTCTGTTATACATAATATCCATATTTTTATTAACTATCTGAAATTTAGTAGAGAGAAGTCTCAGCATATAAACAGAAAAACCATTTGGAAAAGTAAACCCCTGATACCACACCTTTGATTTCTGCTTTTTAATTTTATCCTAAAGGTTTTGGTACATTGTCTTTTTATACTTAATTGTTTCAAGAAACATTTTCATTTAATTTTATCTTCCTTCTATTACCCAATAGTGATCAAACTAGGTATTATTTTCATTCAAGTGCATGATTTTATCTTCTTTATCCTCTTGTTGATTTCTAATCTTACAGCATTGTGGCCTGAAAAAGATGCATTGTAGTGTTTCAGTGTTATGTTTTGTGTTTTTATTTTATTTTATTGAGGCTCTTTTTGTGACCTAACATATGGTCTATTCTGGATATAGTTCTATGCACTTTGGAGAAGAATGTATATATTTAATTTTGTTATATGCAGTGCATTGTATTATGTCTATGAGGTTGACTTGGTTAATTGTATAATTTAGTTTGTCCATGTCTCTGTTGGATTTCTTTCCATTTGTCCCGTCTTTCAGTGAAAGAGGTGTATTTCAGTATCAAACTATTATTGTGGTGTTGTCTATTTCTTTCTTCGTTGTCGTGTGCCATTGAGTCAGAACTCACCCATAGCTGATCCTTCAGAGGATTTTCACAGACTGTTAATCACATGGAAGGAGATTGTCTGTTCTTCTCCCACAGAGCAGCTAGCTGGTGGATTTGAATAGCATGCATTCACGGTGTCAGCACAGTTTCTTACCACTAGGCCACCAGAGCTCCCTATTTCTTTGTTGTTTTGTTTTTCAGCTTTATTATTTCTGCAGAGATGTTAATTAAGGTTATGCCTTTTTCTGTAGACCCTTTCAGTATTATATAGTCCTTCTTTAATATCTTTTATTGGCTTTTGCTCTAAAGTCTATTTTATCAGAAATTAATATTGCCATTCTTACTTTTTTTTTTTTGGTTGCCATTTGTAGAGAATTCTGTGGCTTAGCAGTAAGGAATTGCACTGGCAACCCAAAGGCTTGTCTCTAACCAATGCAATAATTTTCTTCCATCCATTAAATATCCTGTATTGATTCAAATTAAACACCTGAGTGAGCTCAGGTTCGAATCTACCATCTGTTCCATGGGAGAAGGTGGGGAATCTCCTCCTATCTGATTTACTGCCTCTGAAAAAGTATTAGAGGCTCAGTTATGAGTTGGATCTAACTCAATGGTTGTTGTTGTTGTTATGTGCTGTCAAGTCACCTGCGACTCATAGTGATCCTATGTAAAAGAGCCTTAAACCCTGCTCTCTCCTGTGTCAATCATACTGTCTCTGACACATCTACCCCCATTACCCTAGTCACTGAATCAACCCATCATATCGAAGATCTTTCTCTCTTGCGCTCTCCCTCCAGCCTCCTAAGTATGACCTCCCTCTCCAAGGACTGGCCCTGCCTTGAAGCGTGTCCAAAATATATCAGACAAAGCTTCAGAATCCTTGCCTCCAAGGAGCAGCTTGGTCTCACCTTCTCCCTTCTCTAGGACTAAGCTGTTTGATCTCCTAGCAGTCCATGGTATATTCAGTACTCTTCTGCAGCACCACAGCTCAAAGGCATCAATTTTTCTTTCATCATCCCTAGTCATTGTCCAGCTTTCTTATAGCAAGTAATTGCAAAGACCATGGCCTGTATCAGGAGCACCTCAATCTCCAGACTGACATCATTGCTGTTCAATACTTTTGAGAGATCTCTGACAGCAGACTTTCCCAGTGCAATCAGTCTTTTAATTTCCTGGCTGCTAGTACCAAAAGTGCTGATTGTGGAGCCAAACAAACTAAAAACTGTTAACAATCTCAATCCCTTCACCATCTATCATGATTCTGCCAATTGGCCTCATGGTGAGAATCTTTGTTTTCTTGATGTTGAGTTTCCATCCATATTGAAGGCTGTGGTCCTTGACCTTCTGCAGCAAGTGCTTCAGGTCCTCCTCGGTGTCAGGAAGCAGGCTGGTGTCATTTGCATAAAGCAGGTTGTTGATGAATCTTTCTTCAATCTTTTTTTTTTCCTATAATTATATTTTATTAATTTTCATAAACATTTACAGAGATTTTGGGCTTCCACTCATTCATTGTTGCACTATTCTCTCTACCCTCCTCCCAGTTTGTTCTTGTCCAAATGCCACAGTGCTTGTCAAAGCCAGTTCTGATTAATCTTCTTTGTCAGTGTATCCTTTGCCATTCCCTATCACTCCTCCCTGAGAGAGACTTCACCCTGAGTCATAAGGAAAAGGGGACGGCATATTCTCTTAGCTACTTCCTGCTGAAAAGGGAATCTTTCTTCAATCTTGATGCCACATTTCTCCTCATAGAGCCTAACTTTCTGGATAGTCTGTTCTGCATATAGATTGAAAAGGCCTGGAGAGAGGACACATCCCCGGTGTACACCCTTCCCAATTTTGAACCATGCAGTGTTTCCTTGCTCTGTTCTGATGACTTCCTCCTGGTCCAAGTATAGGTTTCTCAAAAGCACAATTAAGTTTTCTGGAATTCGCATTCTTCTCAGAGTCAGCCACAGTTTGTTCTGATCCACACAGTCAAATGCCTTTGCATAGTCAATTGAAACACAGACAGACATTCCTCTGGTACTCTCTACTTTCATCCAAGATCCATATACAAGAATAACAATCTTTGCAAGTATATTTTTTCCAACTTTTGATTTTTAGTCTAACTTTATCCTCACTTCTCCATCATGTCTCTTATAGACAATATATTGATAGGTTTTGTGGGCGGTTTTCGTCTAATTTGTTACTTTTTCTCTTAACTGGTGCATTTGACTTTATCATTGATAGGCAAGATTTTATTTCTGTCATTTGGCTAGGTTCTTTTTTGTATTGTTGCTGGTTGTTTTAGGCCATCCAAGTTCCTCTGCTGAAGGATTCTGTGTGAAGGATTTCCTTTAGCTTTGTTGCAAAGTTGATCTTGTTTTCATGAATTCTCTTATTTTCTAATTTTCTCAGAATTTTCTAGATTCTCTATGATATTAAATGTACAGTTTTTCTGGGTACAAGATTCTTAGGTAGCTGTTGTTTTCTTCTAGTGGTTGCTGCTAAGAAATTGATGCTTACTCATATTGGTTCACTCTTGCATGTAGGCAACTCTTCATTTTACTTGAGCTGCTTTTAGACTGTTTTATTAATCTTTGATTACTCAAAATTTGACTATGATTTGCCTTGGTGTTTTTATTTTGGGGTAAGTTCTCTTTAGTTATCTTCAGTTTCTTGGATTTTTTTTTTAATTTTTCATGATATCTAAAAAGTTTTCTTCTGTTAACTCTTCCACAATTTTGTTGATATATTTTATTCTTTTTCGTGTTCTGGAATTCCAATTACTCATACATTCTTTTTCTTGGTGGCATCCCATATAACTCTTGTGCTTTATACATTTCCTTCTTGTTTTTCCTTTTTTTCTCTAGCAGATTAGTGCTGAAGGTTTTATCTTCTCTTTCATTCTTTATGTGTTACAGCTCTTAACTTAATCTTCTCTCCCTCTAGCATGTTGCCAGCTTCTGAAAGGTTGGTGTCATTATTCAATGTCTTGTTTTTCTTTGGTTTATGATATTCCATTTATTTTATCTGCTTTGTCTTAGAGTGATTCTTGAATTTTGTTTGTGAGTTCCTTCAATTCTTCATATTTTTCATGTATCCAATGAAAATACTTAATCATCATTCTTCTAAATTCCCTCTCAAAACATTTCATCAGCCTGTTCTTCAGAAGATACAATGAGTCTGTATTGATCTTTTGTGTGTGTGTTTTTTGGGGTTTTTTTTGTGGATTTGGGTTTTTTTGGGATTTTGGGGGGGGTTGTGTTGTGTGTGTGTGTGTGGTGGGGGGGATTTGAAACTGTCTACTACTTCCTGGACATTGGAATGACATTGTTATGGTCAAATTTTTAACCTCCTTTCTTCTCCCATGTGTGTGATTTCTGATGAAAAGTCTGAAATTTTTTGTTTGTTGTCTGTGCAATGTTGTTGGTTGGTGGAGGGTGGTTGCTGGTGGGTGATGTCTAATGGTAGATAGGTAGGGTACATGCTGAACCTTGCTCTCTGATGAAATATGCGAGTGCTTAATTCCAGCGTGACAAGTGGTCTGCAATAGAGAGTAGTACAGGAAGAGGATTATTGAAGGGACTGGTGAATTGTTGTCGTTTCTTGTTGTCACTTGCTGGAAGAGATCGTTGTTTCTCTGTCTGTGAACACACTGAACTCACTAGATCACTTAATCTTTACATCTCTTACTATGGATAAGGGGATCTCTGTGAATTTATGTCTCTCAACCAGTCAGTCAGTCATTCCTTGTGTTGCTGTACCTTTACAGAGTTCTTGTGAGTCACTGGTAAGAGATTACTGTACTGTCAATACAAGGTAGGTAGCCCAAACCAACCAGCTGTTCTGCAGGAGATAGACAGGCAATCTCCTTCCCTAGGATCCACAGCCTGCAAGAACCAGTTGCAGGGACAGCTATCTCAATTTCTGAGTCTATCTATGTTGAACTATGAATGGCTATACAATGAGTCATAGGGTGAAAACCAAACTTACTGTAATAGTGATTAGATCCTGGTTGTGTCAGTATGTTCATTACATATGTAAGGGGACTACTGTTTTTGAGAAGATATAAGCAAATTCTCACCCTCTGTGTATGTGCTCCTATTTTCTGAGAAAAATTCAAAATAGTTTTGCTGAGTTCAGGGAAAGGATGTCTTCTTGCCAAATTGAAGATTATCCTTGCTATGGGTCAAAGAGAATCATTCCCATGGGCCCACTTATACATTTACTTGGAGTTTTGCTGGATTGCTTGTGCACTATCAGAGGGGAGCTGATATTCGGCTGATCTCTATGATGTATGCTGAAATACTGGTAGGAATTACCCCTCCACACGCTCCTTTCTCTTTTTGTGGAATCTGAGAACTCTGCCTTGTTTGGCTTACAGTCTTGCTTACCAGGCCGTCAGTCATTCTTCAACTTTCCTTTTCCCTGAAATTTACCCTTAATTTAAGGATGGTTGAAATGTCTATGTTCTGACTGTTTTGTATATTTTTATGGCCCTCTGGGAGAGAGGAAGATTTGTTGATCTGACTAGTTTGCCATCCCACTGGAATTCCTCTATTAATCATAACGGACATAAACTCATTTGGTTATAATCAATTATTTTCTTTTTATTTTGGGATTTGATTTATTTATATTTTAAGAACATTTCTTCATATTTTTTAAAACAATTTTTCAAAACTATTGTCAAAACAGTTTCTGTGCTCTAATGTCTTTATAAAGTTTTGAATTCAAGTTCATGCTGGCCTCTTAAGAATAGTTAATAAATATCTCAGTTACTTACTACCAATTTGACAGAAAATATTTATGAACGTGTTATATGAATGTCATTGTTAGAAACCAAGATTGAATTTTTAACATAAGAAACCATATGAGCCTCTGTGTCCAACCTATTTCCATACTCTATTTTGGTATCATGTTAAGTAGAGAAAAGATTCAAGTAACCAGGATTTTATTTTACTTATATTCACAATCAAAGTCCATGGAAACAGTAGTCAAGGAATCAAATGGCATATTTTAATGGGCAAATTTGCTCTCAAAGATCTCTTAAACATGATAAAGAGCCACATAAGATAGAATAAGATAAACCTGATTCAAACCATGATATTTTCAGTTGCTTCAAATACATTTGAATGTTGGACAATAAATAAGGAAGAACAAAGACGAATTCATGCCTTCAAATTTTGGTGTTGCCTGATTGTGTGGAATATATACCACAGACTGTCAAAACTGCAAACAATTCTGACTTGGAAAAAGTGTAGTCAGAATTTTTCTTAGACGTGAGGGTGGTGAGACTTTGTTTCACACACTTTGCACATGTTATCTGGAGTATTTAAGCTTTCAAAACTGATGAGGCTTTAAACTGCTATTTTACTTCCACTTCTCTAAATGGAACATCTAGACTTCACAATTTTATTAAGCTCACTTTTCACATTCAAGAAACACAACAATAAGATACAATATCTCTGAATTTCACTTGACTTAACTATCATATTTTCACAAAAGACAGAGGAGGTATGATCAACAAAATTATCCATTAGAGCACTTTTTAATCTTTATTTTTGAGAATGGGATTTTATCAGTGTAATTACTGTAATATGGAAGAAGAAATGGAATAAGTAAATGGCATTTGGTGGAATGCCAGAAACAAAGAAATGTTTCCTTTCCAGATGACTTTCTGTAGAATCCCATGATGATTAAGATTGTGTGTCAACTTGTCCATTATTCCCTTGCTTCTTGATGCAATGTGGTCACTATGTAAAGATACAGTTATCCTCATGAAGCAGTCTGAAATAATAAAGTGATAAAATCTTATCTAAAAATCCTTGGAGAGGGACATCATGCCTGGGAGGGTAGAGGGACAGCACAGGAGAGGAAGACCCTGAAGACACTCAATGAGATGGATTGATTCAGTGACTGGGATAATGGGTGTCTCGGAGACAGTGAGATTGGTACAGCATAGAGCAGGGTTAGGGCTCTTGTACATCAGGACGCTATGAGTCACAGGCAATTCAATGGCCCATAACAACAATAATATGAGAGTTCTGATGACATAGTGGTAAGGAGCTGTGTGACCAACCGTAAGACACATGGTTCAAATCCATTGGCTGTTATGTGGGAGGAAGATGGACAGTCTCGTCCAGTGTGATTTACTGCCTCTGAAAACCTGCCTTCTGGGGGATCAACTAGAAGTCAGTTCTGACTCAATGGTACATAACAACAATATGATATATAAAAGCATTAGAGTGGGATATAATACTCTTAATCGGGTTATAGCCTTGTTTTGCTATTGGGGAAGTTGTTACAAAGCTGTGGCCCAAACTGAATATATCTGTATATATGAAATTTTAATAGACTATGCATAGACTGTCAAAGATAACTAGCTTTTACATCTGCCTTGTCGTCTATGGTTCTTGACATCAATGGCTTACTATGTTGTTGTTGTTATGTGCCGTTGAGTCGTTTGCGACTCATAGCGACCTTATGTACAACAGCCCTAAACCCTGCTCTACCTGTACCAATCTCATTGCCTCTGACAAACCCATCCCGAGTACCCCAGTCACTGAATCAATCCACCTCATAGAGGGTCTTCCCCTCCTGCGCTGTCCCTCCACTCTACCCA
>NW_006399934.1:5378050-5384572 GCF_000299155.1 Elephantulus edwardii
GCCCTTTCTGTTCGTCTCCGTGTGTTGTGCTGTACATAGGGTTTTCAGAGGTCTGCCACTTCAGAAGTGGATGGCCAATCCTGCTTCCTAGTCTGTCTTAATCTGAATGTTTAGATTTAGAGGAGTATCTGACAGCAATTTGTGGAGTAGTGAAAGATAAATCCCTCATTTTGGAGTTGGCCATTAGTTACAGTCTAATCCCTGCCCTTAGCCCAGTGTGTTGACCCACTTATTTCCCAGCTCCACTCTCTAGCAGGATACCACTTCAGTTCTACCAAATGCCTTCAGAATTAATTAATCTCCCATTGTCCGACCCATGACCTGACAGCTTGTCAGAGAGATTTTTTTTCTTCTTCCTGTGTCCAGTGTCTCTTAAGTTTACTTGTACTGTCTCTGAAGGGATGGTGATGGGTCCTGTAGAACTCCCGTATAGATTGTGTTTTTTCTTTTTTGTTTTGCCTGGTCTTGGCTTGAGCCTGTGCCGCTTCTGGTCCTGCATCTGCCAGAGGTGGCAGGTCCCTCTGGATTGATCAGTCTTGGAATCAGCAGTCTGCCTTCTCACTCATCAGACTTTGGTTAGTCATCCTCTACAACTATGTGGGACAGAAGAAGCCTCTATTCATACACTTGGGTTTTGTCAATTTCTAAAACCATATGAAACAATTCCTTGAGATAATTATTGATAGACGGATAGATAGATGATAGAGCAATTATTTGTGGTTGTTATATGTCATAAAGTTTCCTACAAATCATAGCAACACTATGCACAATAGCTCTGAACCCTGCCCTATCCTGAGCTAATCTTACTGTCTCTAACACATGCTCCCTTTTACCCAGTCACTGTGTCAATCAATCTCACCCAGTGTCTTCCTCTCCTGCACTGTCCCTCCACCCTTCTAAAGACTGGTCCCTCTGGACAACATATCCAAAGTACGTGAGACGGAGCTTCAAAATTCTTATTTCCAAAGAGCAACTTGGCTTTACCCTCTCCAAGACATACCTATCTGTTCTGTTGACAGTCCATAGTATGTTCAATACTCTTTATTATCACAATTCAAAGGCATCAATTCCCTTCTGCCATCCTTATTCATTGCCAGCTCTCTGTTAGGTGCTGTCAAGTTGAATATGACTCATAGTGACTCTATGAACAACATAAATAAACCATGTTCCCTCCTGTGTCATGCTCATCATCTCTGACACACTTGAGGCCATTAGTCTAGTCACAGTGTCAATCCATTTTATTGAGTATTTTCCTCTTTCATTGAACTTCCACTGTTCCACACAGCATGTCCCTTTCCAAGAAATAGGTTCTCCTAGTAGCAACATGCCCAAAATATATGAGCAAATGCTTCACTATCCTTGTCTCCAAGAAGCATTTTGGCTGCACTTTCCCCAAGACATACTTGTTTGTTCTTTTAGAAGTCCATGGGGTATTCAATACTCTTCACCAACACCACAACTTAAAGATGTCGATTATTCTGTCATTGAGAAGAAAAAACAAAGGAAAGAAATGCCAAAGTCAAAGAGATAAACAGACAATTTCAAAGGGCACTTTGAGAAGACAAAGCAAAACGCTAAAACAATGTTATAGTAATGTGCAAAGAGAGCTGGAGAACTAAAAGGAAAGAATTTGCTCTGTATTTCTAAATTTGAAAGAACTGAGAAATTCAAGTCTAGAGTGCAATCCTGAGAGATGTTACGGGTAAAATTTTGATTGATCCTGGAAACATCAAAAGAAGGTGGAAGGAATATATAGTCACCATGCCATAAAAAAACTTTTTAAAATTGAAAAATTTCAGGTAGTACTATACGAACAAGGGCCATTAATATTTAAGGAAGATGGTAAGCTGAACTGAAAACATTGGCAAAAAAAAAAGGCAACAGGAATCTATAGGATAACAAATAATGTGTTTTCAACTAACATGCAGACCTGGATATGCTCACCAGTCTATGCCAGAAAATTTGGAAAACAGCTACTGTGTTGACTGACTTGAAGAGATCAATATTTATACCATTTCCCAAGAAATATTATCAAACAGAATATGGAAATGATTGAGCAGTATCATTAATATCACATGTAAGCAAATGTTTTTTTAAGATCTTACAAAATTACTAAAATAGTATATTGTCAGAGAATTATCAGAAGTCCAAGCAAGTTTAGAAGAGACCATGACATCAGTGATATCACTGCAGATGTCAGATGACTCCTGACTGTGTCAGGACCTGGCTAACCTGCAAAGCAGGATCAGCAATGTATTGTAAAAATAGCAGGACCACCCATCTTGGCTTGACCATCTGTTCTACAGTAAACAACTCCAGGAAGCAGTGTGCTAATGAGTAGGGAGTGACCAAAGGTCTCAGAATTCAAGGAATGTGATACCTTTTTGTCTGTCAAAACATATTGTCTGGAAGATGTCCTTGTTTTGTGTTAAGCTCTGGGAATGTTTGATCTACCAGTCAACATCTCAGACCCCTGCAGGCATGTTCCTAAGACGTGTGTGTGTGTGTGTGTGTGTGTGTGTGTGTGTGTGTGTACCCTTACCAGAAACCTTCCATCTTTCCACCATGATGTTCCTCTCCAAGGAATAGCCTTTCCTAGGAACATTCCTGAAGTATGTAAGGTGAGGCTTTATCATCTTTGCCTCTAAAGAACAGTCTGGCTGCACTTTCTCTAAGACTTAATTGTTTGTTTTTTTGGCAGTCCATACGATTTTAGATACTCTTCTCTAGCACCACAGCTCAAAGGCATCAAATCTTCTCTGTCAGCCCTATTCATCATCATGCTCTCAGATGCATAGCAATTGATTGGAAAGACCATGGCCTGAATCACATGCACCTTAGTCCTCAAAATAATATCATTGCTCCTCAATAATTTGGAGCGGTCCCTGACTGCAAACTTTCCCAGTGCAATACAGCTGATTGCCTGACTGTTGATACCAAATGTGCTGATTATGGATCTAACTAAGACGAAGTGTTGACAGCTTCAAGTTTTTCTCCATTTCTCATGATGTTGTCTATCAGTCCATTGGTAAGAATTTTTGTTTTTCTGATGTAGAGATGCAACCCAATTTGAAGGCTGTATTCTTTGTTCTCGTGCCACAAGTGCTTCAAGTCCTCCTCACTTTCAGCAAGCAAAGTTGTACCATATACATAATGCAGTTTATTGATGAGTTTTCTTTAACCTTGATGTCACATTCTTTTCATAGAATTCAGCTTTTCAAATAATTGGTTCAGCATACAAATTGAATAGGTATAGAAAGAATACAACCCTGACATGCTGCTTTCTTAATTTTCAATCATTTAATGTTCCTTGTTCTGTTCACATAACAGTATCTTGATCTAGGTATACCTTTTTCTTCATTAGCTCAATTAAGAGCTCTGGGAATCCCATTCTTCTCAATATTAGCCATAACTTGTTATGATCCACAAAAACTATAACTAACACTGTGAAGAATGAGAATACCAGAACATTTAAGTTTGCTCATATCTAGATTATGAAGCTATTGTCCAAATGGAGTAAGGGAGCTCTGCATGGTTTAAAATCAGGTAAGGTGCACGTCATGTCAAGGCTGTATCCTTTCTCTATACCTATTGAATCTGTATGTTGAGCCAATCTTTTTAAAAGCTTAACTTTATGAAGAAAAGTATGGCATCAGAATTAGAGGAAGACTCGCTAACAACCTGCATTATATAGATGACACAACCTTGTTTACACAAAGTAAGGAGGACTTGAAACACTTGATACAGAAGATCAAAGACCACAACTTTCAAAATAAATTGCATCTCAATACCAACAAGACAAAAATTATTACTACTGGACCAATCCAGTAGGCAGGATATCAGGAGAACTGTTGAACTATCCAAGTCCGTTGTCAGGCATCCCTCCAAAGCACAGAGGAGCAATGATGTCTGTTTGAAGACTAAGGTGTGCCTGATTCAGGCCATGGTCTTTTCAATTAGATCTTCATATAGATTTAGATGTAAATGCAGATATAGATATAGCCATTGCATTGGGGAGACTCTGCTATTAGGAGCCTCTTTAGAGTACTGAAGAGCAACGATATAAATCTGGAGACTAAGGTGTACCTAATACAGGCCATGATCTTCACAATTACTTGCTATGCATCAGAGAGCTGGACAATGACTAATGATGATAGAAGAAGAATGGATGCCTTTGTTTGTGGTGCTGGGAGAAGAATAGTGAATATATCATGCATTGTCAGGAGAACAAACAGGTCTGTCCTAGAAAGGGTGAGACAAAGTTCAATATTTTCCCCCCACTTGAAACCATGAAGGAGCGGTTCATTAATCTGTCACATGAGCACAGTCTACTTCGTTCACAATCCACTTCCATTCAGAAAAATCTGCAAGATTTAGTCATGTGGCTCAGAATGCTATGCACCAATTGCTCCAAACAAAAGTTTTAATGTTGTAAGAAAATTAAGCCTTTTAAAAATATTAAATTTGGGCACTGATCTAAACAAAGAACCTGTTAAAATCCCAACTTTTACATAGATTGTCATGTAAATGAAAATGCATATTCTTCACACCTAAATAGAATGAGGCTACAATAATAAAGCATAATTCTGTATTTACTTAGTACTTCAGATTTCCAAGGCATACAACTATTTTATTATCATATTGCATACTACATCTCTAGTCTACACCTAAATGCCATAAAATTTATTATGCAATCAATAGGCTAGGGAAATAAATTTAGGTAAATTAAGAAGCTGTGGTGGCACAGAGTTGTGTCATATGTTTAAATCCACTGACTGCTCTGGAAGAGCAATGGGCAGTCTCTCCCCATTAAGATTTACAGCCATAGACACATGTAATGGGGTCCCACCATGTTATATCGAGCAGTTTCACCGAGAGAAGGGACAAGGATTAAATGAAGATGCAGAGAGGCTACCGGCCTCTGATGGCAGATAGCAAAGTTTATTCCTGAACTTCTGTGTTATATCCTTTTTGCAGTGAACAGAAAAAGAGTTCAGCCTCAAGGCCAACAATACTTTTTTTTTATACCCCCGCCACCTGCAAGCAAGGCTTCCAATTAGCAAGCCAAGCCATCAGAACAGAGTCTTTAGGTAGGGTCATACCATTCTGCACATCCCTGCTTGGCCTTGGGGTTCAAGGAATGATTAAACTTGTTTTTGCACCTTTTCAAACATCTACACTTTTGAACCTGGCATAAAATGGCTACTTGCTTAAAATGGCTGCAGCATGGCTCATTTTTTAACATCCTACTTTCTTTTTTTTTGTTTTTTTGTTTTTTTAACATCCTACTTTCTTGAGTTGTTTTCTGCCAAGCAGATACTATAGCCAAGATAGAATTAGTCTTGCTGCTCTTTTGGTACAGGGCTAATTTTGCTTTACAAGTTAGCCAGGCTCCAACACACATGATTGAAGGTTGCTAGAAGTCTAGGTAAATTATGCATTATCTTAACTAAACAGTGTCGTAGTAGTTGCTGTTGAGTGCTCTTAAGTAGTAACTGACTCAGATGAACTTCCAGCAGATATTCAGAGGCTGTAAATCATAGGGAAAGAGATTGCCCAGCCTTCTTCAACAGAGCAGCTGGTGGATTCAAACCCTCTGGCTTCGGGTTGGCAGTATATCTCCTTACCCATTAGATAACCTGAGGTCCTGATGACCATTAGATAACCTGAGGTCCTGATGACTAAACTGTGGTGAGCACTAAGCCAGATATATTGTCACCAAGTCAATTCTACTCCATAGCATGGAGTAAAAAGAGGAGGCAAAGATTATTTTTTTTTCCTACTTGGGGATTGGAAAATTCCATTTTTTTTAATTAGTTTAAACAAACATTTACAGAGATTTTGGATTTCCATTCATTCATTGTTGCATTTTTCCCCCCCAACCCCCCCACCCTCAGTTTGCTCTTCTCCTTGAAAAGCAAAAGAAAAACTCGTTCATTGGTATACAATCCCCACATACCCCGCACCCCCTCCCTGAGTGTACTCCACTTTGCAACCCTCATTCCAAGGGTTATGATAATCATAACGCCCTAAAATATATTGCTTTTAAACTGTTCTCTCCCTCATCTGCTTCAATGTGGCATACAAAATTTATCCAGTTTTTCACAGGGGAGGCAAAGATTTTGAAGGTCTGTCTCACATACTTTGTGTTCATGGCCTGGAGGGACCAGTTCTTGGAGAAGAACATCATGCTTAGAATGGTGGAGCTGCAACACAGGAGAGAAAGACCCAGGATGACATGGATTGACTCAATGACTCAAGAAGTAGGATTGGGCTTGTCATTGATGATGAAGTTGGCTCAGGATAGGAAAGGGTTCAGAGCTGTTGTACAGAGGGTCGAGAGGATCTCTATGAGTCACAGGTGACCCAACAGCACATAACAACAACAACATCATCATATTCTGAAGAAGCCAAATAAAACAAACACTGCATCGAAAGGAATTGGCAGATACAGAAGAATTTAATGAAACAACGTTTGAGCAAGAGCCTATGGTGATGAAGGAAGAAGTTCAAGCTGCTTTG
>NW_006399934.1:5385967-5408639 GCF_000299155.1 Elephantulus edwardii
GGGCTGTTGTCCATACGGTCGCTATGAGTCGCAAACGACTCGACTGCACATAACAACAACAACAACAACTGATATAGTATGTTGGCCTTGTACCCTGCCATTTATTAGCTCTAGTACCTTTCCTAGATTCTTTGTTGAGGGTTTTCATTATATAAGATCATGCCATCTGAAAAAAAGGGATAATTTCACTTTCTTGTTCTATATTTGGATGATTTTCTTTTTCTTCTTTAATTTTTCTCACTCAAATTTTAAATATACTGTTGGACAATGGTTATTACAACAATCATCCTGGTATTGATTTTAGTAGGAAAACTCTTGATCCTTCTTCATGGAATTAGATTTTTTGTGAGTTTTTCATAAATTATATCAAATTTATAAGCTTATCTTCTAATCCTGTAGTTTTTGAGCAATCTTATAATGAAAGTGCCTAAAATTTTGTTGAAATTATTTTCTGCATCAACCGAGATGATCATTTGCTTCTTTTGGTTTGTTCTATTATTTTATTTTAAATTAGTATATAAGCTCAGTTTCTTGTTTTGAGTGACCTTGTATTTATGGAGTCATAGTGCACAATCATTTTTAAAGCATTTTATTTCTATTATTGTTGAAAAGAAGCATATTTTGTTGTTGAGAAGGATAGACAGCAATTTTAAAGAGTACAGAATGGACTATAAAAAAATAAACAAGAATGTCTTTGAGAAGATGCAGTCAGGGTGCACCTTGGAAAGAAGAATAATGAAACTCTGATTCACAAACTTTGGGACTACTGTTAAGAAAGGCCAGCCTTTGGAAAAGCTCACCATGCTTGGAAGAGTGAAGGGTCAGCAAAAGACAGAAATATTCTCAACAAGAAGGTTTAACACAGTGGTTGGATCAATGGGCTTGATCACATCAGGGATAGTGAAAATGGTGTACAATATGACATGGTTCAGGTATGCTGTTTATACAGTCCCTATGAGTTGCAATCAACTCATGGTCTTCTAACAACAACAAGAGAAACAATAACAATATTGTTTTTCTGGCCTCTACTTAATTTTTATTTTAATCCTCTTTCTGTTGCTGATTGGGAAAACATTTTGGTAGTTCTTCACAAAGTTAAGCATAGAATTACCATCTGACATAGCAATTGCACTCTTATGTATATATCCACAAATAATTCAGAGCATAAATACAAACAGATATATGCACATATTAATATTTGTAGCACTATTAATGATATTTTCCCCAAAACATTGATCAAAATCTGTGGAACTGTATTTGTGGAGTAATATATTCCTTCAAATGGCTGAGATAAAGCTGCTCTACCTTAAAATAGAGTGCAAACTATTCAGTTAGAATAATGAAAGATTAAATTGATCAGTCTCCATATAACTTGATGAATAGACATGAATAATCCAAAAGTTACATCAATGTACAATAAGAGTTCTGTACACATAATAATGTATCAATTATCCAGTAAATACATATAGTTTTATTGTATTCCCCAAGTATTTTCCTTCTCTTACATTATAACTACAAATAAGTTATCTACATTTAAGGACTTTAAAGGACCAATTTTCTTGTTAGAAATTTCTAAGGGAAAAAGAAAAAAAAAGAATCAGTGTCCTATTTTGTCCCTGTAATGTTTTTCTTTACCATTAACCTTTTAATGGCCCCCTTGAATTCTTTATTTCTTAGTGTGTAGATTAAAGGGTTCACACTGGGAGTGACAATTGAATAAAATATACTGAGAAATTTACCTTCATCCTGATTTGGACTATTCCCTGGTTGGATGTACATGTAGATAAGTGTCCCATAAAAGATGGATACCACAATGAGATGGGAGGAACAAGTCCCAAATGCTTTTTGTCTCCCGGTTGCAGATTTGATCTTGAGTACAGCTACAGTAATGAAGCCATATGACACAAAAATAAGGAGAAGAGGAACAAGAACCATGGTTAGGCACACAACAAATATAGTTACTTCCATGGCTGTAGTGTCCACACATGCAATCTTAACCATGGCAGATATTTCACAAAAAAAGTGGTCAAGGTGATGGTTTCCACACCGAGGAAGACTCATGGCATAGGGAGAAAGGATCATGCAATTAATAACACTAATTACCCAGGCCATGGCTACCAGGGCCTGGCAGAGCTGTGCACTCATTACAGTCATGTAGTGCAGAGGCTTACAGACAGCATTGAATCTGTCATAAGACATGACTGCTAAAAGAATACATTCAACTATACATAGTGTAACATCATTGAAAAGTTGAAAGGCACAGCCACCAAAGGTTATTCTCTTGTCTTGGCCCCAGATGTTTACCAACATTTGTGGAACTATATTTGTGGTATAACAGAGATCTAAGATGGCTAAATTTCTAAGGAAGAAGTACATGGGAGTTTGGAGATGTTCATCGAGGAAAGACAGCAAGATGATGGCCATATTGCCCGTCAAGGCAATAGTATAGCAGAAAAAAACAACCCCAGAGATGATCATCTCTAATTGAGGCTGTCCTGTAAATCCAAGGAGAATAAAACCACTGATGCAACTCTCATTGATCATTCCTTTTTTCCACCTTTGTAGCAATTCTAAAGATGAGAAAATCAACATATTGGAAAAAATAGTGAGCAAATTCACAAACTTTTTTACCAAATTAAACTGAAATACTGCATTAAATGGATTGTTGTTGTATTAAGTGCTGTCAAGTCATAGACAACTCATAGCGACCCTATGAACCAAAGACCTTAACATTTGTAGAACTTTCATCGATTCTCCAAGTTCATAGAGTCTCCAGAGGCAAGCTAGTTCTGAAGTGGATGCCACTCTTACTTCTAAGTTTATTTTAATCAGGGAGCTCCACCAAACACTGTCCAACATGGGTAACCATTTGACACATCAGTGTCACAGTGCTTAGCATCACCACAACCACGATTTACATCTGTACAGCAAATGGACAGACCAGTGCTATACTGCTTAGAAGAATGTTTGACCAAAAACAGTTAAAGCTAGGCCTGAGGGACGCAGATTAAAATCACCCAACTTTGGCTTGGGAGCATAACTTTTTATCCACTAGGCCAACAGATCTCTCTCGTCGTCATTGTCGTTGTTGTTGTTGTTAAGTGCCATTGAGTCGTAGATGACTCATAGTGACCCTATGAGTGAAAGCCCGGAACATTTGTATAACTTTTATCGTTTCTCCAAGGTCATAGAGTTTACAGAGGCAAACTATTACTATGAAAAATATCTTTCAGTATTTCTCTCTAGGACTAATTGGATAAGTCTAAGTTTAATAAAATATTTTATTTGTCATCTCAGCAAGATTAAAATCTCACTCTATTATAATAAGAGCTATGAAATAGTAATTTTGTATATGAAATGAAATATTAAAAAAATGTGTTGCAACAGAAAGCTTGATTGCTGAAGCCTAAAATCCCATTTCAATTCCTATGGTATATAAAAGAAGAGAAATTCTGTATCTTATGTCAATAAAATTCTTTTTTTAAATTAATTTTAATGAACATTGACAGAGATTTTGGATTTCCATTCATTCATTGTTGTACTTTTCTCCCCGCCCCCACCCAGTTCACTCTTCTCTTTGAAAAGTAAAAGAAAAATACAAGTCTTTAAACATGACTCTTTTCCTAATTTCCTTTGTTTCAATAATATAACCGCTGTAGCTGCCTAAAGGTACAGAATTTAAAGAAATTATTTATCATTTTAATATTTTATTATCCCTTAAATCAGTGTCACCTCTCTCTCTCTCTCCGTGTGTGTGTGTGTGTGTGTGTGTGAATTCTAGTATGCGCAAAAATATAAACCTACAGTTGGTTGATTTCCCAAAGATCATTTTCCATCTCTTTAAGCAGAAATTTTTCTACCTTCTTTCTCAGAAATATACCTCTCATCTAATTATGCATTTGTTGTTGATCAGTGCCATTGAATGTTATATGACTCATTGTGATCATATGAACAAACAACAGACTTGAACCCTGTCCTATCCTGTGCCATCTTCATCATTTCTGATACACTTGAGCCTACTGCTCTGTTACAATCACTGTTTCAATTCACCTCGTTGATGTTTTACTCTTTTTTTCTGGACCCTCCACTTTTCCAAGCATGATTTTTTTTCAAGGAATTAAAATTATATAGAAAGCCTTAAAGTGGAATCATGAATAATGAAACTGGACAAAATTTTATTGTCCAGTCTTCTTAATACTAAGAATATTTTTTTTAAAACCCTCATATGATTAACAAATACAATTGGCTGCCCAGTCAGAACCGAATTATATCTGATCCACCAGGTTATAAAATTCATGGCAAGTTCTGCGGGAGCAGCGGTTGGAGTGACCTGGCCTGGGTGGTGCAGTGGCCAGGATGAATCAGCAGGACACGGAGCTGCAGAACAACAATGAACTGGTCAGGTACATAGAGGAGCTGTGTCAAAAGCAGGAGGAGCTGTGCCGCCAGGTCCAGCAGGAGGAAGATGAGAAGCAGCAGCTACAGAAAAAAGTCCAGCAGCTGATGTAGAGGGTGGCCCAGGTCAGTGAGAACCTGGTCCAAAAGATTGCCTCTCTCAACAAGTTTGACCAACCATTGATGAAACAGAAGCCACCTACCACAAGATCCTGGAGAGCTCTCAGACTTAGCTCAGTCCCCTGAAGACAGAAGCTGGAAACTTGACCAAAGCCACAACCTCAGAGAAAATGATCAGTGTGGGTGGCAAGGACAGCTGACAACCATTGGTGGGCCTGGCACCTGTTCTTTACCATCTGTGTCCAGTGACTTGAGCCGCTAGAAACCTGGTAATAAAGTGTCTTTGCTTGCAAAGAAGCCAAAAAAACTCATGGAGGAGATTACTCATCTTTTTTTTTTCAGTGCCACAAGTGAATTCTAGCCACCAAAGAGGAATCACCTTTGAGTAAACAGTGCTACTCCTACAGACAAGCCACCAGAGCTCAGGTGACTGCTGAAGATTTGTTATATACCATAGAGACAAAACCACCAATAGCTGCCCCTCCAGTGGGTGTACAGAGGCAGTATATCTCACCAGGAGATTACCCATCTTTATCCCATAGAGCAGCTATTGGATTTGAACACTGACAGCACAATTCCTTACCACTAAGTGACCCCAGAAGCTAGAACAATAAAATTTGAAAGAGTATGATACCAGTTAATAAAAATATCTTGTCTACTTTTTCTTCTATAAGCTCCTAGGTTTAATATTCACCTTTCTGCTTACATGGCTTCATAGAACAATGGTAGGTGAACTGATTCTAGATGAGAAGGTTCAATGTTTAAATGACACTGAAGTAAGGGCTGCCTTTAAATCTCTAGTGGCCTAGTGAATAAGGATTTCCACTGCCAACACAAAGGCAGGCTGTTTAAATTCACTAGCAGCTCTGTGGGTGCAAGAAGGCAATCTCCCTCAGTGTGATTTACAACATCTGAAAACCTGTTGCAGGGCCAAGTCTGCGTTCCAATTTTACAACAATGACTTGAGTTGATTCTACTTCTTTCATTCTTCCAATCAACCATGGCAGTATTGATATTTGTACCAGATACCTTTTTGTTGTTGAGGGCTGTTCTTTACATTAAAGAATGTTTATCAGCATCAGAAATTATTGAACAATATCATTAATATCACATGCAAGCAAGATCCTGGTGAAAGTTATCCAAAAATGACTGGAGCAACACATCAACAGAGAACTGTCAGATGTGCAGGCTGGGTTTAGAAGAGGCTGTGGTACTAGGGATATTATAGCTAAAGTTACATGGATTTTTGCAGAAAGCAGAGAGTACTAGAGGAATATCTATTTGTCTTTCATTGACTATGCAAAGGCTTTTGACTTTGTGGATCACAACAAACTGTGGCTAAATCTGAGAAGAATGGGAATCCCAGAACATTTTACTGTGCTTATGCGAAACCTATACTTGATCCAGGAGGCAGTCATCAGAACAAAGCAAGGAGACACTGCATGGTTCAAAATCGGGAAGGATGTTTGCCAGGAATGTATTCTGTATCTATACCTTTTCAATCTGTGTGCAGAAGAGATCATCTGAGAGGCTGGGCTGTATGAGGAGGAATGTGGCATGAGGATTGGAGGAAGATTCATCAACAACCTGATTTATGCAGGTGACACAACCCTGCTTGCTGAAGCTGAGGAAGACCTGAAGCGCTTGCTGCAGAAGGTCAAGGACTGCAGCCTTCAATATGGATTAAAACTCAACATCAAGAAATCAAAGATTCTCACCACTGGGTTGATTGGAAGCATCATGATGGATGATGAAGAGATTGAGATTGTTGAGAGCTTCAGTTTGCTCGGCTCCACAGTCAACACTCTTAGTACCAGAAGCCAGATAATCAAGAGATGAATTGTATTCAAAAAGTCAGATGTCGGGGACCTCCCCAGAATACTGAAAAGCAATATCAGGCTGGAGACTAAGGAGCGCCTGATCCAGGCCATAGTATTTGCAATTGCGTAGTGTCAGAGAGCTGGGCAGTGACTAGGGATGATGGAACAAGAATTGGTGCCTTTGAACTGTGGTGCTGGAGAAGAGTGTTGAATATGCCATAGACTACTAGTAGAACAAACAGGTTTTTCCAGGAGAGGGTGAAACCAGGCTGCTTTCTGGAGGCAAGGATTCTGAAGCTTCGTCTGACATACTTTGGACATGTTGCAAGGAGGGACCAGTCCTTGGAGAGAGACATCATGCTTGGGAGGGTGGAGGGACATGCAAGAGAGGAAGACCCTCAATGAGATGGATCAATTCTGTGATTAGGGTAATGGGAGTAGATATGTCAGAGACAGTGAGACTGGCACAGGATAGAGCAGGACTTAGGGTTCTTGTACACAGGGTTGCTATGAGTGGCAAGCAACTCGATGGCACTTAACAACAATAATCAGCATTCTAGGTCTCTAAGCTCTAATACCAGATGCCAGCAGTTACCCAGCGGCTCCAGTTGCGACAACCAAAAATGTTTCTAGAAATTGCTAAATGTTCTCTGTATGGAAAAGTTACTGTTCTTGAGTAATCGCTGACATGAAGCTGATAAAAAAAATTTACATATGATCCCAGCTTTCTTCTTGTAATTCCTTACCTGAGATGATAAAATTATCTCTTTGCATTTCAACCCTCTTTTTGCTGTGTTTTATGTCTTTATCTTCTAATTCAGAAATGTATTTCTTTTGTTGAAAATATCTGATTTTGTCTGAAAGGCTCATTTCCTTGTTTGTGATATTTATGTTTTCTGTTCTCCATAAATTTATCTCTTTATTTTCACACTGAAATTCTACACTATTTTATGCTATTTATATTAATCTATAATTCAATATATAAAGTATACAACTTCAAGAACACTGCAGTCAAAATGTTAAATATCTTAACATTTAAGGCATGTTATTTCCATACTTGTATCCCTAGTGACTAATCACAAATTTAGGCATGAAGAAATTTACTAGTAAACTTTTTACATTTTTTATATGTTTATAAAAGTGAGTCTGTGATCTCCATCTGTCCCCATTGTAAAATCCTAAAAAAGATGTTTCTCTTCAAAACACAACTCAAATCACACTTTAAAAAATACAACACAGCTTCTCTCACATAAATTTTTAAAATATTACTACCTTAAGAGAAAAGTAGAGCTAACAGTTTTAGTCACCAATCTCTTTTTCAGTTATCTTAAATGCTTGAGTTTGCCATACAACAAAACCTTGTTGTTGTTGTTATGTGCCGTCGAGTCGTTTCTGACTCATAGCGACCCTATGCACAACAGCTCTAAACCCTGCTCTATCCTGCACCAACTGCACCGCCTCTGACACACCCATCCCGATTACCCCAGTCACCGAGTCAATCCATCTCATAGAGGGTCTTCCCCTCCTGCGCTGTCCCTCAACCCTCCCAAGCATGATGTCCCTCTCCAAGGACCCGTCCCTCCTGGCAACATGTCCAAAGTATGTCAGACGAAGCCCCAGAATCTTTGCCTCCAAGGAGTAGCTTGGTTTAATCCTCTCCAAGATGAATCTATTTGTTTTCCTGGCAGTCCATGGTACATTCAGTACCCTTCTCCAGCACCACAGCTCAAAAGCATCCACTCTCCTTCTGTCCTCCCTAGTCATTGTCCAACTCTCTGATGCATAACAAGCGATTACAAATACCATGACCTGTATCAGGCGCACCTTAGTCTCCAGAGAGACACTGTTGCTCCTGAGTACCTTTGAGAGGTCCCTAACAGCAGACTTTCCCATCGCGATACGCTTTTTTATTTCCTGACTGCTGGTACCAAGAGTGTTGACTGTGGAGCCGAGCAAAGTGAAGCTGTGAACACTCTCAATCTCTTCGTCATCCATCCTGAAGCTGCCAATTGGTCCAGTGGTGAGAATCTTTGTCTTCTTGCCATTGAGCCTCAGTCCATACTGAAGGCTGCAGTCCTTGACCCTTCACAGCAAGGGCACGAGGTCCTCCTCAGTTTCAGCAAGCAAGGTTGTGTCATCTGCATAACGGAGATTGTTAATAGATCTTACACCAATCCTGATGCCATAATTCTCCTCATAGAGCCCAGCCTCTCGGATAATCTGCTCTGCATACATGTTGAAAAGGTATGGAGACAGGATGCATCCCTGGCGTACACCCTTCCCTATTTTGAACCATGCAGTGTTACCCTGCTCTGTTCTGACTACTGCCTCTTGGTCCAAGCATAGGTTTCGTATTAGCACAATTAAATGTTCTAGGATTCCCATTCTTCTCAGAGTCAGCCACAGTTTGTTATGATCCCCACAGTCAAATGCCTTTGCATAATCAATGAAACACAACCTGCCTTTGAAATAATCTTATTCTATGCCAAAGCAGTATTTTGAATATTTATTAACACTTCCTTCAAGTTCACTTTTCTCTTTCACTTTACTTTAACTTCCCATTCTCATACCTACCTACTTTCTATCCACTTTCAAAGTTACCTAAATAGAGTATCCACCTTACTCCTAATTCCATGGATATCCTTCATTTTTGTGGCTTCAGTTAAGTATCTTTACTAGTTTTATTATTGTTGTGTGATTTACTGCCTCTGGTCCTCTGGAAGATCAGTTATAAGTCAGTCCCAACTTGAAGGTACACAACAACACAACACTCAATTACTAGAGGCACAATTTTACAAACATACTCAACATCAACACAAAAGGTTCAAGTTACCATTTCACCACAAACATTTACAGCCTATTTCACACAATCTATTCATGGATTCAACACTGAATCTATGAGTTTTATTCCTTTAATAAGTATACTGCATCTTTCACTATATATTTCACTATGTACTTGGATTTTAGCTATACATTTCTTCAAGTACTGTTGATGTTAATTCCTATTTATCACAACTCCATGTGTTACTTACTAGAATCGCCTCAAAGTGTTTGCTTGGTTATAATCTTAATAAAAACAAGTCATGAGACTCCCCCCCCCCCATAATACCACTTCATAGGTTTGAACTGCCAACCATTAGATTAGTAGGGGAAGGTAAACACTTTTACCACCTAAAAAGCTTCTCAAATACCTAGGGTTGTAATACTGTTGTTGCTGCATTGCATCAAAACTAATCATAGCTGACCATGCAGTGGGTTTTCAGAAGCTGTGAGTAGCACAGGAGGCAATTGCACACCTTTCTCCAGAGAAGTAGCTGGTGGATTCAAGGCTCCTGCCTTTGGACTGGCAGCACAACTGCTTACCCATCAGGCCTTAGAGCTCCCTTCACATATTTAGTAGATTATTAATAAATGTTTCTTAAAAATAGGTGATGGTTAAGTATTTAATCATGAGTATATGAGTGAACAGGAGCAACCATTTGAATTTTTTTTGCTTTGATTATGAAATTTAATGACTTCTCATAGCAACAATTATGAATCAGTTTTTCTTATTAGGTAAGGCCACTGGTAAAGTCATACATTTCCGTAGATATCCTATCTGACTGCCGTCGACTCATAGCGGGTTCTCCAGAGGGTTTACGAAGCTGTAAATTGCACAGGAAGTGACTGCTTATCTTTCTCCTTCGGAGGTGATGGTGGATTCAAAATGCTAGACAATACTGCCACCAGAGCTCACTCGGGTTGTCAGAAGGGATCTACATCATGCTGCGGAAGGGGAAGGGCTAGCAAAAGAGAGGAAGACCCTCAATGAACAGAATGACAGTGACTGCAACAATGGGCTTGAGTATGACGGAGATCGTGACGATGGCACAGGATAGGGCAAGGTTCCCATCTGTTGTTCACAGGGTCACTATAAAGTGTAGTCAACTTGACAGCACCTGACTTCTTCACCAGCAAAATTAAACACCTTGGTGACCCTGACCTTTTCGGCTTCTAGAGGCCTTGTCAGATCCTCAAGTTTCACCAACTTACTTGAACTTGTTTCTGCAGCGTCCTCTCCTCTCTTAACTCGTATACTTGCAGACACTTTTGATTTTGGTCCCACATCACTGAGAAAGCTGGCCCGGAGTTCGTCCTCCTTTTTTCTTGCACCTTCTGATTCAAAGCCCTTTTCCTGCTCTGGAGACCCACCCATCTTCCTCCTCACTGTTGGTCCCTACAGATTCCTCTCCGGCATCCACATCTTCCTCTCCTTCTAATGAAAGGCCACCCCGTTTTCTCTTTCTGGCTGGAATGCTCTGAGCCTTTCTTTTTTTCCCTTGAGTTTTCTGGGTCTGCTCTTCACCATCCGCTTCATCTTCCTTCACTAAGTCATTTACATTTTCACTATACTCTTCTACTATTCTCTCTTAGTTCTCCACTACGAGGCACGGGATCCTCGTCTTCCTCTGAGGCCGAAAAGTCTTCGGTGTCAGATTCCTCCATGTCACTGCAGGCAAAAACCTCAGCAGCTGTCCTGAACAGCAAAGACCTACGCGGTCGCCCGCAGAACTAAAGCAGGCACGGCTATCTGGGTGGGCTCTGCTGCTTTTTTTAACCATTTGAATATTTAGCATCTGTGAAAGATATTGGAGCTCTGGTGGCCTAATGGCAAGCAGCTGCACTGCAATCCTGAGACGACCATTGTTTAATACCAATTAGTGAAAGTCCCATATGCTATTGTAGCAAGAAAAAATGGTATGAAAGCCAGAAAGCTGTATGCAAATTACCGCATAAACCAGCCTCTAATACCACCCTGGATGAAATAGATTAAGACAGTAACTGGGGTAATGAGGGTAGATGTGTCAGAGACAATGAGATTGGTACAAGATAGGACGGGGGTTCAGAGCTATTGTACATAGGGACTTTAAGAGTCACAGGTGACTCAGAAGCTCATAGCAACAACAACAACCCTAATTTAGCTGAGGAAATTTTCGATACTGCTGAGAAGTCAACTATGAGTTGGTTCTAACTCAATGACACACAGTAAAAACACAAAGATTCAGGGAGCTCCGGTGGCCTAGGTGGCAAGAAGCTGTGCTGTAATTCCAAAGGTGCATAATTCTAATCCACCAGATGCTCTGCTGGAGAAGGTGAGGCAATCTCCTCCTGTGCCTGTCAGATCCAATTCAATGGTACACAACAAGGGAAATAAAATGAAATAATTTTTTCAAAAAAAGTAAATTAAATGGGAACATATAAAAATCAAACAAACAAAAAACACAATGATTCAGCCAAGAACAGTTCAGGAGGTAAAAATATGTTTAGTTTTAAAAATAAGATTCAGCTCTTCTTTATTACATCTTAATCAAGCAACACTATACCTAGAGTACACTTAGTTCTGGTCACTCGTCACTGAACCTTCCTACCTGTCTAAGGAGGTTCTTCCACTTCTCACCTCTTCCAGTTCAGAGGCCCAAGTAATGATGTTTTTACCTCCCTTCCTCCAGCATCAAAGAACATAAGGAGATACACTTGTGGTGTAAATCATGCCTAACAAGTTTTCCCTTGAGAAGGCTGATGATAGCTTTGAGAATGATTAAATACTTGGGGATTTTTAGTATCTCAAAGCAATTAGCATATAATGATATTTCTCAGAAATACAAAAAGAAATCGAACAAACAAAAATTATCTGTGAGTTCAAGTAAGCACTTTCCACAGCTGCTTTCCTCAATTTTGGATAGAAATCAATAATTATTATCACTCTTATTTCTGTGCCAGCCAATTATTCTTGGTACAGTGACACTTTTTTTTCCATCTTATCTTTCCTGCATCAACATTTTGACCATAGTTTCCTTCATTATTGCAACTTTTAGCTTGAGTTTGTTCTTTCAGTTCTTTCAGCTTGAGAAATTCTTAGCAGTTCTTCCTTTATTTTTTTTTAACTTTCTGACCCCAGCTCTTTGTACATCTCATTATAATACATTGCTTTCTTCAGCTGCCTTTTGAAATCTTTTCTTTATCTCTTCCCTTTGTTTTTGTTTCTTGACATTTACTATCTTTTAGAGTCTTATATGACCTCTATTTTGGTCTTTTCTTTCTCCTTTAACTTTATAATGACCTTTTGCTTTCTTTATTGATAATACCCCTGATGTCACCCATAACTTATCTAGTCTTTTTTCTTTAGTGTTCAATGCCTCAAGTCTGTTCTTGAGATGGTTTTTAAATTCAAGTGGTAGAGATTCAAGGTCATATTTTGATTCTTATAGACTTTTTTTTTCCATTTTCTTCAGTTACAATTTGAACATGAACATGAATGAGTAACTGATGGTCTATTCCATAGTCAGCACCTGGCCTGTTTTTGACTGCTGATACTGAGCTTCTCCAAAGATTCTTTCCACAGATGTAATCAATCTGGTGAGAGGGTGTGTGTGTGTGTGTGTGTGTGTTTAAAGAACATATTGACAATGAGTAAATAATTAATTGTATCACATTTCATAATTTACTAATCAGTGTCATTTCTATCATGTCCATAATTGTCCATAAATGTCATTTCTATCAAGTCCGTAATTCCAACCACCAGAACTTCTTTGTTTCTAGATTTTGTAATCCATTTATCAATTCTTTTTAATGAATCATAATTGCATGTTTGATCAATTTCAAACTATGAAAAGTGGTTGTTGTTATTACTGCTGCTGTTGTTGTGTGCCATTAAGTTGGAACCAAGGCATATCTGGCCCTCTAGTGAATTTTCCATGGAAATTACTCACATGGCAGAAGACTGATCATCCTTCTCCTGTGGAGCTGCTAGTGTATTCAAATTGTGTGCCTTCAAGATTACAGAGAAGCTTCTTGTCACTAGCCGCCCCCCCTACCCCCGAGCTCCTTCCAAAAGAATGTAGACATCCAAAATGTCTTCACTTTTGGATTTAGTTATTGCTGCATATATTTGAATAATATTTCTATTAGTGGGTAATCTCTGTATTTGCATGCAAAGTATCCTGTCACTAACAGCATTGTGTTTCAGGAAGGAGCATGAAATGGTCTTTTTGTCTGTGAATGCAACAGTATTCTTTCTCAATTTTTCATTCTTTGCATAATAGATTATATGATTGTCTGATTCAAAATGGCCAATGCCAGTTCATACATCTTCTCAACTTGCTAATTCCTAGAATCTGAACCTTTAGCCTTTCATTTAATTTTAACAACTTTCCATTTTCCTAAATGCATGCTTCATACATTCCACATCCCAAATATTTGTAGGCTATTCTTCCCCATTTTTAGTATCTTCCAATCTGAAGATTCTACCTCCACTGCTATATCTAACAGTTTTTCCCTATTATCCATAGATTTTCAGAAGGCCTATTGTTTCAGAGGTGGATAGCCAATCCTGCTTCTTAGTTAATCTTAATATGGAAGCTCCAGTGTATAGAAATGGAATTGCTAATGTGAAACTCTTTGAAGGAACAGCATATGATGAAAAGCCAATGACAATTCAATATGCAGAACAGATCAGCTGGAAGACTGGGACATTTTAGGAAGAATGTGGAATCAGGATTGGAGGAAGACTCATCAACAACCTGCATTATTCAGATGACACAACCTTGCTTGCTGAAACTCAGGAGGATGTGAAGCACTTGCTCCAGAAGGTCAAGGACTGCAGCCTTCAATATGGATTAAAGCTCAACATCAAGAAAAAAAAGATTCTTACCACTGGGCCGATGGGCAGCATCATGATAGATGGTGAAGAGATTGAGATTGTTAGTTTGCTTTGGTTTGCTTGACTTCACAATCAACACTCTTGGCACAAGCAGCTAGGAAATCAAAAGACAAACTGCATTGGGACAATTTGTTTTAGGGATATCTCCAGAGTACAGAAGAGCAACAATGTCAGTCTGGAGACTAAGGTACTCCTGATGCAGGTAATGGTCTTCACAGTTACGTACTGTGCATCAGAAAGCTGGACAATAACGAGAGATGATAGAAGGAGAATTGATGCCTTTGAGCTGTGGTGCAGGAGTAGAGTCTTAAATATACTATGGACTTCTAAGAGAACAAACAATTTCATCTTGGAGAATGTGAAACCAAGCTGCTCCTTGGAGATAAGGCTTTTGAAGCTCCATCTAACATACTTTGGGCATGTTTCAAGGAGAGACCAGTCCTTGGAGAGGGACATTATGCTTGGGAAGATGGAGGAACAGTGCACTCAACTTGGAGGAAGAGTCTCCATGAGATGAACTGGCTCAGTGACTAGTGTAATGGGGTAGGTGTGTCAGAGACAATAAGGTTGGCTCAGAAAAGAGCAGGATTCAGAGCTGTTGTATATACAGGTTTGCTATGAGTCGCAAGGCAATCCAAGAGATTGAACATGCAGTCAAGATGCATTGATAATAATGGGTGACTGGAATGCAAAAGTTGGGAACAGAGAAAAAGATGCAGTAGTTGGGAAACATGGACTCAGTGACAGAAATAAAGCTGAAGATAGAATGATTGAATTTTGCATAATCAACTACTTATTTATTGCAAATAAATTTTTAAGAGACATAAACGCAGGTTATATACATGGATTTCACCTGATGGTATGCATAGGAATCATACTGATTACATATGTGGAAAGAACCACTGGAGAAGCTCAATATAAGCTGGGAAAACTAGGCAAAGAGCTGATTGTGGAACTGACCACCAACTACTCATATGCAAATTCAAGCTGAAGCTGAGGAAAATTAAACTGAATCCACGGGAACCAAAATTGGATTTTGAGTCTATCCCACCTGAATTTCAGAACCATCTCAGGAACAGCTTTGAGGCCTTGAACACTAATGAGCAAAGACCAGATGAGTTGTGGGAGGATATCAAGGGTATCATCCAGGAAGATTACAAAGGTAATCTAATCATCCAGGTCATTACAAAGACAGAAGAGGAAGGAAAAACCAAAACGGATGTCAGAAGAAACCCTGAATATTGCACTGGAGTGCAGAGAAGCCAAGCAGAAGGAAGAATTTAAGATACTAAAGAGCTGAACAGAAGATTTCAAAAGGCAGCCCAGGATGACAGAGTAAAATATTACAATGAAACGTGCAAGGAGCTGGAGTCAAGAAATCAAAAGGGCCAAACTCATTCAACATTTCTTAAGCTCAAGGAAGTGAAGAACAAATTCAAACCTCGAGGTGCTATAATCAAGGATGCTGTAGGCAGAATATGAAATGATTCAGGAAGTGTTAAAAGAAGATTGAAAGAATATACTGAGTCATTGTATCGAAAGGAATTGGCAGACACAGAAGAATTTCATGAAACAACATATGAGCCAGAGCCTATGGTGATGAAAGTAAAAGTTCAGGCTGCTTTGAAGGAAATAGCAAAAACTAAGGCACCAGGAATAGATGGTATACCAATTGACATATTTCAGCTGACAGATGTTGCCCTGGATGTGCTCACCAAGTTATGCCAAGAAATCTGGAGAACAACCACCTGGCCAATTGAGTGGAAGAGATCTATATTTGTTCCCACCCCAAAGAAGGGTGACCCAACAGAGTGTGGAAACTATAGAACAATATCATTGATTTCACAGGCAAGCAAAATTCTATCTACATGCAAGCAAAAAGGACTGGAACAGCACATCAGAGAACTGCCAGAAATCTAGGCTGGGCTAAGAAGGGGTCGTAATACTAGGGATATTGTAGCTAATGTTAGATGAATCTTAGCTGAAACCAGGGAACACCAGAGGAATGTATATCTGTGTTTCATTGATTATGCAAAGGCGTTTGACTGTGTGGACCATAACAAACTGTGGCTGACTCTGAGAAGAATGGGAATACCAGAACACTTGACCATGCTACTGCAAAACCTATATTTGGACCAATAGGCAGTAGTCAGAACAGAGCAAGGAAACACTGCATGGTTCAAACTTGGGAAGGGCATGTACCAGGGATTTGTCCTGTCTCCATACCTTTTCAATCTGTATACAGAACAGATTATCCAGGAGGCTGGGCTCTATGAGGAGAAATGTAGTGTCAGGATTGGTGGAAGATCTATCAACAATCTGCATTATGCAGTTGACACAACCCTGCTTGCTGAAACTGAGGACTTGAAGTGCTTGCTGCAGAGGGTCAAGGACTGTAGCCTTCAATATGGATTGAGGCTCGATATTAAGAAGACAAAGATTCTCACCACTGGACCAATTGGCAGCATCAGGATGGATGGTGAAGAGATTGAAATTCTTCACAGCTTCAGTTTGCTTGGCTCCACAGTCAACACTCTTGGCACAAGCAGCCAGGAAATTAAAAGACGTAGTGCGATGGGAAAGTCTGCTGTTAGGGACCTTTCCAAAGTACTGAAGGGCAATGCTGTCTCTCTGGAGATGAAGGTGGGTTTGATACAGGCCATGGTCTTTGCAGTCATTTGTTATGCATCAGAGATTTGGACAATGACTAGGGAGGATAGAAGGAGAATTGATGCCTTTGAGCTGTGGTACTGGAGAAGAGTATTGAAAATACCATGGACTGCAAGGAAAACAAACAGATTCATCCTGGAGAGGGTTAAATCGGGCTGCTCCTTAGAGGCAAGGATTCTGAGGCTTCGTCTGACATACTTCGGACATGTTGTAAGGAGGAACTGGTTCTTGGAGACGGACATCATGCTTGGGAGGCTACAGGGACTTCACAGGAAGGAAAGGCCCTCTATCAGGTGGATTGATTCAGTGACTGGGGTAATCACGTTGTGTGTATCAGAGACAGTGTGATTGGCACAGGACAGGGCAGAGCTTAGGGCTGTTATACATAGGGTCACTAGAAGTCACAAGCAACTCGACGGCATATAGCAACAACAACATGAGTCACAAGTGACTCAACAGCACCTAAGAACAACAGCAATGACAATGAAAGAAGTTCAAGCTTCACTGAAAGCCATGACAAAAAATTAAAACTCTAGGAATCGATGGAATATCAATTTACATGTTCCATCAAGCAAATGCAGCCTTGGATATCCTCTCCAAATTATGCCAAGAAGTCTGGAACATTGCTACTTAACCGAATGGCTAGAAGAGGTCCATATTTGTTTCATTCTCAAAAACGGTGATCCAATAGAGTAAAAAACTATGAAATGGTATAATTACTGTAACAAGCAAGCACAACGTTGGTAAATATTATTTTAAAAAGTGGCTAGAATAATGTATTTACAGAGAATTTCTAGAAATTAAAATGGAATTTAAAAGAGGCTGTGGTAACTCAGATATCATTGCTAAAGTCTGATGGTTGTTGGCAGGAAGCAAAGAACATGAGAAAGATGGCTATCTGTATATTATTAACTATTCAGGGGTATTTGACTGAGTGGAGAACAACAAATTATGGCTAACATTGAAAAGACTGGAAGTCAAAGAACACTTATTTGTGCTCGTGCAAAATCTATATCTGAACTGAACAAGGAAACACTGCATGGTTTAAAATCAAGAAAGATATACAATAGAGCTATATCCTTCTTCCTTATATATGCAATCTATGTGCTGAGCAAATTATTAAAAAAGCTAGACTCTGTGATGAAGAATTTGGCATCAGGATCAGAGGAAGTCTCATCAGCAAACTGCATTAGTCAGATGTTGTTGTGTCAGAACTGACCATCAAGTCAGAACTGACCCATAGCTGACTCTCTAGTGGCTTTTCATAGGCAGTTAATTGCACAGGAAGAGATTGTCCATCCTTCTTCCATGAAGCAGCTGGTGGCCTCAAACCTGTACCTTCGAGATTGCCACGCAGTTTCTTGCAAGTAGGCCACCAGAGCTCATGACACAACCTTATTTGCTGAAAGTAAAGAGGACTTGAAACACGTGCAGTAGAAAATCAAAGACTGCAACAGTCAATTTTTATTGCAACATCAAGAAAACAAAAACCGTCATCACTGGGCCAGTAGGAAACATCATAAAATATGAGTAAAAGATTGAAAATATCAACAATTTCATCTTTCTTGGATTCACAACCAATGTCTTTGGTGCAAAAAGTTAAAAAAAGTATATTGGATTGAGAAATCTGCTGTCAAGGTCTTCTTCAAAGTGGTAAAGAGCAAGAATGTCAGTTTAAAGACTAAGGTGTTTCTGACGCAAGCTGTAGTATTTTCAATTATTTTATATACCTGAAAATTGGACAAAGATTAAGGATGACAGAAGAAGAATAAAAATCTGAGTTATGGTATTGGAGAAGAGCTCTGAATTGTGCATGGATGCCAAAAGAGCAAACAAATATATTTTGGAAAAAGTGCAAGTGCAGTTCTCCTTAGAGGCAAGGATGGTGAGATAATGAGAATTACACAAGATAAAGCAGGGTTCAGATGTGTTGTGACTTGGTGCCACATAATAACAACCACAACTATACCTTTACTAGGGGGCTGTGATGGTATAATACTCAGGGAATTGTACCATTATCCCAAAGGTGGCTCTTCTCTGGAGGTTAGAATCCACCTCCACCAATAGGAAGAAAGATGTGAAATCTCCTTCTGTGTGATCTACAACTTCCAAAAAACCACTGGAGGATCAATATTAATGACATTAACTCTGGTATGTGGGTTGTGGGTTTTTTTTTCATTTATTACCTGTGTTATAAATAATGGTAATATTAGTGAAAAAAATGCAATTTATTTTATTATTTTGTGTTCTTTTAGATAAAATACATTTTTCTATTTAGTGTCATATTGATTCTTAAACATTTTTTGGCATATGCCATTATTTGTATGTATACATAAAAACCGGATGCAATGGAAGTTATGGGATAATCTGACTGTGAACAAATAACAAACAGTGCAGGAGGAACACATACATTTTTATCTTCTAACTCCATGTCTCCTTTTAATTGGACATGTCTTATTATTATTAACATGAAGTTTTGAAAATCATTTTATTGACAAATTTGTTTATGATTTAGGCATACCAGACTCGTGTACAGTCCAATCAATTTTTACAAATAGAAAAACATATTTGCAGTGAAGGCACACAGTAGCAATCTAACAAAAAACAATCAGAAGAGAAATAAATGTTATGAATAATAAAGTAACTATTTGTGTGATTTGCTAAACTAAGAAATATAGTACAGGGAGTTCTGGTGGCCTAGTCATAAGAAGCTGGACTGCAATTCTAAAGGCATACATGCAGTTCAAATCCACCAGCTGCTCTGAGGGAGAAAGATGGGCAATCTCTTCCCATGAGATTAACTACTTTTTAAAACCTACCAGAGGAAAGGTTATGAGATGATTGTGACTCAACAGCACACAAACAATAGTATAGAATTTAAGAATGTTGTCTCTTCTGTTCATAAAATGATATGCAATGTAACTCAGCTAACCACAATGTCATTAAATGAGTTTTCTGAAAAGAGCCCATTAGTTTCTTTTGACAAAGAGGTTACTCTACAGGAACATAAGAACTTTAATTCTGTAATGATCTCAAGTGACAATCATCAATGAAATATAAAAGTTCTTTTTATCTTATAGTTGAATAAATTATCTTCTTTTTATCTTAGAAATAAAATCTGAATTAATGAGAAAATGCAAAATAATTAAAAAAATATCTGAAAACCAGAGTTACCAAATAATTATTTCTGAAACTGCAAATAATAAGAGTGTAAAAAAAGCAAAGACCATATAAAGACAGCCATATCTGACCTTTACCAACTTCAAACAGAGAAACTGTCCTCAACTACAACATCAACAAGACAAAAAACAATTCCTGTGAGGTAAGGCATGTCCTCCATGCTCCTGCACCTGTTTCTATTTGTCCCAACACAAATACTACTGATTTATTAGATCCACAATCCATAGTAATAGCTTACAAACCATATAGAACCATATTAGGGCAATCAAAAGGCTATAATTCATGTCAGTAGTGGAATATAATCACTCAGGACAGCTTCTGAAATATGCTCATAGGCACTTCAGCTTTCAGTCTCACTGTTTTACTCTCTTCATCCTGCCAATTATAGCTTCTCCGTCCCCACCCAGTCCTCCAACAAACTTGGGCAAAAGGTTCTTAGCAGTCCCAAGGTAAGCTCCATTTCATTTCAAGTCTCTGGTTCTCTACTGTTAGCTGCTATGACTGCTGTTCCTGTAGGCTCTGGTCTAGCTGCAACAATCTCTGGACCTGGAAGATGCACTGCATTCTTTTGCATTTTCTTTGCTGGTAGTTAGATTCTCAAAATCTACTGCTGACTCCACTCAATTTAATGGTGAGACTAACCAGTCCTCTTGTGGATAGTCTAATACATACTATTCAAATGTTCCTACCCATCCACATGGCAAAGCCAAACTCAATGGCTAGGAAAGCTATTTTGAACAATAAGCCCTTAACATACAAAAAGTCAAATAAGGATATTTAACACACAATATGTTAATCACTGCTGAACTAAAAAGCAACAATTGGAAAAGATCCCCTTGGAGAATAAAGTCACCTGTCTCTTGTTACAACAGGACCAAGGTATTAAGAAAAACAGTATAAATTATCTTGAAACTCTGTGTTTTATCTAAAAATGTAGACCTAGAAATCATAGAGAAATTTCTTCTGAAAGCAGTTTGCTGTTGAGAAAGTAGATAAGAGACTTTGCATTATAGGTGACATATAGCTGAAAACTCAATTGTTTAAGATAAAATACAAAATATTTTGTAAAGGACAAAATAGTTCTCATAAATTTAACCAAGGTTCTATGCAATATTTTGCTGACCTAGAACAAGGAAATCCCGATTTTCCAACATGAATCTCCTTCTAATATGAATCTCCTACAAATAATTGATCTATGAAAATAAAAGCATAATATATTAACAATGATTACTAAAAAGAGAACATGACTTTTACACTCTAAATGAAAGGCCTGAGAAAGAAATAAACACAAAAAAACTCCCAAACCCAAACAAAAACCACATCCTAAAATTAAAAAACACAACACAACAAACAAACAACAAAAAGTAAACGTCTCTGCCCAGAATCCTTGCCTCCAAAGAGTAGCCTGGTTTAACCCTCTCTAGGATGAATCTGTTTGTTTTCTTGGCAGTCCAGGGTACATTCAATACTCTTCTCCAGCACCACAGCTCAAAGGCATCAATTCTCCTTCTATTCTCATTAGTCATTGTCCAACTCTCTGATGCATAACAAGTGATTGCAAAAACCATGGCCTGTATCAGGCGCACCTTAGTTTCCAGAGAGACACCGTTGCTCTTGAGTACTTTAGAGAGGTCCCTAACAGCAGACTTTCCCATCGCAATACGTTTTTTGATTTCCTGATATTCAGAATATATATAGATATCCAGAATACATATAGATATCCGGAGTATGTATAGATATACAGAATATATACATATCTGGAATATATCTAGATATCCGGAATATATATAGATATCCAAAATATGTATAGATATCCAAAATATATATAGATAACCAGACTATATATGTATATCCGGACTATATATTCATATCCGGAATACATTAATATATATCAGGAATATATATAGATATCTGGAATATATACACATCCAGAATATATATACACATATCAGGAATATATATACATACCCGAAATATATATAGATATCCAGAATATATATAGATATCCGGAATATATATAGATATCCAGAATACATATAAAGATATCCAGAATATATACATATATATAGATATCCGGAATATATATAGATATCCAGAATATATATAGATATATGAAATGTATATAGATATCCGGAATATATATACACTTATCAGGAATATATATTGATATCCGGAATATATATACATATCCAGAATATATAGAGATATCCTGACTATATAGAGATATCCGGAAAAAAATATATATAGTTATCCGGAATAAGTATACATATCCGGAATATATCTAGATATCAGGAAAGTATATATAGATACTAGAATATATAGATATCCGGAATATAGATACATATCCGTAATATATATAGATATCAGGAATATATGTAGATATCCGGACTATATATACACAGCGGGAATATATATACATATCCGGAAAATATATAGGTGCCCAGAATTTATATACATATCCAGAATATGTATATATATACCGGATATATATACACTTACCAGGAATATATATAGATATCTGGAATATAGATGAATATCCTGAATATATATAGATATCCGGAATACATACATAAATATACAAAGTATATATTGATATCCGGAAAATATAGGTATAGATATCCAGAATATATGTGTGTCCGGACTATATATTCATATCCGGAATATATATAGGTAACAGGAATATATGTTGATATCTGGACTATATATACATATCCGGATTATATATACACATATACGGACTATATATAGGAATGTGTGTGTGTGTGTGTGTGTGTGTGTGTGTGTGTGT
>NW_006399934.1:5409319-5410595 GCF_000299155.1 Elephantulus edwardii
ATATATATATATTCATATCCGGAATATATATACAAACCGGAATTTTTATATATATGTATATGTGTGTGTGTCTGTGTATATCTATATACACAGTTGGCAGCTCTCTGATCTCATTTCTGGAAAGCCTGCCTTGCTCCCCACACGGCCTCTAGAATGAGGAGCAGCCAGGCTACCATCCGCAGTTGTTAAGGGTGATGATTCGCAGTCACTGTCCACAAACCACCACGCAGTATTAGGCTGGGAACCGAGGGACAACCATCATCTGCTCTGGGGAAGAATTCCTGACACAGAAAGAGCCATAATGCCAAATCCAGCAAGCAGGCTTCAGATCTCTTCTGACCGGGATTTCGACCCGGTTGACCCTCCTTGTGTCCGCCTGACTCCCACCTCCAGAAGGCCCTGGGTGAGGGCGGACACCCTCATGACCTGCAGGGAGCCACCTTGGGGGCTGGGGCTGGTGAGGCTGTCCCTTCCCTTCCATGGGAGCCTTCCCCGTGTTTGACACAGGGAGAGGGGGAGTGTGGTGAGCTGCCCAGGTCTCTGCTGCCCCCGGGCCGAGGCCCCCTCCCCACAGGCCCCCACTATACCTCAGATGTCAATGTTTCTCAGCTTCTAGCCCTCACTCCTCCAAGAAGTGCAGTTCTTCTCCGCCCCCACCATGCGCCTGGCCCAGCAGGTCTCAGCAGAGGAAGGATGTTACTGCCCTCTTGTCAGCATGTGATGTGGTCAGGGGCCTGCTCATCATGACTGCTGTGACATCAAGTGACACTTTGGGACTTTAAGATTGAAGGCCAAACCAGTGGGCCCTCAGAAAAGGATGAGGATGGGGGGGGCATCTTCTGTGGGCTTGCTGGCAGAGTCCACTGGGACGAGTGTGGGGCTGGGTCGGGCACACCTTCCCACCTGGCTTCCCTCCTTCCCTCTCAGGGTGTGGACCCTCACAGGCTCCTTTCCTTCTGGCCCCTTCCCATGTCCACACCCCTGCCACAGTCCCCTATACACATACTGTGTGTGTATATAGATATAGATACAGATACAGATATAGATATAGATATACATGATATAGAGATAGAGATAGATAGATATAGATGATATAGATAGATATAGATGATATAGATATAGATATAGATATAGATGATATAGATATAGATGATATAGATATAGATGATATAGATATAGATATAGATCTAGATATAGATATAGATATAGATAGATATCCGGAATATATATGTTGTTGTCATTTGTTGTTATGTGCCGTTGCGTCGCTTGCAACTCA
>NW_006399934.1:5411855-5423727 GCF_000299155.1 Elephantulus edwardii
TAATTCATCAAGTTTGTCTTTCATCCATTGGATATATTCAGTCACTCCTCTTTTAAATTCTGTGTCAGAAAGTTCCATGAGACTTTCTGGTTTCAGGGTATCCACTGCTCTTGTGTCGCCCTTTGTGAGCGACATCTTGCTTTGCTCTTGTATATTGTGTGGGATAGTTTGCTTTTTTCCGAGACATTGGTATGTGTTGTTGGTCTGAAGACAATGCTCTTGAGATCAGATGCACAGCTACCAAACTTGTGCGTTTCTCTGACTTTATGACTTCAGAAAAATGCCAGTTCAGTGCCTGCTAGGGCAATCTCTTGTTGCTAAAACAGGTCAAGGTACTCCTGTTTAAAGGCAAGTTGATTGCCCAGACGTGTAGGCACTGGTGTGGAGCCAAATGGGGTGAGGCAGGCAAAGGGTGGGGTGATCGCAAGGGCAGGTCAATCACATGGAGGACCTTGCTCAAATCTCTGCTGTCTCAGTGTGCTCATGACTGGGGTCTTTACTCAAATTCCTGCTGTCCCTTTCCTACCCAGTGGTTTTCTCAGTGTTCCCTGCCTTGTGGCACTTACGCAGATGCCCTCACACAACAGCCCTGATCCAGCAGGGTCCTGGATCCAACAGGATCCTAAAAGTCAAAGTCAAATTCCCACCAACCCACTAGCCTCTGGCTGA
Source organism: Elephantulus edwardii (assembly GCF_000299155.1). Classification (NCBI taxonomy): domain Eukaryota; kingdom Metazoa; phylum Chordata; class Mammalia; order Macroscelidea; family Macroscelididae; genus Elephantulus; species Elephantulus edwardii. The sequence goes on from NW_006399934.1 coordinate 5,412,525, forward strand.
TCTGCAGAGTTCACAGAAGCCAGCTGGCTGGCTCGTTTTGGGCAGTTGGTGTAGCCCAAAAGAGCTCGGCCAAATTCCCCACCTATGGGCATGCCCTTAGGTGCTCTCCTGGGTAATCAGCAATCCCCCAGTAAACACAGATAAGATCCTACCAGCCTTTCTCCTGCCAGGTGAGTTCCACAACAGCTCGGCTGATAGCTCCGGGTGATGGCAGGATCCATGGTGGTGCCCTCAGGTCACAGGGCTGTGATAGGGGCTGAGGTGTGTGGTTGTGGAACTGCAAGGGGGGTGGGGGAAGGGGAGGAAAGCAAGGGACTAGTGGGTAAGGAGCGCAGGGCTTGGACACTACCACCAAGGGGTGGGGGCGGGCCTTGGGTGCTGCTGGGGGTTTATGCAGCAGCACCCTGTGTGTTGGGGGTCACCAGGTGCAGGCTGCAGGGGGTCATATAGTGGCGTGTAGTCTTCGCTCCTTTGGGGTCTCAGGGTCTTTGCTCCTCTGGAGCGGTGGGTGGCTGACTGTCATTCTTCATGGGTCTCTTCCTGGCCTGTCTGGCAGCGGGCAGAGCCCCTCTGGCAGTGGTCGGGAGTTCTTCTTCCGTCTGGTGGCCAGCGGGAGTTCTTCCGTCAGGTGGCGGGCAGGAGTTCTTCCGTCTGGCTGGTATTCTCTTTTTTTATATTTGAGCTGTACTTTTCAGGAAAAGAATCCTGCTAAAAATGTTATCTCAGAATAACTGAATATTCCCAAGAACCCCAACATTGAAGACTTTTACGGAATGGCAGCAGAGGATTAAAAGAAATGAATGATTTGGGGAAACACACTTCATGAAACAGTTCAATCAAGTTACTAAACAAACAAATAGTAAGCAGGAAACTTAAAAAGCTCTAGTAACCTAACCAGTATTGGTATTATCCTCAGCTTTTCACTCATTCATTGCCATCATCAACTCTTACAGCTGATTCTCTACCAGGTTTTCAGACACTGTGAAATCTACAGGAGGAGTATGTCCATTTGTAGATGGACTACAGGCTTGGTAACATAGGGGGTCAACAAAAAAGAGAAAGATCCTCAACAAGATGGACTGATACAGTGATTGCAACAAGGAGCTCAGTCATGGCAGCAACTGAGAGGATTATGCAAGATAGGTAGTGTTTTTGTCTTGTACTCAGGTTTATTATGACTCTCAATCAGTTTTAAAATGTTTAACAATGACAACTACATAGTTGTCTCATTGGATTGTGACTATGAATAGTCTCACAATACCAAAAGTTTCATTTGATTTGAACTATATTTATAAGTTAGAATACTGCACATGCATTACTTTGCAAATATTGTAAGAATACTTGAAAAAGGGGCATAGCATAAATTTAAATATCAAGAGTAATCGCATCAGTAAAACTGTTGTTGTTTGTTGTTGTTATGTGCCGTCGAGTCGCCTGCGACTCATAGCGACCCTATGTACAACAGCCCTAAACTCCGCTCTGTCCTGTGCCAATCGCACTGTCTCTGACACTCCCATCCCAATTATCCCAGTCACTGAATCAATCCACCTCGTAGAGGGCCTTCCTCTCCTGCGCCGTCCCTCCACCCTCCCAAGCATGATGTCCGTCTCCAAGGACCAGTCTCTCCTCACTACATGTCCGAAGTAAGTTAGACGGAGCCTCAGAATCCTTGCCTCCAAGGAGCCACCCGGTTTAACCCTCTCCAGGACAAATCTATTTGTTTTCCTAGCAGTCCATGGTATTCTCAGTACTCTTCTCCAGCACCACAGCTCAAAGGCATCAGTTCTCCTTCTATCCTCCTTGGTCATTGTCCAACTCTCTGATGCATAACAGGTGATTACGAAGACCATGGCCTGTATCAGACGCACCTTAGTCTCCAGAGAGACACCACTGCTCTTCAGCACTTTGGAGAGGTCCCTAACAGCAGACTTTCCCATGGCAATGCGCCTTTTAATTTCCTGGCTGCTGGTGCCAAGACTGTTGACTATGGAGCCAAGCAAACTAAAGCTGTGTACAATCTCAATCTCTTCACCATCCATCCTGATGCTGCCGATTGGTCCAGTGGTGAAAATCTTTGTCTTCTTGACATTGAGCCTCAATCCACATTGCAGGCTGCAGTCCTTGACACTCTGCAGCAGGTGCTTCAGGTCCTCCTCAGTTTCAGCAAGCAGGGTTGTGTCATCCACATAACACAGATTGTTGATAAATCGTCCACCAATCGGGACCCCACATTTCTCCTCATAGAGCCCAGCCTCCCGGATAATCTGTTCTGCATATAGGTTGAAAAGGTATGGAGATAGGATGCATCCCTGGCGTACGCCCTTCCCAATTTTGAACCATGCAGTGTTCCCTTGCTCTGTTCTGACGACTGCCTCCTGGTCCAAGTATAAGTTTCGCATTAGAACGATCAAGTGTTCTGGGATTCCCATTCTTCTCAGAGTCAGCCACAGTTTGTTATGATCTACACAGTCAAATGCCTTTGCATAGTCAGTGAAGCACAAATAGACATTCCTCTCGTATTCCCTGCTTTCAGCCAAGATCCATCCAACATCAGCTACAATATCTCTAGTACCACGACCCCTTCTGAAACCAGCCTGGACTTCTGGTAGTTCTCTGTTGATGTGCTGTTCCAGTCATTTTTGGATAATTTTCAGTAAAATCTTGCTTGCATGTGAAATCAGTGAAATTGTTCTGTGGTTTCCACATTCGGTTGGGTCGCCTTTCTTTGGGATAGGAACAAATATCGATCTCTTCCAGTCAGTTGGCCAAGTGGTCGTTCTCCAGATTTCTTGGCACAACTTGGTGAGCACGTCCAGGGCAGCATCTGTTAACTGAAATATATCAATTGGTATGCCATCTATTCCTGGAGCCTTATTTTTGGCCATGTCCTTCAAAGCAGCCTGAACTTCTTCTTTCATCACCATAGGCTCTTGCTCATATGTTGTTTCATGAAATTCTTCTGTGTCTTCCAATTCCTTTCAATACAGTGACTCAGTATATTCCTAGATCCAAAAACAAATAATACTCATAACAAAAAGACCCCTTTATTAATATAAAATAGCTTTATGATTTTCTCCCCACAAAAATAGGGAAAGCTTTTACAAAGAAAACATGAGATCCAGATTCCAGGGTGATGGCGGTAGAACGAGCAGTGTGAAGAGCAGTAGAAGCATCAATCTACATAGAGACAGGCCACTAGAGAGACGTTCTTGCCTCACAGAGACCAAGTGACATGGTGTGATGTGGATAGTAGGAATTTGAATCAGAACTTTTGTTGAAACAATTAGTTTCAGAGCTACAAGACCATAGGGCTGTGTCATGGGCCACACCATGGACCCAACCAAAGCTGAAAGCCACCAGCTGAGCTGCTGTGGCACCCACCCAGCAGGAGAAAGAAAGTTAGTGGGAAACTGACTGAGTTCTCTTAAGCCTCACTAAGAGAGAGTGGGTCTGTTGCAATTTGACTGAGTTTACTTGTGCCACCTCCGACTGGCCACAATCAGGCAGGCCGGTAGGAATTTGACTGGGTTTTCCTGGGCAATTCCTATTGCCTGGGAGAGCACCCAAGAGTGAGCCTACAGGTGGGAAATTGGCTGAGTTTTCTTGGGCCCTGCCAACTGCCCAGGAATGGGTGGGACAGTAGGAATTTGTATGAGTTTTCTTAGGTACCCTCAACTGCCTGGAAGAGCACTCAAGAGTGAGAGGGACAATGGGAATTTGACTGAACTTTTGTGGATACCACATTCTGGCCAGTAGCAAGTGGGTCAGTGGAAATTTGACAGTCTTCTTGGGCCCCACTGGACCCAGGACACCTGGGTAAGGGCCTCTGAGCAGAGACCACTGAGTGAGAGCTGCTGGGTGGGAGACAGACAGCTGGAATTTTAGTAGGAACCTCACTTGTGAGCAATCCTGGACAGCTGAGGTCTGAGTTAGGTCCCACAAGTGGTTGACCCACCTCTGTGGTATCCTGACCCTCCACCTCATGCCTGCCCAGCCCCCAATTCTGTTCCACACCTGTGAATACACATCCATTCAGTCAGCTTGCCTTTAATCCATAGCACCTTGATCTGACTTTCCTACAAGAGGCTGCGCTCATAGGCCCTCAACTAAACTTTCCCTTGAGTCAGAAGTTCAGAGAAAAGCACAAGTGGGGTAGCTTCCCAACTGATTTCTAGAGCATTGTCTTCAGATCAAGAACATATCAATGACTCAAAGAAAGCAAGCTATTCCACACACTACACAAGTGCAAAGCAAGATGTCACCCCCCAAAGGGTGACACAGTATCAATGGATTTCCTGAAGCCAGAAAGTCTGATGGAACTTTTTGACACATAATTTAAGAGAACAATGATTGAATATTTTCAATGGATGAAAGACAAACTTGAAGAATTCCAAGATACTGCAAGAAAAAAACCATGAAGAGCTTAAAAAAACAATCCATAACAATGAAGATAAAACAAATGAGGCATTAGTGCCTCTGGAAAAACAATAAACTATGATCCAAAACATGAGGTCCAATGTTTCAGATGTTTGTCAACATGATGGAGGGACACATGAGCAGAGTTGAAGAGATGGAACATAGAACCAGTGAAATTCAATTGTCACCAGTGATCTGCTAGAGCAAAAAAAGCAGAATCAAAGAGAAAGGAAATAGAAGAAAACCTAAGAATAATGTGGGACTCCATCAAGAGAAATAACATGCACATCATCAGAATACCACAACAGGAAAAAGCAAGTAAAAGCACTGAAAAAGTTGTGGAAGAAATATGAGAGGAAAACTTCCCAGGAATAATGAAAAATGAGAGAATATTTAAGAAGCTGAGCAAACACCATATAAAACCACAAAGAAAAACAACAAGCCACAAATTAAATTTGCCAAAACCAAAGATAAGGAGAGAATTCTGAAAGCAGCAAGGGAGAAACGAAAAGTAACCTATAAAGGAGAGTAGATAAGATTAAATGCCGGTTTCTTAACAGAAATAATGTGAGCTAGAAGACTGTGGAAGTACATGTATCAACACTCAAAATAACACAACTGTCAACCAAGAATACTGTACCCAGAAAAATTATCCATCAAATATGAAGGAGAGATCAAGATATTCCTAGAAAAACAGAACCTAAGAGTTTGTAAAAGCAAGACCAGCATTTCAGGAAACACTGAGAGATGTTCTTCTTACAGAGGTACCACAGAAAGCAGTATGGACCAAAGTAACTAGCAACAACACCAAAAAGAACTCAACAAAATGATAGCAATAAAACCCTGTCATTTAATTGCTTCATATGCAAATGTATGTAGAACAATAAATAAGGAAAACCAAGTAATCGATGCCTTTAAATTGTGGTGTTACAGAAGCAGGGTGAGTTCTTATCCAGTTTCCTTTCCAGTGTGGTCCCCAGACATAGCAGGGCTCTGTCCAGGACAGAGACAAAGGGACTTCCCTTCCTTTTTGGTTCCCTGTCCTGAGCAGAATTTCCCCACTATCCCTAGGACAGATGCAGAATGAATTACCTTCCACTTGGGCTTCCCAGCTACAATGAAATGAGTAGGAACTGAGGGAACTGTGCAGCAGGATCAGAGAAGAAGGGGTAGAAACCAGGCAAGTTCTCTTCTAAATGTGTTCCCAGCCAGGACAAATTTCCAGACAGCCTCAGGACAGAGGCATAATGAGTTTCCATCTCAGTGGGCTCCCCAGCCATGGAAAACATTTTTGTCAGCTGGGGAACCAAAGAGGAAAGGCCACAGTCACAGCAAACTCCTATCTCAGTGGGATCCCTAACCTCAGAGAATTTTGATTCAGGACTAGAGAAGAAGAACGACAGGCAGGATGAGTTGCCCTCCTTGTCCATCCTGAAAGGTTGAGCTTCCAACTGAAGTAAGTCTTCCCTTGATCTCAGGGACCAGAGAAGTCTTTAGGCAGTTACCCTCCCCTCCTCTGAAGCAGTGAGCTTCCCAGCCAAGGTCACTAGACCCAGGACCATCTAGTACTCAAGGCAAGAAAACTCCATCACAACAATGGCACAGAGGAAGTAGACAATCTCACACTCTACATAAAACCAAAGCGAGCTATCATCCCGCCAAAGTGGTAAAAACAAAGAATGAATGGATTTCCTGATGCTGGAAAGTTTAATTGAACTTTCTGCTACAGAATTCAAAAGAATAATGGGCAAGAATGTTCAATGGGTGAATGAAACGCTCAAATAATTACATTAATCTAGACTTCAAAATTTTATTAAATTCATTTTTCATGTTTAAGAAGTATAACAAGATACATTACTATTTTTTCATTTATGTATCAAGTTTTTCACAAAGGAGAGAGGAAATATGAGCAATAGAATTGTCTATTGAAACATGTATAAATTTCTTTATTGTGAATGATATTTTATGACAATGTAATTGCCATGCTGGGGCTTTTTTTGCTCAACAATCAATTGTTGATTAAGGCCTCCTATTAAAAACAGCTGAGACAGCATTTGGGCTTGCTTTCTTTTCTTTTTTTGTCAATAACCATTTGCTGGCTAGAGCCTCCTATAAATCAGCTGAGACCCTGAAGTTTGGCTTTTGGGTTGTTGTGGGGTTATTTTCCATAAACAGTCATTTGGCCTTTCTGGCATCTGGGCTTTGATCCTTGTGTGAAGCACCGGCATAAAAAAAATCAGCAGAGACTTCTATTTGATCTTAATATTCACATCTGAGATGTTACCCCAGCATGCATGAGTCTCAGCCAGAACACTTTGATATTTTCCCAGGACCAAATCCTGCCACATCTATGTAGGCTTCAACTGCATCTGGTAATATGATATTTGTACGCCTGATTTACTATTAGAGGTAAAACACTAAGTTGTAAATTTGTTGTATTGGAGAAATTAATTATTCTAACTAGTAATGCACTTATCTGTCAGTTTACTGTACTGAGGTAACTTGCGGGTGGCTGTCATACTAAAAGTTATGCCACTATTGTGTCAAATGTCACAGGGATTACCCATTGTTGACAGGGGCTTTAGTAGAGCTTTCAAATTAAGACAGACTAGATGGTATACCAATTGAAGTATTTCAGCTAACAGATGCTGCCCTGGATGTGCTCACCAAATTGTGCCAAGAAATTTGGAGAACAACCACTTGGCCAACTGACTGGAAGAGATCTATATTTGTTCCCATTCCAAAGAAGGGTGACCCAACTGAGTGTGGAAACTACAGAAAAATATCATTTATTTCACATGAAAGCAAGATTCTACTGAAGATTATCCAAAACGACTGGAACAGCACATCAGCAAAGAATTGCCAGAAGTCCAGGCTGGGTTTAGAAGGGGTCGTGGTACTAGGGATATTGTAGCTGATGTTAGATGGATCTTAGCTGAAAACAGGGAATACCAGAAGAATGTCTATCTGTGTTTCATTGATTATGCAAAGGAGTTTGACTGTGTGGCTCATAACAAACTGTGGCTGACTCTGAGAAGAATGGGAATCCCAGAACATTTAATTGTGCTAATACGAAACCTATACTTGGACCAAGAGGCAGTAGTCAGAACAGAGCAGGGTAACACTGCATGGTTCAAAATAGGGAAGGGTGTACACCAGGGATGTGTCCTGTCTCCATACCTTTTCAACCTATATGCAGAACAGATTATCCGGGAGGCTGGGCTCTATGAGAATTGTGGCATCAGGATTGGTGGAAGATCTATTAACAATCTGCGTTATGCAGATGACACAACCCTGCTTGCTGAAACTGAGGAGGACCTCATGCACTTGCTGCAGAGTGTCAAGGACTGCAGCCTTCAGTATGGACTGAGGCTCAATGTCAAGAAGACAAAGATTCCCACCACTGGACCAATTCATAGCATCAAGATGGATGGCGAAGAGATTGATATTGTTCACAGCTTCAGTTTGCTCGGCTCCATGGTCAACACTCTTGGCACCAGCAGTCAGGAAATTAAAAGGCGCATTGCCATGGGAAAGTCTGCTGTTAGGGACCTCTCTAAAGTACTCAAGAGCAACAGTGTCTCTCTGGAGAGTAAGGTGCTTCTGATACAGGTCATGGTCTTTGCAATCACTTGTTATGCATCAGAGAGTTGGACAATGACTAGGGAGGACAGAAGGAGAATTGATGCCTTTGAGCTGTGGTGCTGGAGAAGAGTATTGAATGAGCCCTGGACTGCCAAGAAAACAAACATATTCATCCTAGAGAGGGTTAAACCAAGCTACTCCTTGGAGGCAAGGATTCTGGGGCTTCGTCTGACATACTTTGAGCATGTTGCAAGGAGGGACGAGTCCTTGGAGAGGGACATCATGCTTGGGAGGGTGGAGGACGGCACAAGATGGATTGATTCAGTGACTGGGATAATCGGGATGGGTGTGTCAGAGGCAGTGCGTTGGCACAGGATAGAGCAGGGTTTAGGGCTGTTGTACATAGGGTCGCTATGAGTTTCAAACGACTCGATGGCACATAACAACAACAACAACAGTTTGAGTCTCAGCCAGAACACTTTGACAGTCTTTCAGGTTTTGCCATCCACTTCTTATATCCTCCCAGTAGGATTGGCCATCCACTTTTTAAATAGAAGGCCTCTGAAAACCCTATGCATAGTTGAAGAACATGGATAGTTATAGTATTAAAATTAGAGCCCAGTTTGAAAGTCAGTAGAAATGAGGAAAAATAGTGGCAAATATATTTTAATAATTGGAACATGGAATGTAGGAAGCATGAACTATGAATGTTGGAAAACCAGAATTTGTGAAAAATAAAATGGAACATATGACCATAGACATGCTAGGCATTAATGAGATGAAATTGACTAGCTTTGGGCACTTTCAATCAGATAATCAAAGGGTATATTATGTTGGGAATGAAAAAACAGACAGAATGGAGTTGCATTCAAAGTTAAAAAGAAAATTTCAAGCTCTATCCTGAAGTACAATGTTGTGAGAAATAGGATATTATCTATACACATACAAGAAAGACCTATTAACAAAGCTATTATTCAGATACACATTCTTATAGCTAAAGCCAAAAAGGAGGGAATTGGATTTTTTTTAAAGAATTTATTTTATTATTGTGTGTACCGTCAAATTGGATCTGTCTGGTACAGGAGGAGATTGTCACTCCTTCTCCAGAAGAGAATCTAGTGGATTCAAACTGGGAAATTGAAAATTTTTTACCAAATCTTACAGCCCAAAATTGGCTAAATATGTAATCAAGGTGAGTTAATTATAATTGGTGACTGGAATTTAACAGTTGAAAGCAATGAAGAAGGCATAGTAGTGGGAAAGTAAGGGCTTGGTGACAGAAATGAGGCTGGAAATAGAATTATAGAATTTTGTATGTTCAGTGATTTAATCTTCAAAAATATATTCTTTAAAAAACAAAAATGTTGACTTTACACACATACTCCACCTGACAGACTACATAGAAATCAGATTGACTACATCTGTGGAAGGAACTGTTGGAGAACCTCAGTATTAGCGGTTAAAACCAGGTCAGGTGCCGACTGTGGACCATCAACTATTCATGTGCAAATTCAAAGAAATGCTGAATAAAATGAAAATGAGTCTATGAGAACCAAAATGGTCTTGATTGTATCCACCTGAATTTAAGTAAGCTTAAGAATAGCTTTGAAGCATTGAACACCAAGGACTGAAGACTGGATGAGTTGTGGGATGATTAAGGCTATCATCATGAAGAGAGCAAAAAGTTATTACAAGGGAAAAAACCAAAATGAATGTCAAAAGAGACTCTAAAAATTGTACTGGAGCATTGAGAAGCCAAAATAAAGAGAAAATATACTGAAGTAAAAGAGTTGGACAGGAGATTTCAAAAGGCAGCTTGAGAAGACAGAGAAAACTTTTATAATGGAATGTGCAGAGAGCTGAAATTAGAGAATAAAAACAGAAGAACTTGGCATTTCTCAAGCTGAGAACATTTAGAAACAAAGTTAACCCTCAACTCATAATACTGAAGTATGTTATGGGCAAACTGTTGAATGATAGAGTGCATCAAAAGAAAATGGAGAAAATACAGAGAGTCACTATACATAAAGAATTGATAGACACTGAAAAATTTCAGGAAGTGCCATGTGAACATGAGTCAATGATAATAGGACATGGAAACTATACTGAAGGCATTGGCAAAAAAATCACCTCAGGGATCAATGGGATATTGATTGATATGTTTTAATTAACAGATGCAGCCCTTGCTGTGTTCATTAGTCTTTACCAGGATACTTGAAAGACAACTCTCTGGCCAACTGACTGGAAGAGATCCATATTTATTTCAATTCTTAAGAAAAGTGATCCTACGGAATGTGGAAATCGTTGTTGTTATATTTCGTCAAGTCATTTGTGACTCAAAGCGACCCTATATACAACAGCTCTGGTCCTTGTTCTATCATGCGCTAACCTTGTCTCTAATGCACCTACCTCATTACCCCAGTCACTGAATCAATCCATCTCATCAAGGGTCTTCCTTTTTTGTACTAGCCCTCCACCCTATGAAGTGTGATTGTCTTTTCAATCACTTGCTATGCATCTCAGAACTGGATGATGAATAAAAATGACAGAAGAACTGATTCCTTTGAGCTGTGGTGTTGGAATTGAGTAGTGTATATCCCAAGGACTGCCAAAACAATAAACAAGTATATCTTGGATAAAGTGCAGCCTGAGTACTCCTTTAAGGCAAAGATGATAAAATTTAATCTCACATACTTCAGACATGTTGCTAGGAGAAGCTATTTCTTGGAGATGGACCTCATAATTGGAAATGTGGAGGGTCAGTGAATGAAAGGAAGACCCTAAACCAAATGGTTTGACACATTGATTGCTTCAGTAGGTTTAAGTGTATCAAAGAGTATGGGGAGGATACAGGATAGGACAGTGTTCATGGGGTTGCTATGGGTCACACTTCACAGTATCTAACAATAATTACCATGCTATGGAATAAGCGATAGAATAAGAAAACTATAGTTGAAGCTAAACCAGAAAACAGAAAGGAAATGTTTCCTTAATTCCTTTCAGATCATCTGTTGCAGAATCCTGTGACGGTTAAGAGTGTATGTCTACTTGCCCGTAATACTTGGACTTGCTATTTACATGTTGATATGGGGCAGTTTCTCTTCTGACTGGAGTGCAGAGAAGCCAAAGCACAGGGAAGAATTCAAGATACTAAAGAGTTGAATAGAAGATTTCAAAAGGCAGCACGGGATGACAAAGCAAA
>NW_006399934.1:5425322-5446340 GCF_000299155.1 Elephantulus edwardii
GAGGAAGGCCCTCTATGAGGTGGATTGATTCAGTGACTAGGATAATTGGGGTGGGAGTGTCAGAGACAGTGCGATTGGCACAGGACAGAGCGGAGTTTAGAGCTGTTGTACATAGGGTCGCTATGAGTCGCAGGTGACTCGACGGCACATAACAACAACAACAACAACATGTGGCAGTTATGCAAGAGTATACTTGTTTTCCATAATGCGGTCTAATATGATAAAATCTGATTTGATCTGATAGAAGAGAATCATACATGATTACACATAACAGAGTAGGCTGAGTTATTGACTAGCATTTGCTTAATCTGGATGATGCATTTGTTTTGTCACCTTTGGTTCTTGCCTTAAGCAAATAGTCTGCCATGTTTCCTGTCAATCTCGAGTCAGCAGTCAGCCTTCTGACCTGGTTATCTTTGGTTATTCAGCCCTTGAAGTTAAGTGAGTCTGTAGAAACATCTACCCATGGTCTTGAGACTTTTCAGTCTCTATAAACATATGACTCGTTTCCCTGAGAAAGTTCTTGCTCTCTTTCTGTATCTATGCAGATATTGGTTCTCTACAAAACCCAAATAAAATAAATACCAAGTGATTTTGTGTAATGGCTTTGTATGTTGCCACTTTGTTGAATCCATTTACTAGTGCTAGTATCTTTTTTTAATTAATTTTGATGAACATTTACAGAGATTTTGGATTTCCATTCATTCATTGTTGCATTTTTCCCCCCTCCGACCCCACCCTTACCCCCAGTTCGCTCCTCTCCTTGAAAAGCAAAAGAAGAAATTTCTTCATTGGTATACAATCCCCCCACACTCCCCACGCCCACCCTGAGTATACTCCACTCTGCAACCCTCATTCCAAATTCTTATGATAATCATAATGCCCTAAAATATATTACTTAAAAACTATTCTCTCCCTCATTGACTTCAGTGAAGTATACATAATTTATCCAGTTTTTCTCAGTCTTACCCCATCTTGATGTGACTCTTTGTGAAGATTTTCTATATACCATATTATTCTATTATCTATGGAAAGGAACAGTTCTACTTCTTATTCCGTATTTTTATAACTTTTATTTCATTTCCTTATTTATCTAATAAAATTTTCAGTATATTTTTATATTAATGGTTACAACAGTCAGCCTGGTGTTATTCTTGTTCAAAGTTCATTGTCTTTCTCCATTGAGTTAGGTGTTATTTGTGAGTTTTAAAAAAATGTTCTTTACCAAATTGCAGAATTCTTACCTGGTGGGGCAATTTAAAAATCCTATGCACTTTTATATTATTGTGTTAAAATTTTTCCTGCATCAATAGTTCACCATAGATCATATATTTTATTCTGTTAAAGAATTATATCTATGTTAGTTTAGTGTATATTTTGAGTTGCTGAATATTTCTGGGATCATAGTGTACAACTAGATTTTAAAGTATTTTATTTTGGTAGTTGTTGAGAACATATATATTTTTGTTGTTGAGCAAAACATACAAGAATTCCTCAATTTCTACATGTACAATTCAGTGACATGAATTACAGTCCTTACATTGTATAATTTTCCCTCTTTCTTAGTTGTTCCTCTCCCATTAACTAAAATGCATAGTCCTCTAAATTTCCTAATTAATCTTTTGAGTTTCTATTCTCTATTTGACTGTATAGTTTTTAAAAGAGCAAAATTCTCAAGACAAACTGTATTTATTAATTAAGCTAGATTATTATTTCAGTTTTAGAAGATTTCATGGAATATTTTCAGTTTAAGTGTCATAGAATACCTCAGGGAAATAGTTTTAGTTCTTTCAATCTCCATGGCTTCAAAAAGACTTAATTCCACAGGGGCTTTAAATTCTTCTCCTATATTTCTACTTTTGATCAGAATTCTTCCACTGAATCTTTGACAGAAACAATCAGTAAGACTCTGTTCCACTCTGTTCTCATTGCAAAGAGACAATGAACCACATATATCATTATTTTCTCACATTCATGACTTGATTTGTTTCTCTTTTCCTCCAAATGAGTAAAGACTAATAATTGTACCTTGGATATCTACTTGACAGATTTTAAGACCTCAGGCACTATAGCACAGAAGAAACTACAAGATAAACAGGAACATCAAAACTCATATTACGCCAGTTGACTATGAAATGAAATAAACCATGATGCTAAATTTTTAAACTAAGTACCTCTCACCTTTGAGATACTTTCTGATACATAAGCAGATATAGTAGCTGCTTTTTTCGGTTGAATTTGTATGATTTTGAAAAAACAAATTCTTGATTTTACTGATGCTATTATTTTTCTGTCCTCTATTTGATTTGCTTTGACCATCTTCTGTTGCTGCTGTGGAGAACAATTTGGTAATTCCCAGAAAACTTAAAATAGAATTACCATATGATATAGCAATTCTACTCTTCTATGCATACTCAAAAGAACTAAAAGCAGAAATGCAAACATATATATATATATATACCTCATTGTTTGTAGCACCATTCACAGTGTCTTTACCCTAGACATTAATCAAAGTCTTTGGAATTATATTTGTGATGTAATATATTCCTTGAGCTGGAGGAGTTAAAGTTGTTATACCTTAAAATAAAGTGCTATAAAAATAGCTGTTTTGCTGCATGGAACTTACATTATTTGGTTATCATAATGAAGAGGGATTAAACTGATCCATTTCCATATAACTGGGTTAATAGACACACATAATCCAAAAGAATTAGTGCATAAATAGAAATTGTTATTAATGTTGTAACTAACATTCCAAATTCCTTTTAAATAGTTTTGTCACACATTTAAGAATGTATTAATCATTCAATAAATGAATATACTTGTATTATATATCCTAAATATTTTCCCTTTCTTACAAGATAGCTATATGTTGGTTGGCTAATTTTCATTTCAGAAATTGCTGAGAGGGAAACAAAAAAAAGAATTCAATGTCTTGTTGTGTTCATAGAATGTTTTTCTTTTCTTGTTAGCCTTTTCATGGCACCTTTGAACTTTTTATTTCTTAGTGTGTATATTAATGGGTTTAAACTGGGAGTAATAATAGAATAAAATATACTGAGAAATTTACCCTCATTTTGATTTGGACTATTCCCTGGTTGGATGTACATGTAGATAAGTGTCCCATAGAAGATGGATACCACAATGAGATGGGAGGAACAAGTCCCAAATGCTTTTTGTCTCCCTGTTACAGATTTGATCTTGAGTACCGCTACAGTAATGAAACCATATGAGACCAGAATGAGGAGAAGAGGAACAAGGCCCATAGTTAGGCACACAACAAATATAGTTACTTCCATGGCTGTAGTGTCCACACATGCAATCTTAACCATGGCAGATATTTCACAAAAAAAGTGGTCAAGGTGATGGTTTCCACACCGAGGAAGACTCATGGCATAGGGAGAAAGGATCAAGCAATTAATAACACTAATTACCCAGGCCATGACTACCAGGGCCTGGCAGAGCTGTGCACTCATTACAGTCATGTAGTGCAGAGGCTTACAGACAGCAATGAACCTGTCATAAGACATGACTGCTAAAAGAATACATTCAACTATACATAGTGTAACATCATTGAAAAGTTGAAAGGCACAGCCACCAAAGGTTATTCTCTTGTCTTGACCCCAGATGTTGACCAACATTTGTGGAACTATATTTGTGGTGTAACAGAGATCTAAGATGGCTAAATTTCTAAGAAAGAAGTACATGGGAGTTTGGAGATGTTCATCGAGGAAAGACAGCAAGATGATGGCCATATTGCCCGTCAAGGCAACAGTGTAGCAGAAAAAAACAACCCCAGAGATGATCATCTCTAATTGAGGCTGTCCTGTAAATCCAAGGAGTATAAAACCATTAATGCAACTTTCATTGATCATTCCTTTTTTCCAACTTTCCTTTGTAGCAATTCTGAAGATGAGAAAATCAACATATTAGAAAAATAGTGAGCAAATTCACAAACTTTATTACCAAACTAAACTGAAATATTACATTCAAGAGATAAATATCTTCTTAGTACAAAAAATACCTTGCTGTATTTATCTTTAGGATTAACAGGAAAAGCCCAAGTTCAATAAAATCTTTTATTTATTATCTCAATAATGTTGAATGCTTGTCCTATTATAGTAAGAGTTATGAAATAGTGAGTAGTTTTTTTTAATAAATGAAATATTCACCAAATTTTTTGCAAAAGAAAAAATAATTTCTGAAACCTAAGTCTCTTTTGAACTCTACAGTATATAAAACAGAAGGCACTGATAAATTGAAGTCATTAAGTGTTTTCTAATATTACTGTTTTTTTCTAAAGAGTTCCCGTGCTCTAATAATATAACAGCTGTGATTGCTAAAAGATATGGAATGTGAAGAAATTATTTTTCACTTCATGTTTTTATTATTCCTTGTATCAATTCTGTTCTCTATTGTGATCCTTCAAAGTTAGCACCAAAGCAAACCCCTACACTTTTTTTCTCCAAGATAATTTTCTCACCATGTTGTTCATTTCTTTGTGTAGACAATTTTCCAACCTCTTTCTCAAAAAAAGACCTCTCATCTAGATAAATGCTTAGGACAATGGAATAAAAACTCTTAAGAGCAATCACAAGTAAAGAAATTAGAAGAAATAAGTCCTCATGTCATTAACAACAAACTACAACTCATTGCCATTTTGTCAGAACTGACACATAGCTTACCCATCATGCATCAGGCTTTCAAAGGCTATGAAATCCATGAAAGGACGTTGTCCATTCTTCTTTCAGAGAGCCACGGATAGATTTGAACCTCAAAAGAGGCACCACTATTGGGTTAACAGTGCCACTCCCTACAGAGTACAACACCAGAGCTCTGATGACTGTTGAAGTCCAGTGCACTAAAATTTAAAAATGCAAGACGCAAGTTAATGAAAATAGATTATCTTCTTTTATTTTTTTGTGCCCATAGGTTTAATACCTAATATTCTGCTTACATGAACTCATGGCTGATTTGTAGTACATCTGATTCCAGATGAGAAATTTGCACATTCAAGTCACATTGGCTAATCAGGGTTGTCCTTGAAGCTCTGATGGCCTAGTGAATACCAAGTTGTGCTGACATCTCAAAATGGCAGTTCAAATCTACTAATGGCTCCTTGTTAGAAAAATGGGCATTCTCCAGTGCGATAAAAGGGCATTCTTCTCCAATGTGATTTAAAGAAAATAACAACACAACAACAAAAACAACACAGAAAAACACAAAACACTGGTGGATAAGCTACAAACTGTTTGTTGGTTCTGATTTGATAACAATGAATTAAGTTGATCTTGCTCACTTCTTTCATTATTCTAATCAGCCTTGGCACTATTTATATTTGAACAAGAGAATTCTTTATTGTTGAGTGCTGTTTTTTGCATTAAAGAACTCAGCAACTCCCCAGATGTTGTTATTATTAGGTGCACTCATAGCAATCTTAGGAAGAACAGATCAGAACCTTGTCCTATCATGTGCCATCCACACAATACAATTTATGGTACACTCAAGTCCATTGCTGCACTTATTGTGTCAATCCATCTCATTGAAGGTCTTCCTTTCTTTCATCAACCTTTCCAAGCATTATCTCCCTCTCTGAGGAATACCTTCTCCTAGCAACATGCTTGAAGTATCACCTTTGCCCCCATGGAGCACTCTTGCTGAACCTTCTCCAAGATATATAGATATATAGATATGAATAACTAGTGTCCAATACCATATGCAGGTAATTCCCTTCTCCAACTGCAACAACCAACAAGATTTCCAGAAATTGTTCATGTTCCCTGGGTGGAAAAATTTCTATGATTGAGTACTCCTTGGTCAAGTTGGTACTATAAGCATGAAAATAATATTTCTTTTTGTGTTTTCCCCTCAACAATTTCTGAAATGAAAACTAGCATTTGTAACCCTTAAATTGAGACAACTTATGCTATCATGTAAGAAAGGGAAAGTATTTAGAGAATATAATAAAGGTATATTCATTTATAGATCCAACTTCTGTAGCTCTTTATCTGAAATTATAAAAACATATTTCCTTTTCATTTCAACCTTCTCCTTATCATCACAATATTTTATTTCTTTACCTTCAGATCCAGGAATTTATTTTATGGTGAAAATATTATTTGGTCTCCTGTGTACTGGGCATTCCATTGTTTTCAGTATCTTAAGGTTTTATTCTCCAGAAGTTTGTCTCTTTCTTATTCTCTCACTAAAATTCTACTGTTGGTTTTTTGTTTTGTTTTGTTTTTTTACTAGTGTTCACCTTAGTAATTTATTAAGCTTTTCAATTGTCCTGCAATATTGGTCTTTTAAAATAAATTTTTATTTTATACTGGTTTACTTACAAAGTTTGTATACATTGTTTTTCACACTAGATCTTTCCCATTTCCTTAATCCATTCCTTCCTCCACTCATAAAATTGTGCAACCCTATGATTAGTCCTCCATCCTCCATTTTCCTTCCAATTCAATGCCACATTCTTATTCATGTAGTTTAGCTTTTCTGTATTATTTGCTCAACATCTAAAAAAAGTATATATGCTAAAAAGATTTAACCCAGACGTACAACATTCCTGATTTTAAACCATGTAGTATTCTTTGTTCTGTCTAAACTATTGCTCCTTGGTCTGTACAGAGGTTCCGTATGAGTTAAGTGTTGTGCATTTCTCATTCTTTGCAATGTTATCTACATTATGATCAACAAAGGTGAATTCTAGTGCAAGATCTACCCCTCTGCTCCTACCCCTTAGATTCTCATACATGTTTTACTAGTTATCTATTTATACAATCATGGTCTTATATAGTATTTGTCCTTATGAGACTGAGTTCACTTCCAAATTAGGTAGTAATTTACAGAACAATTGCTCCTACATGCTGCAGAATATTCCATTGTATGAATGTACCATAATTTTTCAATCCATTCCATTATGGTTGAACATTTGGGCTGTTTCCACATTCTCTAGATGGTGCATAACTGTTTTGCAATGTTTTTATGTTTTATTTCACAACAAAGAAAAAATATTCTTAAAAAATACCAAAGGAAAAAACCCCAAACCCCAGAACTTGGAAAATATAGTTGTTTCAGGAACAAAGAACTAATTTTCCCCAATGCTTCTGGAAAATACCTAAAAAGATCAATGACTCAGGACAAATATGAAGGTTTTAAAACAGGTAACCCATAAAAGGAGACTACATCTCATTTCTGATGAACAAGATATTAAAAAAGTTTCTTCATAGAGTTCCTTTAAAAACCTTTATCTTGTTGTGGTGCTCAAGTATTTTATAATTTCTAGATATAAGTCCCTTTTATGACATGTCATTACCAAACCCTTTTTCCCAGTCTGTGGCTTCCCTTTTTACCCTGTTGGATAAGTTTTTGGATGTGCATAGGGACTTGATTCTTAGAAGGTCCCATTCATCTATTTTATCTTCCCCTGATTGTAGATTTTTCAGGATTCTTGGAAGACTGTTTATGTTGTGGATTAGGACTACTAAAGTTCTTCCAAGCTTTTCTTTAATGAAGTTTATAGTCCTTGGTTTTAGTCCTAGGTCCATGATCCACCTTGAGTTGATTTTTGTATATGGAGTAAAAACCCTGAGGGGAGGAATTGTAAAACAATGGGGGAAGTTTTCTTTTACTTTTCAAAGAGAAGAGTGCACTGGAGCGGGGGAAGGGTGGGCAGTGAGAAAAGTGCAAGAACAAATGAATGGAAATCCAAAGTCTCTGCAAATTTTCATCAAAATTAATAAATCCCCCTCACAAATCCAAGTTAGAGCTTTTTTACTTCAAAGCTTAAAGCCAAGGGTTGCCCATCTACTCAGGTATTTTTGTTTATTACTATCACATTGTCTTACTTTGTTAATTTTATATGACTTTGTCTTTACATAAATTTTAATAAACTACTAAACTAAAAACATTTATTCTTCCTGCAGCTGATTTATCCAGGAAGCTGCTTCTCTTCATACAGATGAATAGCCTTGCACTTGCCCTACTGAGTATATCATACAAGATAATGGACAAGAAGTGGTTTTAAAGCAGTGCTTTTAACTTTCACATTTAAAAAAGTTGAAAACATCAAAGATCAGGGGGTATTTGGAGCTTAAGTGGAATCTATAAAGGAAAAAGTCCTGATGTAAGGTAACCATGTCTGAGAATAGCTGTGCACGTGGCTAAATCTGGATGCAAATCAGGCAGGACCAGGTTCAAGTTGTTTGAGTTTCTCTTGGAGTTCCTGGAACTGTCTTTGATTCCAGCTGATGCGGATCTGGAGGCTGGCCATGTCTGCAGAGAGCTGCAGGCCCTCCTGGAAGCTGGTTTGTGCCTGTCGCAGACTCTGAGGAACCAGAATTCCAAACCAGTTCAGGGGATCCTGAGCACCTGCTGAGGGCTCTGGCTGTGGAATCTTAGAAAGGCCCTTCCATCTTCGCAGAGCTAGCTCTTGTGGGCCCACATCTTCTGGTCTCCGACCGGCCGTCTTCACCACCCACAGCCTCTGGAGTAAGTCCTGAGCCTCGCTAGTGTGGACACAACAGCAGGGCTCCATGTGGGAGGCATACTGCAGAGGACCACTGACTTGGCACCCTTGGCTAACAAGCCTTGGAGAGCAAGAACCAACCGTCCTCTACTCTGGTGTACAAAGCTGCCCGCTTCGCCTCTAGTTCTTCAAAGTCCCGGAGCAGCTGCAATAACAGTGAGTCCAACTCCTCTCGCATGCTTAATCCCGCCATGCACTACACAAATAGACCTAAAATTCTACTGTTAATTTGCATCTTCATTGAGAAAGTCTGCTGTCAGAGACCTCTCCAGAGTACTGAAGAGCAATGATATTAGTCTAGAGACTAAGGTGTGCCTGATACAGGCCATAGTATTTGCAATCACTTGCCATGCATCAGAAAGCTGGACAATGACTAGGGATGATAAAAGGAAAATTGACGCCTTTGATCTGTGGTGTTGGAGAAGAGTATTGAATATACTACTGGACTGCTAAGAGAATGAACAGGTTTGTCCTGGAGAAGGTTAAACCAGGCTGCTCCTTGAAGGCAAGGATTTTGAAGCTTCATCTGACATACCGTGGACATGTTGCAAAGAGGGACCAGTCCTTGGAAAGGAATGCCATGTTTGGGAGGGTGGAGGGACAACACAGGAGAGGAAAACCCCCAATGAGAAGGACTGATTTTGTGAATTGGGTAATGGGAGGTAGGTGTGTAAGACACAATAAGATTGGCACAAGATAGAGCAGGATTTAGGGCTCTTGTACATAGGGTCACTATGAGTCACAGATGACTTGAGGATAACAACAACAAGAATAATCAAAATGTATAAATAAAATGACTCAACTTTAATAACTTTGAAGTAAAAATGTTAAGGCTTTTCAAGAAATGTTATTTTCATTCTTGTTTCTAATCTTGATGTCATATTCCTCCTTATAGTGTCAAACTTCTCAAATAATTTTCTCAGCATACAGATTAAATAAGTATGGAGAAAGGATAGAACACTGACACACATACTTCTTAATTTTAAACTATGTAGTGTTCCTTTTGGGAAGCAGGAGTGGCATCCACTTCCTAAACTAGATGCCTCTGGAAACTCTACAAACTCTCTAAACTCGATAAGTGTACAGAAATTATATTAGTTATAGAACAGAGTTCTGTACAGAAATGATGTTAGTTACAGGACAGAGTTCTGGTCTTTTGTGAAAAACTTACTCTCAGTCGTATTCTACTTGACACTTAACCACTCCTAAATGAAACTAGTGCTGTTATGTCTGAAGGAACACTCTTCCACTTCGTCAATGTGCAGTATGAAGTAACCTGGGTTTGCTGTGATGCTGAACCTTGTACCACTGGAGTATCAAATACCAGAATCGTTTCCCAATGTGGACAGTGTGGAGCTTCCAGTTATAAAACAGGTTTGGAAGCAGGAGTGGTATCTACTTCCTAAACCACATGATCTGGAAACTCTATGAACTTGGAGAAATGACAATAGTTATGGAAAGGCATTAGGTCTATGTCCATAGAATCGCTATGAGTCATGCTCAACTCAGCAGCAATCAACAACAACAGTGTTCCTTTGTTCTGTTTGCGCTGTTCACACATCAGCTTCTTGCTATGCTATAAGCAGGACTTCAAGTGCTTACTACAGAAGACCAAAGACTACAAACTTCTATACGAATTACATTTCAACATTAAGAAAACAAAAATTCTCACCTCTGAACTGATAGGCAGTATCATGACAGATAAAGGTAATATTGAAACTTTTAATAACTTCCTCTTACTTGAATCCATAATCCACTTGGTACCAGCAGTCAGGAGATCAGGAGATGCACTGGAAAAACTATAGTCAGGGACTCTCCAAATTACATAAGAGCAAGGATGTCAGTTGAGGACTAAGGTGCACCTGATTCAGGTCATTGTATTTATCACTTGCTATGTGACTGAGAGCTAGAAGATGAATAAGGATGACAGAATAATTGATGTCTTTCAGTTTATGTGTTGTAGAAGAGTCCCGATATCTTATGAATTGTCAAAAAAACAAAAAGTTATGTCTTGGAGAAAGTACAACTAGCGTGCTTTTTAAAGAAAAGGATGATAAAACTTCATTTCACATACTTCAGACATGTTGCTAGGAGAGGCTATTCCTTGGAGAGGGATATCATGCTTCGAAAGGTGAGGTACAGCAAAAGAGAGGAAGACCCTCAACAAGATGGATTGACACAATGACTGCAGCAATGGACTCAAGTATGTCAATGATTGTGAGGATGGCACAAGATAGGACAACATTCAGTTGCTATCAGTCATACAGACTTGACAACATCTAGCAATAACAAAAATTCTAATAGCAGGAATAGAGGAGTTTGCCAATAAATATGATAAATTTTTTTCTATAACATAATTCTGATACCCCACCTATAACCTTTGTTAAACTCTGAAAAGAGAGGTTTCTCCTTAAAATATAACTTATCAGCAGGACATAGCTAAGAGAATACGCCATCCCCTTTTCCTTATGAATCAGGGTGAAGTCTCTCTCAGGGAGGAGTGATAGGGAATGGCAAAGGACACACTGACAAAGGAGATTAATCAGAACTGGCTATGACAAGCACTGTGGCAATTGGACAATTAAAACAGACTTTCAAGGGGGGGAAAACGAAGAATGAACTGGGGAGGAGGGTAGAGAAAATAGTGCAACAATGAATGAATGAAAACCCAAAATCTCTGTAAATATTCATTAAAATTAATAATATTTAATAATTAAAAAATATAACTTATCATGCTTCCAAAAATACAGTGTGACTTCTCTCACATACACTGTTTTGAAAATATTACCTCAAAAGGAAAAGGTGGAACTAACTTTTTAAATCACTAATCTTTTTTCCTGGATTTGGAAACCCTATTAATTTGCATAAATGTTGATTGTTGTAGAGGGGCTTCAGGCCTTTTGTTCATAGGGTCACTATGAGTCATAGTTGACTTGAAGGCAATCAACAACAACAATCTTTTTTCCGTTATCTTAAATGCTTGAGTTTGTGTATGTTAATAATAATACCAAATCTTTGAAATAATCCTATTCTCTGTCAAAGCGGTATCATGAGTGTTTATTACCCTTTCTTTCAGATCACTTTCAATTAATAAATCTTTCAATTTAGTTTCACTTCTCATTCATTCTCACACCTACTTTTCATCCACTAACTATCAAAGTTATTTAATCACATATCTGCCTCACTCCTCATTTCACTGATCTTCACTATTGTTGCTTTAGTTGTTCATCTTTACTAACTTCACTTTCCAACTATAATACTAGAGGCAACATTTTTCCAGTGTGCTCAACATCGATACATAAGTCATCACTTTACATAAGCACATAAATTTATGGCTCATTACAGTGTACTGCAATCCTGAAGGTACACAGGTTGAATTCACAAGCTACTCTGCTAAAGATGGGAAATCTCATCTCATATGATTATAATTGCCTCTGAAAACCACCTGGAGGGTTAATTACGGGTTGGTTCTGAGAGTACAAAACAATAGTAACAAACATACTAGTTCAACACTGATTTTATGAGATTTATTACTCCAATAAATTTACAGCATTTTTCAATGAGAAACTCTTTTTTTTTAGCTGTGTATTATCTGATGTACCTGCTGATGTTGAGTCAATTCCTATTTATAACAACACCATATGTTATGGAATAGAGCTTCTACATAGAGTTTGCTTGCTTATAATCTCAATAAAAGCAAGTCACTGGACATTTTCTTCTATCATATCACTGAGTGGGTTTGAACTGCCAAACCTTTAAGCTAGTAGTTTAATTTAAACTGTTCACACCACCTGAAGAGCTTCTCAGATACCTACCATTGCTATGTTGTGGTTGTTTTGTGCCATTAAATCAGGATTAACTCACAGCTGGCACTTCAATGGACATTCAGAGGTTGTGATCTCACAGGAGGAGGTTACTCATCTCTCTATCATGAACATCTGATGAATTCAAACCACTTGCTTTCATATTGACAGAGCAATCCTTACTCACCATAGGTCATCAGAGCTCCTTTCACATATCCAGTAGGTTATTAATAAACATTTCTTATGAATAGTGAGGAGTAACCACTTGGATTTTTAGTGTCAATGGAGTGGCATCCACTTTCAAATAGCTTGCCTCTGAAAACCCTATGAACTTGGAGCAACAAAGAAAGTTATACAAGTGTTCAGGTCTTTCGTTCATAGGGTCACTATGAGTCGCCTACGACTCAACGACACTTAACAACAAAACAGATATTAATACATCAATTAATGAATGTCCTATATGCCAATAATAGTAAGAAAAATGCATATGAAAGCCCCAAAACTATATACAAATCACTACATAAACTGAGAAAGCATCCAGCAGGCTAGATGTAAGAAGCTGTGTTGCAATCCCAAAGGTCCACAGTTCAAATCCACCAGCTGCTCCTAGAGAAAAGCAAAGCCAAACTCTTCACATGTAATTTAGTGCCTCTGAAAACCTGCTGGAAGGAAAAGCAGCATCCACTTCCTAAACAACATGCCTTTGGAAACTCTGAACATTAGAGAAACGATGATAGTTATAAAACAGAGCTCAGATCTTCTGTTCATAGGATCACATAAGTCACACTCAACTCTACAGCACTTAACAATAACAACAACTGCATGGTAAGCTATGAGATGGTACCAACTGGAGAGCACTCAACAACATAATGATTCTTCCAAGAATAAGTCTAGAAGTAAAATTACACTTATATTTTAAAATAAGATATTAATATTTTTATTATATCTAAACCAATCAGCAATATACCTAGAAAATTCCCTCTCCTGCTCACTTATCACAGTGAACTTTTCTACCTGTCTAAAGTGGTTCTTCTACCTCTTACCTCTCCCTGTTCAGAGGTCAAAGTAATAATGTGTTTGCCTTCTTCATCATTCATCAAAGACTGCAAGGAGATATACTTGTGACTTGAATCATAACTAATTACTTTTTCCTTGAAAGTAATGATGACAGTTTTGAGCAACAATTTACTGTTTGGGGACTCTTAAGTATCTCAAAGCAATTAATGTAAATTCATTATGTCCCAGAAATACAGAAACAAAGCAAACAAGCAAAATTTCTCATTGATAGCAAGTTATTAGTTTTCATAACTGCTTTCCTCAACTATGATTTAAAGTTAATAATTTTTATTACCCTTTCTTACTAGGAAGCTCTAAAACAACATATTAAAATGAAATGTGCAAGGAGCTGGAGTCAGAAAATCAAAAGGTCCATCTTGCTCATAATTTCTTAAGCTCAAGGAACTGAAGAACAAATTCAAACCTAGAGTTGCTATAATAAAGGATGCTTTAGGCAGAATATTAAATGATCTAGGAAGTATTAAAAGAAAATGGAAAGAATATACTGAGTCACTGTATTAAAAGGAATTGGCAAACAAAAGAATGTAATGAAACAACATATGAGCAAGAGACTATGGTGCTGAAGGAAAACGTTCAGGCTGCTTTTTTTTTCTCTTTTCAGAAAAAGAAAGGAGGATAGTAAAAAGGAGAACAGAAGAAAGGGTGATAATAAAAATAGAGGAGAGAAAGAAAGGAGAATTGTGGAAAGGAGGATAGAAAGACAGGGGATGGTGGAAAAGGAGGAAAGAAAGAAAAGGGATGGTGAAAAAGGAGGAAAGAAAGTAAAGGGATGGTGAAAAAGGATCATAGAAAAAAGGGAGATAGTAAAAAAGAAAGAAAAATGAAGGGTAGTGAAAAAGGAGGATAGAAAGAAAGGAGGATAGTTTAAAAGGATAGAAAGAAAGGATCAAAAAAAGAGAAAAGAAGGAAGATACAAAAACGCACGTTAGAAAGAAAGGGGACAGAAAACAAGGGAAAAAATAGATAAAGAAAGGAAGGAACAAGAACAGAAAGGAACAAAGAAATGAAGAGTGAAAGAGACCTGACTCCGAGTCTACCTAATCTCAACTCTGATCCTAACTAAGCCTGACTCTGAGCCTAACTAAATCTCACTGGATACCTAAACCAATACCTAATTAAGTCTGACTCTAAGGCTAACTAGGCCTCACTCTGAGCCTAACTAGGTCCTACTTTGAGCCTAACTAAGCAGCACTAGGCCCCACTCTAAGCCTAAGTAGGTCTGACCCCGAGCCTAACTAGGCCTGACTCCAAGCCTAACTAGGCCTGACTCCAAGTCTAACAAAACTCAACTCTGATCCTAAAGAAGCCAGACTCCAAGCCTAACTAGGCCTAACTTCAAGACTAAATAGGCTTGACTTCAAGTCTAACAAAACTCGACTCTGAGCTTAACTCAGCCTGACTCCAAGCTAAAAAGGCCTACTCCAAGCCTAACTAGGTTTGAACCTGAAAAGATTGAAATTAAAATAGTCCCTATAGTTCTTAGCTTAATTAAACTCAGGTTTCTATAGTTCTCAGCTAAGTTAAACTCAGGAATTTTTCCATTGTCTCGAGTAAAGCCCCACACCCATGTATCCAGGGCAACAGTATTTCAAGAATAGCTAACTAAAAGCAGGGCAAACAAGCAGATGTTTCTTGACTGATAACCAATGTATCTTGTGCTTTTCCACTGCCCTGGAGTTTGAACTCATTGTATACTTAAGAATTTGTGACACCACCCTATAGTTAAAGATCTATCTAACTGCTACATGTGCTACGTGACTGCCGCAAGTGCTACGTGCAAATATGCTGTGTAAACCCTGAGCGAACACTGAACCAATGAATTCAAACTGTGCTTTCATCACCCAGTGAGAAGCTGATACCCAGTTGTATTCCCCTAAAGTGTATAAAAAAACCCAACTTTGTCTGCTCGCGGTCGGCTCCTCTTTCTCTTGCCAGAGATAAGAGTAGGCCCTGAGCTCCGCAATAAACCTCTTATCTCTTGCTGTTGCATCAAGCCGGTGTCTTGGAGTCTTGGGTCTTCGCCGTCCACTCGGGACAGAACAGGACCAGCGGTTCGGGGGTCCTTCAAACCGAGTCTAACAAAACTCGATGCTGAGCCTAATTGAGCCTGACTCTGAGCCTAACTAGAGTCAGGCTTCATTAAGTTCAGAGTCGAGTTTTGTTAGACTCGGAGTCAGGCCTAGTTAGGTGCAGAGTAGTTAATGAACTTAGTTGGGGTAGAAGTCTGACTCTAAGGCTAACTAGGCTTCACTCTGAGCCTAACTAAGCAGCACTAGGCCCCACTCTAAGTCTAAGTAGGCCTGATCATCTGAGCCTAATAGGTCTGACTCCAAGCCTAACTAGGCCTGACTCCAAGTCTAACAAAACTCAACTCTGAGCCTAAAATAATATCTGACTCTGAGCTTAACTAAAACTCACAGTACACATAAGCCCAACTCCTAGACTAAGCTCGACTCCAAGACAATCTAGGAACTACTCTGAACCTAACTAGGCATACTCCGAGTCTAACAAAACTTGACTCTGAGCTTAACTAGGCCTGACTCCGAGCCTAACTAGGCCTGACTCCAAGCCTAACTAGGCCTGACTCCGAGTCTAACAAATCTAGCCTCTGATCCGAACTAAGCCGGACTCTCGGTCTAACTATGCCTGACTCCAAGCCTAAGCAGACTTGACTCTAACTAAACTCGACTCTCATCCTAACTAAGCCAGACTCCAAGCCTAACTAGGCCTGACTCCAAGCTTAACTAGGCTTGACTCACAGTCTAACAAAACTCGACTCTGAGCCCAGCTGAGCCTGACTCTGGGTCAAACTAAAACTCACTGTATACCTAAGCCTAACTTTAACCCTACCTAAGTTTACTCCAAACCAGGAACTACTAGGAACTACTCTGTGTCTAACTAGGCCTGACTCTGAGTCTAACAAAACTGGACTCTGAACTTAACTAAGCCTGACTCTGAGCATAAGTAAATGTGCCTCCCTATAGCTCCCCTCATCTGGGACACATGTTAAGCATAGAGAGCGTCTCAGCCCCTTCAGGAAGCCTCTCTTCCTAATTCCTCTACAGACCTGTCTCCACATACCCTGGCCTTCAGGAGCTACACAAAGCACCTACCCATTCACCCTGTCAAAGTGGAGTGCACTCCTCAAAGCCCGAGTGGAATTGCAAGCCCCAGGGTCTCTCCCGCATGTCCGAAAAAACACCTTTATTTTACTCTTAGCTAGATTTTTAATGCCTATCTTCTCTCCATGCAATGGAGAATGCAAAGGCTGCAAAAAAAAGGACAAGAGGGAAAGCCCCTCCCCTACTGCCTCCACTGGGCCCAGGCTTCAAGGCCAGACTTGCTTAGGAGGGGCTGGCTATTTTACTAGCTCTATTTTACTTGACCCACACGCCTGAACCTGGAAGTCCCTCTTCTAGTTTAGCTGTCAGTTGTCTATCACTCTTTCTCTCCCTCCTTCTCTGATTTGCGCTTTTTTTTTCTCTCCAAAACAGGTCTGTGGGAATAACTAGCGAGGCACCCCATTCACCCTTGAATCTGTCCCTCTTCTAACTTCTCCCCAGTCCAGGAGGAGCTCTCGGGCTGGCAGTAGGGTCCTGGGTGGGCGAGAGGGCCATTCAACCTATGTGCTGCTAAGGACGCAACTTCCTCATGAACAGTGTGCTGTTGGAAACATAATTGAGAACTATTGCCGATCAAATTTTAAGGGAAAAAAAACCAAAAAAACTCAAATCCTAACTTGTCTAAGCGTGACTTGAAGCCTAACTGGGCCTCAATATGAGATTTAATAGGCCATATCCAGAGCCTAAATATACAGAAGTAAGACCTCTTTTCTTTCTGTTTAAATTGTATTATTTTTGTGTGTGTGCCATCCAATCAGATCTCACTGGTACAGGAGGAGGTTCCCCTCCTTCTCTAGCAGAGCATCTGGTGAATTTGAACTACTCATCTCTGGGATTGCAATAGGCTTCCTGCCACTAAGCCACCAGAGTTTCCAGCAGTGGTAACACTTGTAGGGTGAAGGTGTCTCCCAATGAGATGAAACCCTCTATGCATGCTGAGGACACCATACTGGAGACTAAAGGAAAAAAAGAAACCAAGACAACAGGAAGAAAGACAGAGAGAGAGAGAGAGACAGAAAGAGAGAATATAAGATAAAGAAGGATAGCAAGAAGTTAGAATAGTAAAAAAAGAGAAGAGAGAGAGACAGAGAGAGAGAATAGAAGATAAAGGATAGCAAGAAATTAGAATGGTAAAAAAAGGAAGATAGAAGGAAGGGAGGATAGTTAAAAAAGGAGATTAGAGAAATAGAGGGATAGTAAAAAAGGAGGAGAGAAAGAAAGGAAGATATGAAAAAAACAGGAAAGATAGAAAAGAGGATAGTAAAAAAGGAGGACAGAAGAAAGGTTGATAGTAAAAATGGAAGAGAGAAAGAAAGGGGGATGGTGAAAAAGGAGAATAGAAGGAAAAGGGGATGGTGAAAAAGGAGAATAAAAAGAAAGGGGGTGGTGAAAAAGGAGGATAGAAAAAAGGGGGATGGTGAACAAAGGATAGAAAAAAGGTGGATAATGAAAAAAGGGATAGTAAAAAAGTAGAATAGAAAGAAAGGAGGATAGTTAAAAAGGAGGACAGAAAGGATGAAAAAACAAATAGAAAGAAGGAAGATACAAAAATGCACATTAGAAGGGGGACAAAACACAAGAAAAAAATAGAAAAATGAAGGACAGAAGGAAGGAAGGAATAAGTTCAGAGGAACAAAGAAATGAAGAGTGAAAGAGACCTGACCCTGAGTCTACCTAATCTCGACTCTGATCCTAACTAAGCCTGACTCTGAGCCTAACTAAATCTCACTGGATACCTAAACCAACACCTAATTGAGTCTTATTCTACAGCTAACTGGGCCTCACTCTGAGCCTAACTAGGCCCTACACTGAGCCTAACTAAGCAGCACTAGGCCCCACTCTAAGTAGCCCTGACCCTAACCTAACTAGGCCCGACTCCAGGCCTAACTAGGCTTGATTCTGAGTTTAACAAAACTTGACTCTGATCCTAACTAAGCCTGACTCCGAGCTTAACTAGGCCTGACTCCAAGCCTGTATAGGCTTGACTCTGAGCCTAACTGAGCCTGACTCTGGGCCTAACTAAAACTCACTGTATACCTAAGCCCAACTCCTATCCCAACTAAGTTCACTCCAAGCCAAACTAGGAACTACTCCGCACCTAACTAGGCCTGACTCCGAGTCTAACAAAACTCGACTCTGAACTTAACTAAGCCTGACTCTGAGCTTAAATACATGTGCCTCCACGCAGCTCCTCTCCCCAGCCCCCTCCTCGGGGGTCTCCTGCCAAGCATGGAGAGGGTCTCAGTCCCTTCAGTAACCTCTCTTCCTACTCCTCTACAGACCTGTCTCCATGTACCATGGCCTTCAGGAGCTAGACAAAACACCTGTCCATTGTAACCTCTCTTCCTACTCCTCTACAGACCTGTCTCCATGTACCATGGCCTTCAGGAGCTAGACAAAGCACCTGTCCATTCACCCTGTCCAAGTGGAGCACACCCCCCCAAAGCCTGAGGGGAACTGCAAGCCCCAGGGTCTCTCCCGCCTGTCCAAAGAAACACCTTTATTTTGCTCTCAGCTAGGTTTTTAATGCCTATCTTCTCTCCATGCAATGGAGAAGGCAAAGGCTGCAAAAAAAAGGACAAGGGGGAAAGCCCCTCCTCTACTGCCTCCACTGGGCCCAGGGTTCAAGGCCAGACTTGCTTAGGAGGGGCTGGCTATTTTACTAGCTCTGTGGCCTTCACCCACACGCCTGAACCTGGAAGTCCCTCTTCTAGTTTAGCTGTCAGCTGTCTATCACTCTTTCTCTCCCTCCTTCTCTGATTTGTGTTTTATCCTCTCTAGGTAAAAGTCTGTGGGAATCACTGGGGAGGCACCCCATTCACCCTTGAATCTGTCCGTCTTCTAACTTCTCCCCAACCCAGGAGAAGCTCTCAGGCCAGCAGTGGGGTCCTGGGTGGGCGTGGGGGCCATTCAACATGTGTGCTGCTAAATGTGCCTCTCAGCAGCTCCTTTCCCCTGTCCCCTCCTCTGGGGTCCCCTGCCAAGCGTGGAGGGGGTCTTAGCCCCTTCAGAAAGCCTCTCTTCCTACTCCTCTACAGACTGTCTACATACATCCTGGGCTTCAGGAGCTAGACAAAGTAACTAGCTATTCTCCCTGTCAAAGTGAAGCGCATCCCACAAAGCCTGAGGGGGAACTGTAAGTCCCAGGGTCTCTCCCGCCTGTCCAAAGAAACACCTTTATTTTACTTTCAAGTAGGTTTTTAATTCCCATCTTCTTTCTGTGCAATTGAGAAGGCAAAGTCTGCAAAAAAAAGAACAAGGGGGAAAGTCCCTTCCCCTACTGCCTCCACTGGGCCCAGGGTTCAAGGCCAGACTTGCTTAGGAGGGCCTGCCTATTTTACCAGTTCTGTGGCCTCCACCCGCATGCCTGAACCTGGAAATCCCTCTTCTAAGTTTAGCTGTCAACTGTCCATCACTCGTCCTCTCCCTCCCCCTCTGATTTGCGCTTTTCCCCTCTCAAGGTAAAAGGTCTGTGGGAATCGCTGGGGAGGCAACCCATTCACCCTTGAATCTGTCCCTCTTCTAACTTCTCCCCAACCCAGGAGGAGCTCTCAGGCCGGCAGTGGGGTCCTGGGTGGGCGAGGGGGTCATTTAACCTGTGTGCTGCTAAGGACGCGACTTCCTCATGAACAATGTGCTGTTAAGAGCCGTCTAGTCGCAGGCGACTCATAGCGACCCTATGAAGGACAGACAGTCCTCAACGCTGGGTGTCTCTCATCCTCTCTCCAGGTTCATAGGGTTTCTGGAAGCAAGCTATTATGGAAGTGGGTGCCACTCTTCCTTCCAAATGTGCTGTTGGAAACATAATTAAAACCTATGGCCCATCAAATTTTGTATAAGGGAAAAAAAAAATTAAAAATCCCAAGTCCAACTTGTCTAAGCATGACTTAAAGCCTAACTGGGCCTCACTATGAGCCTAACAAGGCCATACTCAGAGCCAAAATATACAGAAGTAAGACCTCTTTTCTTTCTTTTTAAATTGTATTATTTTTGTGTGTGTGCCATCCAATCAGATCTCACTGGTACAGGAGGAGGTTCCCCTCCTTCTCTAGCAAAGCATCTGGTGAATTTGAACCACTTCCCTTTGTGATTGCAGTTCAGCTTCCTGCCACTAAGCCACCAGAGCTTCCAGCAATAGTAACACTTGTAGGGTGAAGGTGTCTTCCAATGAGGTGAAACCCTCTATGCATGCTGAGGACACCGTACTGGAGACAAAAAGCAAAAAAGAAACCAAGATGGCAGGAAGAAAGACAGAGAGAGTAAGTAAGAGAGAGAAGGAAGGAAGGAAGGAAGGAAGGAAGGAAGGACAAGCAAAGATGATAGAAAGCCTACAATAAAGAAAGTATGAAAGCAAGAAGCAAAAAGGCAAGAAGTAAAGAAAGAAGGCAAGAAAAAATAAAAAAGAAAGAGAGAGAGAAAGAAAGAGAGAAAAGAAGAGGAGGAGGAGGAGGGAGAGAAGAAGAAGAAGAAGAAGAAGAAGAAGAAG
>NW_006399934.1:5446454-5467309 GCF_000299155.1 Elephantulus edwardii
AGGAAGGAAGGAAGGAAGGAAGGAAGGAAGGAAGGAAGGAAGGAAAAGAATAGAAGGGGGAAAGAAGGGCAGGGCAGGGAAGGGAAGGGACTTAATATTGTGAAGGGAGTTATGGTGGCCTAGTAAATGACTGTGCTGCCAACACAAAGGCCACTGGTTTGATTCCACAGAAGATAGTAATCTCTTCTGTTGTGATTTCCAGCCTCTGAAAACCTACTGGAAGGTCAGCTATGAGTCTCTTCTAAGTTTATTGAAATGGGTAGGGGTTTTTTTTTTTTTGTTTCGCAATACTGTGAAAGTGTCAATACTACCAGAAGTAATCTATCTACAGATATAATGCAATCCTCATTTACACTTCATCATCATTCTTTAAAGTGATGCAAAAAATGAATTACCAAATTTTGGTGGAAAGAAACGAGATCCTGGATAAGCAAAACACTACTGAAGGGGCACATGGTGGTGGGGGGGGAGGCGGGCAGAACAATATAAGAGACCTTACTTTTCATCACCTTAAAACCTACTGAACAGTCTTGATGATTAAAATATATGGTAGTGGTACGATTACAAGTGACAAGTGTGTTGACCAGTGGAATAAAATTAAGAACCTAGAAGTAAATGTGAGTGTATCTATTTATGGACAAGTGATGTTTGACAAAAAGATTAAATGGGAAAAAGATTGCCTTTTTAATAAGTGGTGTTGGCAAAACTGGGTATCTATTTGCAGAAAAGTGAACAAGAATCATACCTCATGTCAAATAAAAAAATTAACTCAATATGCATCAAGAACCTAGATGTAAAATCTAAAATTATGAAGATCATTAGTAGAAAAATAGGGCAAACTTTGGAGCATGGATCCATAAATACACTATCAAATAGAAATAAAATAAAAACAAAATGCACAGTCAGCAAAGAATAAATGAGATAACTGGTACCTTCTGAAATTTAAAACTTTATGTGAATAATTGAAAGGTATGGAGACAGGATACAGCCCTGGCGTACACCTTTCCCAATTTTGAACCATGCAGTGTTTCCTTGCTCTGTTCTGACGACTGTGTCCTGGTCCAAGTATAGATTTCGCTTTAGCATGATTAAGTGTTCTGGGATTCTCATTCTTCTCAGAGTTAACCACAGTTTGTTATGATACAAAAAGTCAAATGCCTTTGCTTAATCAATGAAATAAAGATAGACATTCTTCTGGTACTCCTTGCTTCCAGGCAAAATCCATCTAACATTAGCTACAATATCCCTAGTATCAGGGTCCCGTCTAAACCCAGCCTGCACTTCAGGTAGTTCTCTGTTGATGTGCTGTTCCAGTCTTTTTTAGATAATCTTCAGCAAATCTTGCTTGCATGGGATATTAATGATATTGTTCAATAATTTCCACATGCTGTGGGATCACTTTTCTTTGGAATGGGAACAAATATAGATTTCTTCCAGTCAGTTGGCCAAGTGGTTGTTCTCCAGATTTCTTGGCACAACTTGGTGAGCACATCTAGGGCAGCATCTGTTAGTTGAAATATGACAATTGGTATACCATCAATTCCTGGGGCCTTATTCTTAGCCAATTCTTTCAAAACAGTCTTAACTTCTTCCTTTATCAACATGGGCTCTTGCTCATATGTTGTTTCATTAAATTCTTCTGTGTCTGCCAATTCCTTTTGGTATAATGACTCTGTATACTCTTTCCGTCTTCCTTTAATACTTGCAGGATCACTCAATATTCTGCCCAAAGCATCCTTAAGTATTACAACTCGAGGCTTGAATTTCCTCTTCAGTCCTTGAGCTTAAGAAATGCTGAGCGAATTCAGCCTCTTTGATTTTCTGACTCCAGCTCTCTACACATTTCATTATAATACTTTACTTGTCACACAGCCTTTGAAATCTCTATGAGGAGAAATGTGGCATCAGGATTGGAGGTAGAATCATCAACAATCCGCATTATGCAGATGACACAACCCTGCTTCCTGAATCTGAGGAGGACCTAAAGCACTTGCTGTGGAAAGCCAGGGACTGCAGTCTTCAGTATGGAATGAGACTCAATATTAAAAAAACAAAGATTCTCACCACTGGTTCGGTTGGCAGCATCACGATGGATGGTGAAGAGATTGAGATTGTTCACAGATTTGGTTGCTTTGATCCACAGTCAACACTCTTGGCACAGCAGCCAGGAAATCAAAAGACATGTTGCAATGGAAAAGTCTGTGGTTAGAGACCTCTCTAAAGTGCTGAAGTGCAAAGATGTCAGTCTGGAGACTAAGGTGTGCCTTATACATGCCATGGTCTTTGTAATCACTTGCTATGCATCAGAGAGCTGGACTATCACTAGGGATTACAGAAGAATTGATGCCTTTGAGCTGTGGTGTTGGAGAAGAGTATTAAATATCCAGGGACTGCTAGGAAACCAAACAGATTTGTCCTGGAGAGGGTAAAGCTGGGTTGGTCCTTGTAGGCAAGGATTCTGAAGCTTTGTCTGACATATTTTGGACATGTTGCAAGGAGGGACCAGTCCTTGGAGAGAGACGTCATGCTGGAGAGAGTGGAGGGACAGCGCAAGAGAGGAAGACCCTCGATAAGATGGATTGATTCCGTGACTGGGGTAATGGGGGTATGTGTGTCAGAGACAATGAGATTGGCACAGAATAGGGGAGAGTTTAGGGCTGTTGTACATAGGGTCATTATGAGTTGCAGGTGACTCGATGGCGCTTAACAACATAACAACAACATATGCATAAGGCTTTTCCAAAATGTGTAAAAGAAGGCTATTTTCTATAAAATGTATAGAAAACGCCATCATCTCAAAAAAAAAGAAATGGCAAACCACTGTATTACAAAATGGACAGGTGGTTTGAAGAAAATTCATGAAGAAGGTATTTGGGTGGCCAACAAACATGTGAAGAAATGCTCAATTTTATTGGCTATTTTCTTATTCTAGGAAAAATAGCTTGGCTCCATAGTCAACAGTCTTGGCACCAGCAGCCAGGAAATTAAAAGGCGCATTGCCATGGGAAAGTCTGCTGCTAGGGACCTCTCCAAAGTACTGAAGAGCAATGGTGTCTCTCTGGAGACTATGGTGTGTCTGATACAGGCCATGGTCTTCGCAATCACTTGTTATTCATCAGAGAGTTGGACAATGACCAGGTAGGATAGAAGTAGAATTGATGCCTTTGAGCTGTGGTGCTAGAGAAGAGTACTGAGAATACCATGGACTGCTAGGAAAACAAACAGATTTTTCCTGGAAAGGGTTAAACCAGGTGGCTCCTTGGAGGCAAGGATTCTGAGGCTCCGTCTAACAGACTTTGGACATGTTGTGAGGAGAGACCGGTCCTTAGAGAGAGACATCATGCTTGGGAGGGTGGAGGGACAGCGCAGGAGAGAAAGGCCCTCTATGAGGTGGATTGATTCAGTGACTGGGATAATTGTTATGGGAGTGTCAGAGACAGTGCGATTGGCACAGGACAGAGCGGAGTTTAGGGCTGTTGTACATAGGGTCGCTATGAGTCACAAGCAACTCGACGGCACATAACAACAACAACAACAGGAAAAATAGCAAAAATCAAAAGACTACAAACAATAAATTCTGGCATGGTGTGGGAAAATTAGAACTCTTACACAATGCTGCACAGTAGCTAACTTTGGGAAGAATAGGAATCCCTTAACAATTGTGCTTTAAGTCATCAGAACAGAGCAAGGAAATACTGCATGGTTCAAAATCAGGAAAGGATAAAAAGAAAAAAAAAAAAAGAAAAAAAAATCAGGAAAGGTGTACCCCATGGATGCTTTCTATCTCCATTTCTTTTGAATCTATATGCAGAACAGATCATCTGGGATGCTGTACTTTATGAAGAGGAATGTGGCATCAAGATTAGATAAAGACTCATCAATAACTTGCATTATACAGATGACACAACCTTGCTTGCTGAAACTGAGGAGGACCTGAGGCATTTGTTGCAGAAGGTCAAGGCCTGCAGCATTCAATGTGGATTGAAAACAAATATCAAGAAACAAAGATTCTTACCACTGGGCCAATCATGAGAGACAGTGAAGAGTTTGAAACTGTTAGTAGTTTCAGCTTGATTTGCTTCACAGTCACAACTCTTGGTACCAGTAGGTATAAAGTAAAAAACAAATTTCATTGAAAAAAAAATCTGCTGTCAGGTATCTCTCCAGATTACTGAAGAGCAATGATGTCAGTCTAGAGACTAAGGTGTGCCTAATCCAGGCCATGATCTTTTCAATTACTTGATATGCATCAGACATATGACCAAGATAGATAACATATGGACAATGATTAAGGATAATAGAAGAAGAATTGAAGGCTTTGAATTGTGGTACTGGAAAAGAATATTGACTATACCATGGAGAACTAAGAGAACAAACAGGTCTTCCCTGGAGAGGGTGACACCAGGCTGCTCTTGGAGGTAAATATTTTGTCAGCTTTGTCTGACATACTTTGGGCATGTTGCCAGAAGAGACCAGTGTTTGACGAAGGACATCATATCTAGAAAGGTGAAAGGACAGCATAAGAGAGGAAGACCTTGGATGAGATGGATTGACTCAGTAACTGGGGTAATGGAGGAGTAAGTGTGTCAGAAACAATAAAATTGCTTCAAGATAGAGCAGAGTTCAGAGCTGTTGTACATAGGGTTATTATGAATTGCAAGTGATTCAATGGCACATAACAACAACAACAACAACAACAACATATAATATTAGTGGAGACATAAAATGGTGCAACCACTATGGAAAGCAGATTTGTACTTCCTTAAAATGTTGGAAATAGAAATATCATTTGATCCAAAAATCCCACTATTAAATTTTAAGCAAATAAGAGCTGTGACATGAAGAGATATATGCACACCCATGCTTATTGAAGAATTATTTACAATGATAAAAAGATCGGAAAAAATAACAAAAAACCAAACCCCAACTATCTGTGAATGGATGAATAGATGAAGAAATAGTGACACATTTTTCAAAGGAATACCATATAACCCTAGAAAAAGATTTTAACAAATACTGCGTAACATGTCTAGAAGACATTGTGTTGACTCTAAGAAGTCAGTCACAAAAGGACAAGTATTATATGTTGTTGTTGTTGTTATGGGCCATCGAGTTGCTTGTGACTCATAGTGACCCCGTGTACAACAGCCCTAACTCTGCTCTGTTCTGTACCAATGGCACTGTCTCCGACACGACCATCCCGATTACCCCAGTCACTGAATCAATCCACCTCATAGAGGACCTTCCCCTCCTGCGCTGTCCCTCCACCCTCCCAAGCATGATGTCCCTCTCCAAGGACTGATCCCTCCTTACAACATGTCCAAAGTATGTTAGACGGAGCCTCAGAATCCTTGCCTCCAAGGAGCCGCCTGGTTTAACCCTTTCCAGGATGAATCTGTTTGTTTTCCTAGCAGTACATGGTAACCTCAATACTCTTCTCCAGCACCACAGCTCAAAGGCATCAATTCTCCTTCTATCCTCCTTAGTCATTGTTCAACGCTCTGATACATAACAAGTGATAGCAAAGACCATGGCCTGTATCAGACGCATCTTAGTCTCCAAGTATTATATAGGGTTACTATTATAAAAAATAAAAGAAGTATTATTACAGAAAGAGTCAATGTTAGGTGGTTAACAGGGATGGAAAGGGAGGGACAGGCTGTAAAAATTATTAAATAATGTTGTTTGTTGTTATGTGCCATTGAGTCGAGTATGACTCATAGCCACCTATAAGCAACAGGTGTGAATCTTGTCATATCCTGAGCCACCCTATCACCTCTATCATACATGAGCATATTGCTTGTCATTCTTGTTTCAGTTCATCTCATTGAAGGTCTTCCTCTCTTTTGTCGACCTTCCACTTTTCCAAACAAGATAACTCTTTTCAAGGAAGAGACCCTTATGACAACAGTCCCAAAAAATGAGAAATGAAATTAACCATCTTTGCCTCTAAAGAGCACACATATTAACATGGGTGAATGAATGGCATTAGACAATAAGGGAATGATGAACACAA
This sequence comes from Elephantulus edwardii, assembly GCF_000299155.1. Classification (NCBI taxonomy): domain Eukaryota; kingdom Metazoa; phylum Chordata; class Mammalia; order Macroscelidea; family Macroscelididae; genus Elephantulus; species Elephantulus edwardii. Next base: position 5,452,471 of record NW_006399934.1, read on the forward strand.
TGCCACTAAAGAATAATACAGAAAGATATAGAAAGATTAGTTTAAATCACAATTATAGGGATGAAATGGGAAAAGAAGATGATATTAGGGAACTCTGATGGCCTAGTGGTAAAGAGCTGAGCTTAAATCCTGAAGGCACACAATTCAAATCCAGCTGTTGCTATGTGGGAGAAAGATGGACGATCTCCTCCCATGTGATTAAAACTGCCTCTGAAAACCATAGGGTCAGTTATGGGTTGGTTCTGAGTCAACAGTACACAACAACAACATCTGAAGAAAAAAACTCCAACCTTAATTCAGAAATGATTTTTTTTGTATGTGGGGATAGATATGTGTACTCAAAGATATGCATACTTCAAGATACTCCATTTTTCTCCCCTGACCACAAATCTTAAGGAAAACACTACTATCTAAGGGCTTACAGAATTGTTTAGAAGCATGAGATCAACTGTATCAAATAAAAAGACTCACTTTGGACAACATGACCATGGACTCCTTTGCCCGTATACTTCTACTGCAATATCCTCAAGTTACTTACCAGAATAACGTAGTGACCCGTTGAAGACAAAGCAATGCCATCCTTCAGAATTCAATGTATACTCTACGATATCTTTATATGATGTTGAGTCTGTCCTTACTAGGTAGCATACAGGATCCAGAAACGAAAAAAGCAGGCCAGTCCTACCTACTGTTAATACTAGTGAACCACTTTGGGTATTTGCGTCCCTTTTCTCCAAAATTATAAGCTCAGTGAGGTCCAAGTTTCTAGTTCCTCAAATGAAAATGCTTTTATCAGTTATTATTATGTGTTGTTGAGTCAATTGTGACTCATAGTGACCCAATGAAAAATAGTTCTAAACCTTTCCCCACCTGAATCAATTTCTGTCTCCAAAACACCTACTACCATTACCCCTTAGTGTGTCAATTCATCTCTTCCAGGGTTTTCCTCTCTTGTACTATTCCTTTCACCCTTTCAAGCTTGATGACCTTCTCCAAGGACTGATCCCTCCTGGCAACAAACCCAGTATGTGAGACAAAGCTTTAAACTCCCTGACTCCAAGGAGCAACTTAGTTTTTCCCTCTCCAGGAGAGACATAGAGTCTGTGGTATATTCAATGCTCTTCTCCTGCACCACAACTCATAGCAATTGATTCTTCTTATATCATCCTAAGTCATTGTCCAGCTTTCTGATATAAAGCAAGTAATTGTGAAAATAAAAACCTAGATCAGGCACCCTTACTCTCTAGACTGACATCATTGCTTTTTAGTGCTTTGAAGAGGTCCCTGATAGCACATTTTCCTAATGCAAATCATCTTTTGATTTCCTGACTAGTTCCAAAACTGTTGGTCTCAAGAGTGCTGATTGTGAAGCTGAGCAAGATGAAATTTTAAGCAATCTCAATCTCTTCTCCGTCTGTCATGGTGCTACCAATTAGCCCAGTGGTGAGAATCTTCGTCTTCTTGATGTTGAGCTTTAATCTATATTGAAGACTTCAGTTCTTGGCATTCTGTAGCTTTCAGATCCTCCTCAGTTTTGGCAAGCAAAGTTGTGTTACCTGCATAAAGCAGGTTGTTTATGAGTCTTCCTTTAATCCTGATTCCACATTCCTCCTCAAAACTTCTAGCCTCCCGAATGATCTAGTGTGCATATAGATTGAAAAGATATGGAGACAGGACACATCCCTGATGTACTCCTTCCCTGATTTTGAACCAGGTAGCATTTCCTTGCTCAGTTTTGACTACTGCTTCCTGGTCCAAGTATAGGTTTCACATGAGCATAATCAAGTATTCTGGGATTTCCATTTTTCTGAAGGTTAATTATGATGGTAAATCACAAAGAGTAGCAATTTCAACCTAAAAAGAAAATAGTGGTCAGGAGCTCAGACTTCAAAGGATCTTGCTACCAGATGAAACCACTGAGACCAGTAGAAGTAATAACTAAATGTGAAGATAATAGAGAAGAGAAAGTAGAAGAGGTAGATAATGAATATACTTTGTGAATATACTCTTCAGAGTTCATCTCGCATACAGAGGCCCATTATTCTGTTTCCTCCAAATCCTCTGTTTCTTAACCAACAATCTAATGCAAGTCCCTATTGGTACATGCTGTTTATGACCTGCAGTTCTTAGAATAAGCTATTTTTCCTGTCATAGAAGAAAACAGTTACAACTGGAGCTTTTGAATGAAGGCAAGGGGAAATTTTGAGAAACAGGTATTATCTTGAAAGGCACCTCTGGTGAAAATTTGACAGAATCACCAGGTGAAGGGAGACTTCTGCGTGCTAGAAAGAGGGAAAAAACTTCTGTCAGTTTGGAAGGTTTAAGAGAAATCTGAAGATTTATGTTTTGGGCATACAAACTGTACAGATACCTATCATTTTCAGCACCAAGTGTCTCACTCCTTTACTATCAAAACCCCAAAATGAGTAGTAAATTGATACCTGAACTTGAATATTTTGTTATTCATATTTGTAACCCTTGGAAAATAATAAACCTTGGGTCCTATTTTCAACAAACTTCCCTACTATTACAGGAAATGACTTGGTATTTTTTTTAAACTCCACAGTCAACACTCTTGGCACCAGCAGTCAGGAAATCAAAAAGCGTATCGCGATGGGAAAGTCTGCTGTTAGGGACCTCTCTAAGGTACTCAGGAGCAACAGTGTCTCTCTGGAGACTAAGGTGTGCCTGATACAGGCCATGGTATTTGCAATCGCTTGTTCTGCATCAGAGAGTTGGACAATGACTAGGGAGGACAGAAGGAGAGTGGATGCTTTTGAGCTGTGGTGCTGGAGAAGGGTACTGAATGTACCCTGGACTGCCAGGAAAACAAACAGATTCATCTTGGAGAGGATTAAACCAAGCTACTCCTTGGAGGCAAGGATTCTGGGGCTTCGTCTGACATACTTTGGACATGTTGCCAGGAGGGACGGGTCCTTGGAGAGGGACATCATGCTTGGGAGGGTGGAGGGACAGCGCAGGAGGGGAAGACCCTCTATGAGATGGATTGATTTGGTGACTGGGGTAATCGGGATGGGTGTGTCAGAGGCGGTGCGGTTGGCACAGGATAGAGCAGGGTTTAGGGCTGTTGTGCATAGGGTCGCTATGAGTCGGAAACGACTCGACGGCACATAACAACAACAACAACAACAAAGTATTTATTATTTTTACTGCTACATTAGAAATGAAAATAAATTGTGATGACCAGAAAAAAACATGCAACTTCATAAAGATTATGAAGTCACGGAAATCCGTTGAAGAAAGTCAAAAGGGGCTTATTCCATAAGGAGTGCAGACTACACTCTTCAAAGATGTCTTCAAAGATGGATCATTGATAACACCTGTCATGTTCAATTTACATACCAATAAGAAGTTTAAAAACAGAGAAGATGGAGTATTGGCTACTTCTCACACCTCTTAGCTGGAGGGTATGGATGAAAAGAAAGCATAAAATCTCTACAAATTCAAGTTTACAAAAATCAAGCCTACAAAAGAAAGATGTTTAGGCAATGCTGAAATTTGCTCTTGAAAGGAGAGCCCCATTTTATGAAGTTTGAACACTTTCTTTCTCATGCTGGGTGTTTTTGTTGTTGTTGTTTTCTGAGATTTTTTTTTTCTTCAGTATTAGTTTTCTTCACTTTTTTTCTATTAAATTTCTCCACGTTGGACAATTTTGGGTTATTGCTCATCTTGTCTGAAGACTTGAAGATCCATTAAAGGTCAAGCCTGAGACTGTTACTGCCTCTCCATGCAAGGTTGGTATTCCCACACAGTACTGCCAGGAAATGAGTTCTTAGGAAACCTGCTGTGGAAGTCTCTGGATTTCAAAGTTCCCCAAGTTAGAGGTTCTCAAAGTGTGCTCTCTAGACTAGCAGCATCAGCATTACCTGGGAACTTATTTTAAAAAAATGCCAAGTTGGAGGCCTTACTCTCTGCTCTGTAGAATCAGAAACTATGGGTTTGAAGCTTAACACTCCATATATAAACAAACAGTTTGAGAACCACTACTCTGAGTTTCTGTTACTCTAAGAATTATTTAAGTGTACCATTCTTTTCCTTTAAGGCTTCCAAAGCAATAAAAAAACAAGTCAGTGAAACAAAAATCTAATTATAATTGTTGCCTAAGCTTTCAAAGGCTAAATATACTGAATACCCGATGTTTCTTCTTGCATCTGTACCTCATCTTTAGCCAAAATAATAAATGCTATTGCTATTGTAATAGCAATGTTTCAACTGCCAACAGTTGCCAATATTATGTTTCTCTCCAACACTGGAAGGTTTACTGCACTCTGATTGGTGGGATATCCATTGTCTGACTACTACTTCTAGAATCAACTCTCTTAACGTAGGTTTCCCAGGAAGCAGAGCCTAAGACAAGAAATTTGATGCAAGTAGTTGATTTAGGAGGTAATGTAAAAAAGATGTAAAAAAACAGGAAAGGTGAGAGGAAGTCAAGATAAGTCTTCTAGCTCAATTACCGTGTTGAATCTGACTTACCATGTATGCGAGAGTGGAATGGTGCTCAACACACTAGACTGTTTAAGATTTTATTTTCTAGAATGAATTCTCAAGCTTTTATTCCAAGGAATATCTAGATGTACTGAAACTTCCAAGCTTTTATATTAATTTCTGAGCACATTAACTATTTGTACTAATTTCTCACAGTGTCTACTAAAAATATATATATACAAAGTTTTATCTGATGTAAAAATTATTGGTGAATATATCTACTAGCTTCCATCCTCCATTGTGTGAAGGTTTCCTCTAGGGTCATTAAAACGCTTTCATTTCTGGGCAGTTCTTGTCTACATGCCAAGTGGACTCCCATAGTGTCAGGCAAGCCTTTGGGACAATTAAAACATACATAGAATGCTTGAATCAGGTCAATGTGTATATGGTGAGTCATTAATTCATACATAACTGGCCATTGCACTCTGCTTAAATCAGAGATGAAGAGATGAGATACACTTGTACTAGCGACAACTACTTCAGAAGGTGAGATATAAATACTTCATCTCACATTTGCAACCACACTAATGGGGTACACTGGCTCTCAGCATGAACTTTTCCATATATTATAAGCTCTGAAATACTGAAATGATAAGCTAAAAGAAAACCACAGCAATAACTGATGTTCTCAGGAAGAAGATTAGAACAGGAAGCAGCAATGAAGATAATTTTTGTGTTTTTCATAGTAAAAACCAGCTAGATGAAGACTCTGTCCTCCCACCTAAGATTTTTTTGGTAAGTTCATCAAAGGAAAAACACATTTTCTCCAACGACTAGTAAAAATAACTAGGAGAGATAACATAGAGGGATGTATAGTTGCCTGTTGTAGTGCTGTGATGTTTAATTGGAACTGAGCCATAGCTGACCCTCCAGTGGGCTTTTAGAGGCAGTAAATCACACAGGAGGAAATTGCTCATCCTTCTCCTACAGACCAGATGATGGAGTTGAACTGCATGTCTTTGTCCTCTCTGACTCAGAGCGACCCTGTGTGAAACAGAACAAAATATGCCCCAATCTTGCATTATCCTCCCAGTCACACTGTGCTTGGGCCCACAGGTGTAGCCTCTGTGTCAACCCGTCTCATCGAAGATCTTCCTCTTTTCTTTGACTCTCTCCTTTACCAAACAAGATGCACTTTATCTGGGGAATAACCCCTCCACTGCAATTATATGCCTGCATGGTGAGACAAGTTTCGCCATCCTTGTGTCCAAGTCACATTCTGGCTGCACGATTTCCCAGACAAATTTGGATTTGGAATTTTGTCTTCCAAGACAAAACTATTCTTTTGGCAGTATAGCATATGTTCAAGAATCTTTGCCAATATAATTAAAAAGACTTGGATCTTCTTCAACCTTTCGTATTCTCTAAATTTAACATGCAAATGAGATGTTTGATAATACCATGGCCTAGGCCAGGTGATCCTTAATCCTAAGAGTGATATCCTTGTTCTTTAGCACATTACAGAGGCCCTTTGCAGCAGATTTGCCTATTGCAATACAGTGTTTGATTTATTAACTACTGCCTTTGTGTACAGGAATATATAGGTTGCAGTAAATGTGTATGTACAGACCTGGAGATTGTGAGGATGTTACAAGAATGAGCAAGGCTTCAATCTGCTGTACATAAGTCAATACGTCAGAGTCAATGCAACTACCTAACTCACTGCTTTTGAGTCAGAACTAAGAATTAAAACCCCAGTGGGTTTTCAGACTGTAAATCACAGGGGAAGAGATTGCCTATCTTTCTGTTATTGGAAGATTTGAACTATCTGCCTTTAGGTTGACAGTGTAGCTTCTTACCTACTACATTAGCAGAGTTCCCTGATTATGTGTATGTGTGTACGTATATGTATATATTCTTAGGTTATATGTTGCTGTTATTGAGTTGGAATTAACTCATCACTGACCCTCTAGAAAGTTTTCAGAAGATATAAATCACACAAGAAGAAATTACCTGTTTTCTCCCACAAAGTACATATATGTATATGCTGCTCTGCAAAAGAAGGCAATCTCCTTCCATGCAATTTACATTATCTATAAACCAACTACAGTGTTAGCTATGAGTCAGTTCTGACTGGCTACATAACATAGCATAATATATGTGTGCATATTTATCAACCTTTATAATGGCATAGGTCTTAGATATCATGTAGTCAGGATTATCCTTTCATTGTGAAAATCAGCTTGCTTATTAACAGAAAGAGTACTCTAATATATTAGTGGTAAGAAGTCCACTAGCTGCTCTGCAGAAGAAAGATGGGCATTCTCCTCCCATGCAATTTATTGCTTGGGCAAAACTGTCTGGAGGGTCTCTTATCAGTTGATTCTGATTCAATGGTTCATAACAACAATTATTGAAAAAGTGGGATCTAGAATCTATGAATCTTTTATATATTTGAGTTTTATGCATTCATGTTTCCATATATCAAAATCACTTAACTGGTCAATTTTTAGTGATATTTCAAATGCAAAGCTTTAAATCTATAAATTGGCCTATGATTCTACTTATAAATTCTGTCTTCTCACAATTTTCGTTATTCTTAAGAGAACTTCAAAGACAAAATTAGAGTAGTGCATAAGATTAGAGGATTATTCAACAAGGTATTCTAAAAATGTAAAATACTAAAATACATAACCAGTTTAAGAAGACATTTAAACACACACACACGCACACACACACACATCCTCTGAATATAAAAATGGAGAAATTCACAAATTTAGGAAGTGAGTACAATTATTTTATAAGTTGTTTATGCTAAGAAGGTAATGCAGAGATATAATACTCCTTTTCCATAAAAGTTATAATGATTCACATTCTGCAAATGTGGCTAGAAATTTTAGTGTTTTACCTTTGGAATAGTCATTTGAATAATATCATCACCATTTCTCAGGCTCAAAGCTAACATATATAGTAAACCCAAGACCTCTATTTAATAGTCACTCTTATATCTAATCCTTCTAACAAGCAACATAGATTCTATGATTTTCTTTCCCCACTTTTCAAGCACAAAATCTAAAGAAAGAACTAAGGTAAAGAACAACTAGATCTAATAACCTTTCTAATATTGCACAGTATGAGTCAAAGAAAATGTACATTTAGAATGTGAATTTTTAGAAGTAAATAGGAGAGATTGAGAAGAGGAATAAGAGCAAAGGAAAGAGAGAAGGGGAAGAGATAAAGGAATAGAGGGGATAAAAGGAAGACAGAGAAACATGAAAGAAAGATGGTCACATAAATTGATATAAAGAGACACAGAGGGAGAATGAAAGAAAGATTATGTGCATCAAACCATGCTGCTTACCAATAACTATGCATCATTCTTGAGATGTATAATCTTTCAGAGCAAAGTTGGAATGCATATTATAATATCTACCCAAGTGATTTTGTTATAAATATATATTTTATATAACACAGTTCTACTGTGCAGTTTTAAAGAGAAAGAATGAAGTATGATAGCAAAGATTAAAACAGCTATCTGATTATATACTTTGTATCCTCCTAAAACACAGCTGGTGAAAAGCTCACCCTTGAATTGAAAGGAATCAAATAAGCCATCCTGCCAAACTTGTTGCTATATTGGAACTTAAGCTGCTGTGAAACAACTGTGGAACCATTCTCCAAAGACACCTTGATCTAGAAACTATGATAACTGTTTGTAATGGCACTCACAGTGATTTCGTCCTCCTGGGCTTCTCAGACAAACCGTATCTGGAAAAAATACTTTTTTGGGTCATTCTTATATTTTATTGCTTGACACTTGCTGGAAATACTACCATTGTTCTTGTCTCCTCCAAGGATCCAAAACTCCACATCCCTATGTATTTCTTTCTTTCTAACCTTTCCTTTCTAGATCTCTGCTTTACCAGTAGCTGTGTTCCACAGATGCTGGTTAATCTCTGGGGTCCAAAAAAAACCATCAGCTACATTGGTTGTTCCATTCAGCTCTATGTTTTCTTGTGGCTTGGGGCCACAGAATGTGTTCTCCTTGTGGTCATGGCCGTGGATCGCTATGTGGCAGTATGTCATCCACTGCAATATACTACTATTATGCATCAAAAACTTTGTTTACACCTTTCCATCTTGGCATGGGGGACAGGTCTGGTTCAGTCTCTGATTCAGTCTCCTACTACCCTCCAATTACCCTTCTGCTCCCATCGTAGGGTAAATGACATTGTGTGTGAAGTACCAGCTCTGATTCAACTCTCCAGTGCAGATACCACCTACAATGAAATTCAGATGTCCATAGCCAGTATTATTCTCCTAGTAGTGCCCTTAATCATCATACTTTCCTCTTACTGTGCTATTGGTAAAGCTGTGCTGAAGATAAAGTCAACTTCAGGGCAGAAGAAAGCATTTGGCACTTGCACTTCTCATCTTCTTGTGGTTTCTCTTTTCTATGGCACTGTCACAGCTGTCTACCTTCAACCCAAAAATCGCTATGCTCAGGAACGGGGCAAGTTTCTCACCCTTTTTTACACTGTAGTAACTCCAACTCTTAACCCCCTTATCTACACTTTAAGAAACAAAGAAGTTAAGGGGGCAATAATAAGATTAGGGAGGAGGACCTTGTTTTCCTAGAATAACTAAGGAGATTGACATATATTAGATCATTGCTTAATCTTATGAGGAGAGAACAACCGAGTCACAAAAACTCCAATATATACCTCATAATCATAAAGTAGGAGGGCCTTGCATTTTTAGTTGAGATTTCAGCTCTGTCTTTGATTAGAGTTTTTATAGTGCTGATTTAGGCACAACATGTTGTTGTTGTTGTTGTTGTTGTTGTTGTTGTTGTTGTTATGTGCCATTGAGTCGCCTGTGATGCATGATGACTCTATGTATAATAACTCTGAACCCTGCTCTATTCTGAGCCAGTCTCATTGACACCTACTCCCATTATACTAGTCACTGAGTCGATCAATCTCATCTGGGTTCTTCCTCTCCTGTTCTGCCCCTCCATCCTTCCAAGCATGATATATTTCTCCAAGGACTGGTCCCTCTAGCCATATGCCAAAAGAATGTGAGACAAAGCTTCAAAATCCTTGCCTCCTAGGAGAAACTTGGTTTCACCCTGTCCACTACAGATCTGTTTGTTCTCTTGACAGTCCATGGTTTGTTTAATACTCTTCTCCAGCACCACAACTCAAAGGCATCAATTCGTCTTCTGTCATCCTTAGTCATTGTCCAGCTCTCTGATGTATAGCAAGTAATTGTGATGATCATGGCCTGGACTAGGTGCACTTTAGTCCCTAGACTAACATCAATACTCTTTAATACTTTGGAGAAGCACAGCGTAGTTCAGAAACCAATTTCTTTACTATTAATTGTTTTAAACAAGATATAATACTTTTTAATATGTGCAACAAAGATCCAACAAATAAAATAAACAGAAAACTTGCAAAATCAGGACAAAGTAAGGTGCTTCAAAGGAGCTCCAGTGATGAGTGCATTATATGTTATTCTGTTAACACAAAGGTTCACAGTTTGAAGGAAAAAGATGGGCAGTCACCTATTGTAAAAGCATTACAGCCTTGCAACATGATAGAAGGTCACTATGAGTTGGAATTGACTTGACAGCAGTAAGTTTGGTGTTAGAAAGTTTAAGATGCTTTATGTCTTTCTATTATTTCCTACTACTTTGTTCTTTCCATTTTTTCCTCCAAATTCAGCTACTAGTTTAATCCATAGGTTCAGTTCAACAAGTTCCTAATGTTTTGAGACAAAGACAATTAAAGGTATTATTTATAGTATATTTCCCTTTTATATAATTATTTGTGTACATCATTCAAGTACATTTTGTTTCGTACAATTTCTGTGCATTGTGTTTTATATTAATTACTCTTGACCTGTTACTTTTATCTTTGCACTTCCTAAAATCACCAGAGACAATTTTTAAGGAACGCAGGTCTGAGTTTACTGATTCTGAGGTCTCTTTGCCTCAGTATGATTATTGTGAAACTGTGATGCCCTAGTGGGTAAGGAGTTGCACTGCCAACCTAAAGGCATGTGGTTCAAATATAACAGCTATTCTGTGGGAATATTCTTTGCTTTTTAATTTTTTTCTTTTTTATTCCTTGCTACTGTATTTACTAAAATTATAGACTATTTACCTCTCCTGTATTTAAATCTTGACATCATGTAATGTAATAACCACATACAGACAGACCTTGAAGAATAAACATCTCTCCAGTCGGTTAAGTAAGAAAACCTTTTTTTTTTAAAGTTCTTTTTTAAATTATTTTTTTATTTTAATTTTTCATTTTGTGTGGGTGTACCGCCAAATCAGATCTGACTGGTACAGGAGGTGATTGTCCATCCTTCTCCATCAGAGCATCTGGTGGATTTGAACAACACACCTTTGGGATTGCAGTGCACCTTCTTGCCACTAGGCCACCAGAACTCCCTATGTAAGAAAAACTTTTGAAAAAATATATCTGTTTCCACCATTTGGTCATAAGCTCCATGATGTTGATGATATTGGATATTTTATCTGTCATTTCATCTCCAATATCTAATACATAATAAATACACAATAGTAAATCAATATATATCAATAAGATAGAATGAATATAATTGTTTGGAAATTACACAACAGAAGTTGAGAAAGAAAACAAACACAGGAGCCTTAATTAAAATTAAGTTATTTTAATTACGGACCCAGAATATAGATAGTCAAATAAATTTGAGCATAAGATCTTATTAGATCAAAAGGACTAGGAAGTAGTATGGGCTTCTGATTCACAAATATTTTTGCACTGGCTCAAGCTCAAGCTTAGCACATTGCCATCAAATCAGACTTGAACTGATAGGTAATCTAGAGTGGATTTAAAGAGAGAAAATGTTTTGCTTGCATATGAAATTAATGATCGTGTTTAATAGTTTCCACATTCTGTTGGATCACTTTTTCTGGAAATGCAAACACATCTGGATCTCTTCCATTCAGTCAGCATGAAGCTGTCCTCCAAACTTCCTGGCACAGACTGGTGAGCACATCCTTGGCTGCATCTGATAGTTGAAACATATTATCAATCAGTATCTCACTGATTCCTGGGGCTTTATTTTTTTTGCCAATACCTTCAGTGCAGCTTCAACTTTCTTACTTTATTACCACTGGGTCTTGTTAATATGGTACTTCCTGAAATTTTTAAGTGTCAGTCAATTATTTTTGGTATAGCGACTCTGTGCATTCCCTCCATCTTCTTTTTATGCTTTCTAGATCTTTCAAAATATTGCCCATAGCATCCTTCAATATTGCAACTCAAGCCTTAAATTTGTTTTTAAGTTCTCTCAGTTATAATGCTCTGCTTTATATTCTCAAGTTACTATTTTAAATCTTCCACTCAGTGCTTTTACTTCAACATCTTTTCTCTTTGTTTTGGCCTCTTTGCTCTAGGGTAATTTTTCAGAGTCTGTTCTGACATCTGGAAGTAATATTGATTGACCATGTATTTCTTAAATAGAAGACCTCTGAAAACCCTATGAATCATAGAGGAAACAATGGAAAATGAATGGTAGCTGGAGAGTATAGAGTGGTATCAGAAATGAGGTTGGAAATAGAATGATAGGATCTTGTATGTTCAGTGATTTATTCATTGCAAATACTCTAAAACACACACACACACACACACACACACACACACAAATGGCAACTACACACATGAACTTCACCTGATGGACTACGTTGGAATCAGATTGACTAAATCTGTGGAAGGAACCATTGAAAAAAGCTCAATATCAGCAGTCAAAAGTAGGTCAGATGCAGAGAGTGGAACAGACCATGAAATACATGAAATACTCATGTACAAGTTCAAACTGAGTGCTAAGAATATCAAAACAAACCCACAAGAACCAATATATGACCTTGAGTGGTGATATTGATGAAACCGTTAGGTAGTTTCCACATTCTGTGGAATCACCTTTCTTGGGAATGGGAACATATATGGGAATTGGATAATTATATAAGGAATAATTATGTATGGTAAAATTATCAGATATTGCATGTGTCATTCAATCTGTTTTGATGAATTATTTATAATCCCTCATGTTTCCAGTTACTCCCTGTCCCACAAAGAGAAACAATTGTTATGATTTCTATTACTACAGGTTGGTTTTAACTATTCTAGAGTTTTGTGTAAATGGAATCATGTAATATGCTTGTTTTCAGTTTTATTTCTTTTTTTAGCATAATATTTTCAAGATTTGTCCATGTTGATTGCTATAAGTAGATTATTTCTTTTTATTTCTTATTAGTTCTAGTATATAAATACACAGCAGTTAACTTATCCATAGATGGGCATCTGGGTTGTTTCCTGGTTTGGCATTAGAAATAAAGTTGAAATGAATCTTTTTTTTAACATTTCTTAGAGAAGACTGTTTTCATTTTCTTTGATAATTCCTACTAGTAGAATTACTGGATCATGAACTGAATTGATTTTGACTGTTTAAGAAACTATAAAACAGCTTTCCAAAGCAGTTGTCCTATTTTATATTTTCATCAACATTGTGAGAGTGTGCAACTTGCTTCATACTTTTTTCCAACATCTGAGGCTGTCATTTAAAAACCATTTTTAGTAATTCTGGTAGATGTGTAGGATGTCTCCATATGGTTTCACTTTTTAATTTTTCTGATGACTTATGGTACTGACCACTTTTCTATTTCCTTGTTAACCATATGGGGCTCTGGAGGTCTAGTGATGAGGAGCTGTATTGCCTATCTAAAATCACAAGGTTCAAATTCATCAGCTGTTCCACCAGAAAAATCATGGACAATTTCCTCCCAGAGGTAGATTTGCTCAGAAAGGTCAGCTATAGTTTGGTTCTGACTCAACAGTACATAACAGCAACAATAATTAGCCATAAGTTTCCTATGGTGGCCTAGTCCTTAGGTTGTTGCCCAGCTAATCCAAAGACCTCATCCCTCTGACAGTTCAAATCTATCAGTGGCTCTGAGGGAAAAGATGGACAATCTCCTCTCACATATTTACAGCCTCAATACCCACAGGAGGGTCAGCTGTGAGCTCGTTCCCATTTGATGGCAGTGAGTTTGAATTTTGTTTTGCATTGTTAACCACTTGGATATTTTCTTCTGTAAAATATATATTAAAATTGTTTTCCTGTTTTATAAACTTGAATATTTTTTTTTGTAATTGAGCAAAGGAAGTTCATTATACATTCTAGGTAAAAATCCTGAGGCATAAACAAGTGCTATTGTTATTTGTTCTCAATCTGTCACTTGTTTTTTTCATTTTCTTAATAATATTTGGATAAGATGAAGTTTTAATGTATTAAGTCCAATTCATCATTCTTTAATGAATTTTGCTTTCTGAGTTGACAAGTAATCTTTACCTACCACAAAGTTGTGAAAATATACGTTAACTTTTTCTTCTAAAAATTTTACATTTTTAGGCTTTGGTTTTAAATTCATGGTTTTGGTTTTAAACTCAACTAGATTTTTGTCACTGATATGTGAGGTAGAGGATGAAGTGGGTTGTAGTTGTTGTTATTTTTCTTTGTGGATATTTAATTTTTTCAATGAAATTTAATGAAGATATTTGTATTTTTCTATGAAATTTCTTTAATAGCTGTACACAGATAAGTGTTTTTGGCCTATTTTTGGACATGGTGTACATAACTTCATCATTGTAAATCTTGAAACAGATAGAATAAAATATTTTTTCCAGGATTGTTTTGACTATTCTCTCTTATTTTTCCTTTCTAAATTTAGGAAATTTTCTTCATAAATTCATTTTGGGAGAATAGGACAGTTGATTTTGAACTAAAAATATTATTTTAATGTCCCTAAAATATTTTATGGTATATTCATTACTTAGGAATTATGGATGAAAAGCTTTTTACAATTTTCCTGAGAAAAAGAAAGAGATCTAATTATGAATTATGAATTGCCTAAGTTTAAAAACAAGTTTTTGGAACAAAGCACATAAGGGAAACTTGAAATAGGCTATCATTTCACCTCCGTTCTAAGACCTCTCTTTATATAAACTATCAGCTAAGGAATAGACATAAAGGCGGACTAGATAGTATGATGTGCTTTGGGAAAATGATTTTACTCTGCTACCTGCTTTTCAAATGTGCTTTCCAAAAAAAGGCTGAAAAAAAATCATAGAACTTCTTTTTAAGATTTTTCTAACATCCAAGATACACTCTGTCAGCAAAGTTCCAGACTATAATGAGTGTTCCAGCTCTTTATTCAGTCATTAAAGGTTGGGATTAGAACCAAGGAACATCTCCTGAAGGAAATGATATTTTATTTTTTTTCTATAATTATATTTTATTAATTTTCATAAACATTTACAGAGATTTTGGGCTTCCA
>NW_006399934.1:5467409-5469936 GCF_000299155.1 Elephantulus edwardii
CCTTTGCCATTCCCTATCACTCCTCCCTGAGAGAGACATCACCCTGAGTCATAAGGAAAAGGGAATGGCGTATTCTCTTAGCTACTTCCTGCTGAAAAGGGACGCTGTGGGTTTCAGGATGAAGATCTTCTCTCACTACTCTAAAGGGCCCCTTAGTCTTACCCATATAATTAACTGAAGATATGCAAGGAACTTTAACTATGCATGGTAGAGACTGAGATTTTTAAAAATTAAAAAAAAAATTGGTTTATTTACATACATTGTTTCACACTCTTTAATTCCTCTCACACAATAAATATTTCCTATTATCGCATTCATGATGTTGCTTGTATTGTTGACTGCCATTGAGCTGAGCACAACTCAGAGCCACTCTATTAACAAAAGACCTGAAGCCTTTTAATAACTATGGTTTCTCAAAGTTCATAGAGTTTCCAGAGGCATGTTGTTTAGGAAGTGGATGCAATTCCTGCTTTTGAACCTGTCTTAAACTATAAGCTCCACCAAACACTGTCCATCATTGGTAACCATTATGCCATTTGAAGCCCCACTGGCACAAGATTCAGCATCCCAGCAACCCCAGGTTACCTCAGTACAGCATATTGACAGAAGATTGCTGTACCACTTAGAAGAATGTTCCTCCAAAATATAACAAACAACTTTTAAGTACAAAGTCCCTCTCTGAGGTCTTTAAACAAGATGTTTAAATAAGAAATAACCCTTATAGTATATTATTGTTGTTATGTGCTTTTGAGTGTCCTGGAACCTATAACGATCTTATGTACAGCAACTCTGAACCCTGCACTGTACTGAGACAGTCTCACTAATACTGACACACCAACCACCACTGCATCAATACATCATATCTGGAGTCTTCCTCTCCTGTGCTGTCCCTTCACCCTTCTGAGTATTATGTCCTTCTCCAAGGATGGGTCTTTCTTGGATATGTGCCCTAGTTATGTGAGATGGAGCTTTAAAATTCTAACCTACAAAGAGAGACTTGGTTTCACCCTCTCCAAGACAGACCTATTTGTTTTCTTGGCGGTCCATGGTATGTTCAAGACTCTTCTCTAATACCACAACTCAAAGACTTCAATTCTTCTTTTGTCATCCTTAGTTACTGTCCAGTTCTCTGAAGCATAACAAGTAATTGTGAAGATCATGGACTGGGTTAGGTGCACCATTGTCTCGAGACTGGAATCTTTGCTTTTTAGCACTCGAGGGAGGTTCCTAACAGCAGATTTTCCCTTTGAAGTACATCTTTTGATTTCCTTACTGCTGGTGTTAAGAGTGTTGATTGTGTATCCAAGCAAGATGTAATTGCTAACAACCTCAATCTCTTCTCCATCTATCATGGTGCTGCCAATTTGCCTATTGGTGAGATGTGTCTTCTTGATGTTGAGCTTCAATGCATATTAAAGACTACAGTTCTTGACCTTGAGCAGCAAGCACTTCAGGTCTTCTTCATTTTCAGCAAGCAAGGTTGTATCGTCTACATTATCTTAGGTTGTTGATGAGTCTTTCCACAATTTTGATTCCACTTTCTTCCTAATAAGCCCTGCTTCCAGAATGATCTGTTCTGCATACAGATTGAAAAGACATGGGGACAGGATGCATCCCTGACACACTCCTTTCCTGATTTTGAATCATGCAGTGTTCCTTCCTCTGTTCAGAGGACTGCTTCTTGGTTCAAATATATATTTGACATAATCACAATCAAGTGCTCTGAGGTTCTCATTTTCCTCAAAATTTATTGTGATCCACACAGTCAAATGCCTTTTCATAATCAATGAAACACAGATAGACATTCTTCTGGTACTCTCTACTTCCTTCCAAGATCCATATGACATTGTCAGTAATGTTTCTAGTGCCATGACCTCTTCTAAACCCAGCTTGTATTTCTGGTAGTTCTCTGTACTGTTCAGTTGTTTCTGGATAATCTTCAGCAGGATTTTGCTAGTGTGATATATGATTAATTATAACCTTTCTTGCCTATATTCCCAGGTAAACTGAAATTCTTAGAGTAGGCTGTGTGTGAGTCTTACTGTTATTTTTAATACTTAATTCTTAATACTCAGTACAATTGATGTATATTTGTTGAAAGAGATAATAAATGCCAAAAGCAAAAAAAAAGTTGGGACTATTTCTAGATTGACACAGCAGAAAGGGATCTTTCTTCATTTGTATTTACCATCTCAATCTATGACTGTGTGGATCATAACAAACTGTGGCTGACTCTGAGAAGAATGCTAATCCCAGAACATTTAATCGTGCTAATGTGAAACCTATACTTGGACTAAGAGGCAGTCGTCAGAACAGAGAAGGGTAACACCGCATGGTTCAAAATTGGAAAGGGTGTACTCCAGGGATGTGTCCTATCTCCATACCTTTTCAACCTGTATGCAGAGCAGATTATCCGAGAGGCTGGGCTCTATGAGAAGTGTGGCATCAGGATTGGTAGAAGATCTATTAACAATCTGTGTTATGCAGATGACACAACCCTGCTTGCTGAAACTGAGGAGGACCTCAT
>NW_006399934.1:5472386-5483169 GCF_000299155.1 Elephantulus edwardii
CGCGCGACTACGACGGCCGCGTCTTCTACATCGACCACAACACGCGCCAGACGTCGTGGATCGACCCGCGAGACCGGATAACAAAGCCACTGACATTTGCTGATTGTGTTGGGGACGAACTTCCTTTAGGATGGGAAACTGTATATGACAAGCAAATTGGAGTTTATTACATGGACCACATAAATAAGCTCACCCAGATTGAGGATCCCCGAGAACAGTGGCGACGAGAGCAGGAGCGGATGTTGAAGGAATATTTAGTGGTAGCCCAAGAGGCTCTGAATGCCAAGAAAGAAATATACCAAATTAAGCAGCAGCGGTTCGAGCTGGCCCAGGAGGAGTACCAGCAGCTGCACAAGATGTGTGAGGATGACTGCCGCTCGCATGCCAGCTCCTTCTCTGGATATTCAACAAATACGAAATATGACCCACACCAAATTAAAGCAGAGATTGCAAGTCGTCGGGATAGGCTTTCCAGATTAAAACGAGAGCTGGCCCAGATGAAGCAGGAACTGCAGTACAAAGAAAAGGGAGTGGAGACTCTGCAGGAGATTGACCGTAAGATGTCAAATTCTCATACCAACTATAAACTGGATGAGGCACAGGCTATCATGAATGAGCTGCGGACCATCAAGAAGGCCATTTGTACCGGCGAGAAGGAGAGGCGGGACCTGATGCAGAGCCTGGCTAAGCTCACGGATGGCTTCAAGAATAACTTCTCTCTTACCGACTCTGTACAAGAAGCCCCTCTGAATCAGGGTGCACTTGGCAATTCTGTTATACCTCAACAGTTCTGTGACGCTGGGTCTCAGACGGACATCACTGGAGAGTATGTCCTTGATGATAGAATAAGACTTGCAGACCGAGTCCGACTTAACTGGCAGTATGAAGAAGCTAAAAAGAGGTGCCGGCCAGTTGACTACAACTCATAGAGACCCTATGAGCAACAGATCGAAGACTTCCTAGACGTATCCAAAGACCACACAGGATTGTTTTACTGGGTTGAAAGACTTAGGACCGTAGTCTCGTGGGATGACTCAAATCAATTGATATAACATAGTTCACAAAGATAGCCTTATATATCCTAGTTTGGTGAGTAGTGTCTGTGGTCTTAAAAGCTTTCGAGCAGAATTCTTACTATTTTTAGGAGAGTTCAGTGCATTTATTGATACTTACATCTCAACATCAAGAAAACAAGGATCCTTATGACAGGACCAACAGTCAATGTTATGTTAGAAGGAGAAAGGATTGAAATTGTCAATGATTTAATCTTGCTTTGATCAAGAATCAACACTGTTGACACCAGCAGTCAGAAAATCAGAAATTTATTGCATTGGGTAAGACTGTGGTCAGGGACCTCTCCAAAATACCAAATAACAATGTTGTCAGTTTGAAGATGACTAAGATGCTCCTGATTTAAGCCATCGTCTTCTCAATCACCTGCTATGCATTAGAGAGCTAGACATTGAATAAGGATATCCAAAGAAGAATTTGATGCCTTTGATGCAGGAGAAAAGTACTGAATATTCCATGGACTGCCAAATTAACAGATTTATCCTAGAAAAAGTGCAGTCAGAGGGCTCCTTGGGGCAAAGATGGAAAAGCTTAGTCTTTCATATTTTGGATATGTAGCTAGGTGAGGCTATTCCTTGGAAAGGGACATCATACTTGGAAAGATGGAGGGTCAGCAAAGGAGAGAAAGACCCCCAACAAGATGGATTGAAATGATAATTTCAGCAACACACTCTAGTGTATTAGAGATAATGAGGATGGCACAGGATAGGGGAGGGTTCAGGTTGGCTTTTCATAGGATTGCTAAGAGTCATACCTGATTTGATAGCACCTAACAATAACACAACAACAAAGAAAGATATGTTTCAGGATTGTATCCTTTCTATGTCCCTATTCAGTCTGTGTGCTGAAAAATTAGACTTCTCAATATGTAAAACATTGTGGCATTGATTGGAAGAGGTTTCGGCAACAACTTGTGTTATACAGATGACACAATCTTGCTGAAAGTGAAGATAACTTGAAAGATGTTGGGGAATGTTGGGGAGAAAGGGAGGGCCTCTGGCCAGGACAGATTGCCTAGCTCCTGATAAGTGCAAGTCTCCCAATGGCCTTTAAAACAGGATAGAGAAAGCTTGCCTGTGTCTGGCCGTACCAGCTTGAGAAAGCTCGCCACCTGGGAAGATGGCTGCTACAACCGTTGAGCTGGGAGTAGTCTGCACGAGGCTGAGGTTCTCCTATCCAATCCACATGTCCCACATCTGCAAGCCCACCCTATCCTATCTTACTGTTTACTTGCTTGTATATAAGTGTGCAGCAGCCCCCAACAAAATTAAGCTGGATTGACTCTCTGAATGGCTTCCAGAGGGGTGTGTCTCCATCATGCTTACCCCCATCAGGATGTTGCTGTTCATCGCCAGTGAAAGGACAGCAACTAAAGCACTTACTACAGGAGATCAAAGGTTATAGTTTTCAACATGGATTACATCTCAAAATCAAGGGGGAAAAAATCCACACCACTGGACCAATATGCATGAGCCAGATCATACAACCAGGATAAGAAGGGAGTGATAGAGCTTTTAAGAAAACACAGACACATTTTAGTGCATTAAAAAGAGCCAGCAGGACACATGGTCTCTAGGACCAAAAGCACTGAAGCTAGAAATATCTCCATTTTTATTAGTGTTTGTCTTTGGCTTATTAGAGCACATCTGTTATGAGAAAACATCTCAAGGAGTTGTTCTGAAAAAGCAGTTTGTAGCCTCTTCATGCCCTTGTCCAGACATGACTCATCTGCTCAGAGCTTTAAGCCAAGTGCTTTCCTTCACCAGTAAGTAGGCAACATTGTAGTAGATGGAGTAAACATTGGAATTGTCAACAATTTAAGTTAATTAGATCCACAAATCCACACCCACGGTTACAAAATGGCAGAAATTTTTTTAAAGATTTTTTTGTTTGTTTGTTTGTTTTTAAATCTGCTGTCAAGGATCTCTGCAAAATTCTAAGGAGCCAGGACATTAATTTAAAGACTAAGATAAGCCTGATACAAGCCATTATCTTTTAAATTACTTGCTATGCATCTGAAAGTTGTACTATGAATATGGATCACAGAAGAAGAACCAATGTCTTTGAGCTGTGGTGTTGGAGCTGAGTATTAAATATACCATGGACTGTCAAAAGAACAAACAAGTCTGTCTTGGAGGAAGTGTAATCAGGGTTCTCCATAGGCATGGATGGTGAAAGTTTATTTCACATACTTTGGAAATGTTGTCAAGAGGGTACTTTCCTTGGGAAACATCATTCTGGGAAAGGTGGAGGGTCAGGGAAAGAGAGGAAGACCCCAATAAGATAGTATTAATATACAATGATTGTAACAGTGAGCTTGAGCATATCAGAGATCTTAGGATGGCACAGGATGGGGCAAGATTTAGATCAGTTGTTCATAGAGTTGTTATGAGTTGTGAGCAACTCAACAGCAACAAGAAGAAGTTTCAGTAAGTACATTCCTTAGCAGATGTAGCAGTTTCCATAATGGAAACACTATTTTAGATTTCCATCAGCCATTGCTTGATAAAACCGTCTGCTCATATTTTTGCTAGTATTTGGAATTATCATTTTGTTTTACTTTAAGTACACTTTTAAGACTATTGTTGTTGTTATGTGTTGTCAAATTAGAACCTACCCTCGCTGACCCTCCACTGGGTTTTCAAAGGCAGTTAGTTACATAGGACTTGACTTCTCATCTTTCTCCTGCAGAGCAGCTGGTGGATTCAAACTGCATACCTTTGCATTGACAGTGTGATTTCTTACCACTAAACTAGCAAAGCAAAATGGCATTAAATTATGGGTTTAATTTGAAGATCCCTGATGATAAGTATTGTACTTGGACATCTTTTTTATGTTGATTGGTCATGTGTGGGAAATAACTGTTGACTTTAACAAGTATTTTATATTGGTTTATGTGTCTTTCTCTTCTACATGTGTAGATATTTTTAATATATTCTGATTTAGCCATCAAAGTTGTAAGTATTATAAATGTTTTTCTCCAACTCCATGGTTTGCATTTTCACTTTCTAAGATAACTTGAAGAAACATGGGTGGTCCAAGAAGTTTGTGATTAGTTGCTAAACTAAAGGTTGGCAATAACATAAAACTTATTGAATAAGTAATGTGTGACTTCCTGGGAGAAAGACCGAGCAAATAACTTCCAAAACTATTACAGACAAAAAAGCTCTCTCTCTTTTTTTTTTTTAATCACATAGGGTTACCAAGAATCAGTGACCACTTTTATAAAAGTTAAGAACAACAATGATGTCATACGATTAGCATTATTACAAACTACCAACTCCAAGATCATCATGATATTCTCTAGTATTCTTTTCTATATAGTTTTTCATTTTACTGTCTTAATGAAGTGCCAGATTTGTTATGAATTTAGTGTCCAGACTTCTGTGTCTCTTTGGATTGTCTATGAAGTTTTATTATTCTCTTTGTCTATTCTTACACTAATAACAGATTATCTTAATTGCTGTTACTTTATAACAAATCTCAATATTAAGTATTGGTAAAATTTCCAGTTTTGTTAGAGGGGAAACTCAGAACTATCCTATCATGAAAATAATGTGAAATTCTTAAGTAAGTTATTAGAGTTTTTAATCTAGCAGTATAGTAATAGGAAAACAATGGACAATGAAAAAAATGTAAAATTCTTAAGTTATTAGAGTTTTTAATCTAGCAGTATAGTAAAAGAAAAACAGATAACGGACAAGATGATTTTATTCAAGGAGTGCAAAATTGTTTTAATCTGAAACTCAACCAATATAATATAGTTTATTAGCAAAATAAAGGGAGAAATCACACGATCTTGTCAATAGATGAATAAAGAGCCTTTAATAAAATATAACATCTACTCATTAAAATAAAAATGAATTTAACATATTAATAATAAAGAGCATTTATAAAATTTCTACATCAACTACTATACCTAAAATTTAGACCAAGATAAGATTGCCACTTAAGTATTATAAACAATAAAAGCAATCTCGATGAGCAATACATATAATGAAAATTGCTTAATGTTGTTAGTAACATGCAGTCCTGAGGTTATATCTATCAAACAACTTACATCACTCAATCGAATGATAATTGATAATTATTTTCACTGGAACATCAACTTTATTTAAAATTAACCACAAAATCTATTCCCAAGTATCTGCCGAACTACAGATATTACAAAATATTGTATGGAAATGCTTCAAGAAAGATGTATAATATTCTCTTAGAGAAAAGTTGACTCTGTGATGTTTGCAATATTTGAAATCTAATTCTATTCCCTGAATATTTTTCTGAAATACTATAAACATAATGTCTAAAATAGACAAGACAAGGAAAAGTTGTATTTTCGTGGTACTAAAATACTTTAATGTTGGTAGAAAGAAAGAAAAGTCAGTTGTGTAAACATTAATCAAAAGAAAATAGACATTTCTTCACATAGCTTCTTTTCCATACTCTTTGGTTATATATATATATATATATATACACAATTATACATAATACTGTCAAAATATGTTTTACTCTTGGTCATTTCCTTTAAGTTGGAACCAACTCATAGCTGAGGCTGTAAATCACATGGAAGGATATTTCCAAACTTTCTCTCTCAAAGCTTCTGGTGGATTTGAACTATCAGAGAGGCACTGGTTTAGGCTAATTGCCCAACTCCCTATTATGTCACTAGAGCTCCCTAAAATAAATATGTTGTTGCTGTTGTGTGCATCAAGTCTGAACCAACCATAGCTGACCCTCCAGTGGGTTTTCAGAGACAGTTAACTACACATGTGGAGATTTAATTGTACTGGAGGAGATTACTCATATTCTGCCACAAAACATGTCTAGTAAAGGCATTTAAATGCATGCCAGCATTGATAACAAGACCTAACACATCTCATTCTTTGAGATTGCATGTCTTTCTCTATTTTGTGCCTGTATATTTATTTATAGGCTTGTACAGTCTATCCACTCTCTTCTGTTCCTAATGTGAACAATAGAATCTGTCAATTAAGATAAGAAATTAAGTTATTAAAATTTAATAAAAGATGAGGTAGCTCTGATAGCCTACTGGTAAGAAACTTTACTTCAATCTTGAAGACACATGGTTCAAATCCACAAGCTGCTCTATGGGAGAAGGATGAGCAACATCCTCCTATGCAATTAACTACCTCTGAAAACCCACCAGAGGGTTAGCTATAGGTCAGATCCGACTTGTAGTATAACAACAACAAGAGATGATCATTTAAATATTTGTGTTATTTTCACAATATGGTTAAGATATTCTTCAATTGCATCAAGTCATAGAAGCAGAGTATTAATCCAACAACCATATACATTACCATAGTCTATAGAAATAGAATGTGGAAAGTATCAGACAATATCATTAATATCATATGCAAACATAATACTGCTGAGGATCATTTAAAAAAACCAGGTAGTACAGTACATAGACAGAGAACTGCTAGATAGTCAAGCTGGATTTAGAAGATATCACACCAC
This sequence comes from Elephantulus edwardii, assembly GCF_000299155.1. Classification (NCBI taxonomy): domain Eukaryota; kingdom Metazoa; phylum Chordata; class Mammalia; order Macroscelidea; family Macroscelididae; genus Elephantulus; species Elephantulus edwardii. The sequence goes on from NW_006399934.1 coordinate 5,478,939, forward strand.
CAGCGATATCATTGCTGATTACAGGTAGATCCTGGCTGAAAGGAAAGAATACCTGAAGAATATCTATTTATGCTTTATATTTATAGAATATCTATTTATTGACTAAAAAGACATTTGAATATGTAGATTATAACAAATTATGGATAACATTGAGGAAAGTAGCAATTCCAGAACACTTAATTGTGCTTGTGTGAAACCTATACTTAGACCAAGAGGCTATTGTGTGAACAATGTAAGGGAACACTTTATGGTTTAAAATTAGGAAAAGTGTGCGTCGGGGTTGTATCCTTTCTTAATACCTATTTTATCTGTATGCTGATATTACTGAGAACCTGAAATCTCTGAAGAAGGATACGCTTCAGGATAGGCGAAGACTCAACAATTACCTTCATTATGCAGATGACACAAAATTGTTCGCTGAAATTGATAAGGCCTTGAAGCACTTGCTGCAAAAGATCAAAGACTTCAGCCTTCAATACGCTGCATCTCAATATTGTTGTTTTGTTTTTTGTTGTTATTATGTGCCATCAAGTCATCCATGACTCACAGTGACTGTCTGTACAACAGTACCAAACTCTGGTCTATCCTGTGCCAATCTTATTATCTCTGACACACCCACCCCCATTACCCCAGTCACTTAATCCATCTCATCAAGGGTTTTTCTCTCTCGTGCTGTCCCTCCACCCTCCCAAGCATGGCGTCCCTCTTCAAGGACTGGTCCTGCCTTGCAACATGTCCAAAGTATGTCAGATGAAGCCTCAGAATCCTTACCTCCAAGGAGCAGCCTCATCTCACCCTGTCTATGAAAAAACTTGTTTGTTCTCTTAGTAGTCTATGTTACATTCAATATTCTTCTCCAGCACCACAGCCCAAAGATACGAATTCTCCTATCATCCCTAGTCATTGTCCAGCTTTCGGAGGCATAATAAGTAATTTCAAAGACTATGGCCTCTATCAGGTGCACCTTAGTCTCCAGACTCACATTGTTGCTCTTCAGTACTTTAGAGAGGTCTCTGACAGCAGATTTCCAAGGTAATTCATCTTTTAATTTCCTGGCTGCTGGTACCAAGAATTTTGATTATAGAGCCGAGCAAATTGAAGCTGTCAGCAATCTCAATCTCTTTATCTATCTATCTATCTATCTATCTATCTATCTATCTATCTAAATGCTGGCAATTACCCCATTGGTGAGAATCTTTGTTTTCTTGATGTTGAGATTCAATCCATATTGAAAGCTGTAGTCTTTTGACCTTTTGCAGCAAGCTTCAGATCCTCCTCTGTTTCAGCAAGCAAGGTTGTGTCATACGTATAACACAGATTGTTGATGAGTCTTCCTCTAATCTTGATGCTACATTTCTTCTCACAGAGCCCAGCTTCCCAGATAATCTATTCTGCATATAGATTGAGAAAGTATGGAGATAGGACACATCCCTTGCACACACTCTTCCCAATTTGGAACTATATAGTCTTACCTCACTTTGTTCTGATGACTACCTCCTGCTCCAAGTATAGGTTTTGCATAAGCACAATCAAGTGTTCTGGGATTCCCATTCTTTTCAGAGTCATCCAGTTTGTTGTGATATAAATGATATTGTTCAATAATTTCCACACTCTGTCGAGTCAACTTTTTTTTGGAATGGAAACAAATATAGATCTCTTCCAGTCAGTTGGCCAGACAGTTGTCCTCCAGATCTCTTGGTACAACTTGGTGAACACATCCAGGGAAGTGTCTGTTTGTTGAAATATGCCAATTAGTATCCCACCAATTCCTGGGGACTTGTTTTTTTGCCAATTCTTTCACGGGAGCTTGAACTTCATCACTGAAGGCTCTTGCTCATATGCTGTTTCATGAAATTCTTCTGTGTCCACAAATTCCTTTTGGTACAATGACTCTGTATACTCTTTCTATCGTCTTCTAATGCTTCCTGGATCATTTAATATTCTGCCCAAAGAATCCATAAGTATTGCAACTCATGGCTTAAATTTATTCTTTAGTTCCTTCAGCTTAAGAAATGTTGAGCAAGTTCAGCCCCTTTGACTTTATGACTCCAGCTCTTTGCACATTTCATTATAATAGTTTACTTTGTCTTCCCATGCTGCCCTTTGAAATCTCCTGCTCAACTCCTTAATATCTTTATTTCTTCCTTTTGCTTTGGATTTTAGGCGTTCTAGTGCACTATTCAGAGTCTCTTCTGATATTCATCTCTTTTCTTCCTCCTCTGTCTTTGTAATGACATTTTGCATTCTTCCTGGATGATATTCTTTTCTTAAATTTTTCATACTAGTTTATTTACAAAATTAGAATACATTATTTTTGAGAACAGCTCATTTGATCTTCACTCATTAGTGTTCATGACCTCAAACCTATTTCTGAGATTGTTTTGAAATTTAGGTAGAATAAACACAAGGTCCAATTTTAGTTCCGGTGAATTTCATTTAATTTTCCTTAGCTTCAGCTTGAAACTGCATATGAGTAGTTGGTCGTCTGTTCCACAATCAACACCTGGCCTAGTTTTCACAGCTGATATTGAGCTTCTCAAGTGATTCTCCCTACAGATGTAATTGATCTAAGAATCCTCATCATCTCCAACACACTTTGCTGTTATAAATAACTCCTATTTGTAATTTTCAAATTTCCATTTGGGGGTGGGTTGTCTTTGTTAAGATACAGGGTTGACGTACGGGATACTGGAGTCAATCTCTTTTGAAATATACAAACTATTAAGCAAGAGAGTTGGGCAGAGAAAGAGGAAGGTAGTTACCAAGACTCACTCACGCATTGCCTTCAAGTTAATTCCAACCCATAATGACCCTCCACTGGGTTTGAGACTAAGTTGAAATGAAAGGAGCAGACTGTCCTTCTTTCTCCTCCAGAGCTACTGGTGGATTTGAACCACAAGAGATGTACACCCTTCGAGTTAGCAAAGTTACTCATTATGGACCACCAGCATTTCTATGTCAACATACATGGAAGCTTTTATGAGAATCAGAAAGCAAAAGTGGAAAAGACAAGGACTTTGCTCCAGAGCTAGCTTCCTAAATTATGAGAAAATGACTTCATTTGTTAAAGCATCTCACTTGAGGCATTTTTGTTACAACATCACTAAATAACTATCATAATAAGCAAAGAATATTTTTTTCCAGACAGTTTGAGGAAAATGAAGCATTTTCTACAAATGTATAATGGCATAGCAAACATGTAAATTAAATGTAAGTAAATAAATAAAACTTCACAGTTCAGTGTCTATGTCATGGCTTTGTTTTTCAATTATTCATGTATGGTCTAGGCTTCTAAGAAAATTCCCTATACAATTTTCCAGTTCTTTCCCCTATGTAGTAGCCTAAGCCACAAATTATTACTATTTGATAATTTTTTGTCTATTTATATGTAAAAAAATTATCTTAGATTTTGTCAGTAGGAGTTTTTCAAACTTTATCAGTGTTTTTAAAGTTGCAGATAAGTTTATCTTTATACTTTAAAGCTAATATTTACAGTTATACATTATCTGATATAGATAGACTGTTTCTATATATTTCAGTCACTAATTCTCCATGGATTCCTAATTTCCCAATTCCCTGAGCTGTTGAAATTATTTGGATTCTTTACTATAATTATTTTTGTTTGCTTATTTCATTTCCAGTTTACTTCATTTATCATAGCTATTAGAAATATTGGTGGCACAAAGTGTTAACACCTTGCACTATTAGCTGAAATGTCCATAGTTTGAATCTATCAGTCACTTTGTGACTGATCAAAAAAGATGAGGTAGCCTGCTACTGTTAAGATTTATAACCTCAGAAACTCAATCGATGATTGACATAAGATGGAATTAAATCAAAGAGATTATATATTATTTAGAAGTAGATAAAACCATACAATAAAAAGCCTAAAGTATATTATCTCTAAGAGGCAGAAAATTATACTTACCTCTTAATAACATCGCAATATCAAGAAAACAAAAATCATGAAAGATGGAGAAAAGATTGAAGTTGTCAATGATTTCCTATTACTTGGATCCACAATAAACACCCATTAAAGTAGCAGTGAAAACTAAAAAGACATATTGTATTGGGTATTATCTGCTATCAAGGACCTTTTGAAAGCATTAAAGAGCCAGTATGCCATTTTTTTTTTAAAATTTAGGTTGTTTATTTTTCATTTCAATGAACATCTACAGAGATTTTGGGATTCCATTCATTCATTGTTGCACCCTTCTCCCCGCACAAACCC
>NW_006399934.1:5483269-5499917 GCF_000299155.1 Elephantulus edwardii
CCCAAATATAATCCACTCTGCAACCCTCATTGCATACTCCTACGATAAAAATAATGCCCTAAAATATAATACTTTTAGACTATTCTCTCCAATGCACCCGTCTCAAACCACAGTATATTGAATATCTTCTTATGCATCTGAAAGTTGGACAATGAATAAGGATGACCAAAGGGGAGAATTTATGCTTCTAAATTGTGGTGTTGGTGAAGTATTAAATATCCTTTAGATTGCTAAAAGAACAAACATATCTTTCATTGATGAAGCGCAACCATGATGATCATTAGAGGCAAGGAGAGTGAAACTATCTCACATACTTTGGACATGTTGTTAGAAGGCTCTAGTCCTTGAAAGAAAAATCATGCTGAAGAAAGTAGAAGATCAATGAGAAATTGACAGACCCTTAGTGGATTTAATTACAGTAGAGATCATGAGATGGTTCAGGATAGGGCAAGATTTCAATCTGTTGCTATGACTCATAGTTGCGTCAACAGCACCTGAAAACAAAAACTTATTTAAATCAATATAGAGACAGGGTGCTGATGTGTGGAGCAGTTGGATTCTAAAAGGTTCATTCTCTTGATTGAGGCTCAGGTGTGGACTTTTGGAGGGGTTTTATTTGTTTGTTTGTTTCATCCACAATCATGTGTGAGCTGTTTGGATTTGGCCTTGTATTTAAAAAGGCAGTTGGACCCTCAGGCCTGCTGCCCTTGGACCTGGTTCTGTGTTTCTGTTGAATATTCTTCTAAGTAGTATAGCACTAGTCTTTCAATTTGCTGTGCAGAACTAATTTAGGGTTGCTGTGATTCTAAACACTGTGACACTGATGTGTCAAATGCGATAATGGTTACCCATGGTGGACAGTGTTTGGTGGAGCTCCCAGATTAAAACAAGCTTGGAAGCAGGAGTGGCATCCACTTCCTAAACATCTTGCCTCTGGAAACTATGCACTTAGAGAAATGATGGTAGTTATATAACAGGGTTCAGGTATTTTGTTCACAGGGTCACTATGAGTTGTCTGTGATTCAATGGCACCTAATAACAACAAAAACAAAGTCAAGTAGTGCAAAACTGTTATAATGACTCTGTGATATATGCTTTTTTTTTTTTGTTAGGTACTTCCAAATCAGTCACTAATCAAAGCAAACCTATGAACAACAAATCTGAACCTTTTGTAAGGTCACAGAGGAAGGACAGAACCCAGTGCACGCCAAGAAAGATAGTTTATTGAGGAGAAACTACTGGCTGGCTTTCAAGCAGAAGACCAGCTCTCACTAAGAGTTAGAGGGGGATTTTATACTTTCTTATAAGGGATTTGGGGAAAGGGATGTTTACAGATGCTTCCTTTAAGATCGGAAAGTGGCCTAGGGTCTCAGAAAACTGTTCCTGGTTAAAGTGGGATAGGGTAGTTTCACAGAGAGTAAAAGCACAGCTCCTGTTTCCTGTGATTGGATTCTCTCAGTAGCCTTTCTGGTAGAGGAAGTAAGGAGCTCAGCAGTCCTAATACCTTTCCTGTCCTGTACCATCTTTATCATCTCCAATATACATAAGCTCATTGTTATAGTGACTGTATCAATACATCTCATTTTAAATTTATGTTACAATTTATAACATACAAATTAGTTTAAAAGTAATAAGTGTTATCTGTAAGTTTAAAAACACAATACAATTCTTCTTTCCAAATTCCATGTCCTTTTCCAAAGACTGGCCTTTCCTAACAATATGGCCAAAATATGGGAGATGAAGTGTTATCATCCTTGCCTCTAAGGAACACCCTGGTTGTACTTTCTCCAAGATATATTTGTATGTTCTTTTAGCAATCCAAGAGATAGTATTTTTCTCCAACACCACAGACCAAAGACATTGATTCTTCTGTCATTCTTACTTATTGTCCAACTTTCAGAAGCATAGTAATTTAAAAGACCATGATTTGAATCATGTGCATTTTTGTCTGTCAACAGATAGCATTGCTCCTCAACAGCTTGAGAGGCCCTTGGGAGCAGATTTTCCCAATTCAATATGATGTAAGGAAAGTTTTTATTAACTTATTAAAGTAGACTTAAGTCTTCTAAGATTCGTTTACTTTTGAGGCCAGCATTCAATAAGGTATGAAATATTTCAGCATTTATAATTCCATTTTATTGAGACAAGAAAAATGTTAGAAGTTAATATACCCTCTAGGGAATTTCTTTTGTGTCTCCTACCAAGAAATTTCCACTAAGATTAATTGTCTGAACAGAGGACAAAATACCAAGACTTTATATAAAGAATAGCAACCTTACCTTAATTCTATTTTAGAGCAAAATGGGTTTCCAACTTCTGAAAATACAGATCCTTCAAATCAAATAAACAAACAAGTGTTAAGGATCCACAATGTGACAAAAAGCCACTGAATATAAAAATATTCAATCCTTATTTTCACTTAACATTGGACACTCATGGCAAGAAAATATTATCTTTTTTGATAGAAAAAGTGGATATGTTGTTTTTAAGTGGCATCAATCAAGTGGATTTCAGCACATTTTTATTCCATCTGACAGACTGCCAATATTGAATATCAACTCTAATTTTAAAAGTAAGTGTTACAGGGGAAGTCGATAAGGCTTGACCTATACGCTTTGATTTGATATGTTTACACGCTCAATGTATGTTATGACTTTTAATGCAAAAGTACATGCCACTAATATGTGAATAAATTATAATTGTTCAATATTAATACAGCATCATAATCTAAAACATTGAAAATGTTTCATAATCTAAGAATTCCATTTGCATTAGAGGTTATTTCCATTAAATAAAGACTATGTGTGCTAACATTAAAATCTTGTAATAATTAACATCAGATTCAAGTCTAATGATTCTTTTACTCTTGAATAGTTCAGGGAAATTTAAGAGAACAAATAATTTAAGGACATAAATTACAGCCTTATGAGAATTAATACGGGAGATAAGAAAACTGTTAGCATTTGAATAATTCCTTTATGAAAATAGACAATATTAAGTATTTCTCTTAATAAAGTATAATAGTAAAGTAGTTTTTAAATATATAAACAACATAAACAATATATAAATATATAAACAATATTTATATAAACAGTATAGATATAAGCAATATCTATAACAATATATATATAAACAATATATAAATACATTTATTAATATTATAAAGGTATTTCATAGAATAAGTAGGGTAGTATTTGTTAAACATAAAATATTTGTTAAAATAATTTGCTAAACATCAAGGCAGATAGAGCAATTTCCAAATACATCAATAATGTATAAATGTTAAGTGTATTAACCATTAATAGTGGACTGTATCAAGATTTTCTGATTTCATATCTCATTTCTTTTTCTATGACATGAGTATTTTCAAACTTTTTATCATTGCTCATAAAGAGAAATATAAATCTAGGTAATATAAGTACAGAAATATATTGGTAGTTAAAATAAGAAATCAATAATATAGCAAGTGACTATTAAAAAATTTTTGTAGGTTTACCCACCAGTTATAGCATGAAAAACATTAATATAGGGCATTCTGCATTAATGAGCAAGGACTCCTGTTGGTACTAGGCTATACATTCAATTATTGTTTGTTTTGTTTTTATTAATATGTTGCCATTCTTGCTTTCATAACCAAAGTTTTTACACTGTTTGAAAGAATTTTGATTTGGGGGAATAAGCCTGCGGGAGAGACCTAAGTATTGTTGTTTCTACGCAAATTGGATAGATCAGAATGAAACTCAGTATTGTTGTTGTTGTTGCTGATTGTCATCGAGTTGAGCACAACTCATAGTGACCCTATGAACAAAAGACCCGAAGCCTTTCTATAACTATCATCACTTATCAAAGTTCATAGAGTTTCCAGAGGCATGTTTAGGAAGTGGATAACACTACTGAATTGTCAGTATTGAGCCCACCCTAAATCAAATCATAATTTCAACTAGCATATGACTAAGAACAACAGACTACAAAAGAAATAAATGCAGATATGTTTTAAGTTAGTATCAACAGTTCTTGGGCACTTTTTCATATTATTGTTGTTATGTGCCATTAAGTCACCGATGACTTACAGTGACTCTATATACAATACCTCTGAAGTCTGTCCTGATCCTATCTCACTCTGACACAGCTACCTCCATTGCCCTACTTACTGTATCAATCCATCTCACTCAGGGTCTTCCTTTCCTGCGCTGTCCCTCTCCAAGGATCAGTACTTCATGGCTACATGCCCAAAGTAAGATGGAGTTTCAAAATCCTAGCCTCCAAGGAGAAAATTGATTTCACTTTCTCCAAGACAGACGTATTTGTTTTCTTGGTGGATCATGGTATATTCAAGACTCTTTTCCAGCACCACAACTCAAAAGCATCACTTCTTATTCTATCATCCTTAGTCATTATCTAGCTCTCTGAGGCATAGTAGATAATTGCAAAGACCATGGGCTGGATCAGGCACATCTTAGTCTCTAAACTGATATCTTTGCTTCTCAGTACTCTGGAAAAGTCCTTGACAGCAGATTTACCTAATGCGATCCATCTTTTGATTTCCTGACTGCTGGTGCCAAGAACGTTGATTGTGGAGCTGAGAAAATTGTAACTGTTAACAACCACAATATCTTCTCCATTCATCATGGTGGTGCCAATTGGCCCATGGTGAAAATATTTGTCTTCAATCTATATTGAAGACTACAGTCCTTTACCTCCCGCAGCAAGAGCTTCAGGTCCACCTCAGTATCAGCAAGCAAAGTTGTACCATCTTCATATTCCTATATGTTGTATATATTGTTATTTTTAAAATATATAAGATCAATTATCCTCTTTCATAGTCACTTTCCCATTAAATTTGCTACAATGTAACTTTGAGTAAAAGAAAAAATTTGTTAGTGTTTCTTTTGAAGGCACTATAAAAATTATATGTGACATATTAATGATTTTTCATGCTTGCAAGTGTCAAAACACTTCACTAGAGTTATAGAAATATTTGTGAAAATCCTTTCATAACTCACTTTATTTTCTCTAACAGAATAAATCAACAATTAAAGGAATTAATCTTTACTTCATCAATGAGAGGAATGGCAGTAATGAATCTGGGCAATGTGAGTGTTCCAAAGATCTTCATTCTCTTAGGATTCTCTGACTACCCGTGGTTGGAAAAACCTCTGTTTGTGATGGTGCTTATTGCTTACATTTTTACTTTGGTGGGCAACATTTCAATTATTGTGGTATCCAGGGTGGATCCTCACCTGAACAGCCCTATGTACTTTTTCCTTTCCAACCTCTCTTTCCTGGACCTGTGTTTTACTACAACCACAATCCCTCAGCTGCTGCTGAACCTCTGGGGACCTGATAAGTCTATCAGCTATGGGGGCTGTGTGATTCAGTTTTATATGTTTCATTTCCTGGGTGCCACTGAATGTATTCTCTTAGCAGTGATGTCCTTGGATCGTTACATTGCCATCTGCAAGCCCTTGAGGTACCCAGCTATCATGCATCAGCGACTTTGTATCCTTCTTGTAGTCATAGCTTGGCTTAGTGGTTTGGCTAACTCCTTGCTTCAGTCATCCCTCACAGTCCAGCTGCCACTTTGTGGTAACAACAAGGTAGAAAACTTCCTTTGCGAGGTCCCAGTGATGATCAAGATGTCATGTGTTGACACCACATTTAATGTAGCTATGCTTTCCATTGTGGGGACATTCTACTCCTTGGTGCCCCTGTCACTTATCCTTATCTCTTATGGATTCATTGTAGCTACAATCCTGAGAATTAGGTCTTCAGAGGGAAAGAAGAAGGCTTTTAACACATGTGGTTCTCATGTTATGGTGGTATCACTTTTCTATGGACCAGTCATTATCATGTATGTTCAGCCTTCTTCTACTAACTCTCAGGACAAGAACAAATTAATGTCACTGTTCTACAGTTTGGTAACTCCTATGCTAAACCCTTTTATCTACACTTTGAGAAACAAGGACATGAAAGGAGCAATGAAGAGGCTCCTTCTCTCACTTTACCACCGAGGAAGAGAGCAAACATAAAATCCTTTATACATAACTCAAATTTCTTGTTTTAAGATTACCTATTCCTGGGAGGGAGGAAAACATGCAACAATGAATGAATGGAAATCCAAGTTCTCTATAAACTTTTATTAAAGCCTTAACTAAAATAAAAGAATTTTTTAAAAGATTACCTATTCTAAAATATCAGCACCTTTTACTACCTATTCTATCCACATATGTTTTTGCACAGCATTGCTGTGATCTGTTCTAATTTAAATATAATTTCAATGGATTCTACTTAGAGTACTCTAAGTTCTCCATGTTATAAAATTCCTGTATAACCATGTAGATATTCTACCATTGAAATTTTAAAAGTAGGCAATAAATAAATACATAAATATCACCTGACTCATTTACAGAAAGACAGAACAAATAATAAATTTTTTAGCTATTTTATAAAAAAACAGAACAATGTATATTGTTTTTATCTTCTTGCTTTTATTGCTATGATATAAAAGCTACTCTTTAATTTTCTATTGAACTCTTTTTATGAATTGCAAACACAACTGAATGGGTAAATATCTCATATTCTATGATCTATCCTGTAAATCAAGCAGTCGTTGTTTGATCCTTTAAAAATGGATTACCTAAAACTAATATTTGACTCTTTTTTTCGCTATGTCTTCTCTACATGTAGGATTCCTTCTTTTTAAGATAGTTGATTGAAGTTGATATTCCTCAGTTCCCAAAGAGAAAGTTAAGGATTGAAATCAGAAGGCAAGGATTTCTAGTTTGGATAGTCATTAAGCCTGGACTGAGAGGTAAACTATAAAGAATGGAAAAATGAGGTCCATTTAGTACCATTGGGTAAAATCGTATAGTTACAATATTTTAAATTATTTAAGAATCTTACATATTAAATAAAAGCATGAGCTGTTAAGTAGAAGTAAAATGGATGGAAAAAATGGATAATAACAACAGAGATAATATAACACAGATTAATTCTCAGAGCATAGACTTTGAGATAGAATTGTTGAATAGCAAAGTTCAATACATTGGAGTGGGAGAAATAACATTTTATTCATTTTTACACAATCTTTTCTTTTTATAAATTGTCTTTTATTTTCAAATTGTACTTAAGTAGTTGTTATTAACAGCCATAAGCATGCATCTAAGGTCTATATGTATCTGTTCATCTTTGAGTGCCAAGCGTATTTGCACTGTTCACTTCCAAATGTCAGGAACAGAGTCTGCTAACTCATATAAACCTCTACAATAGAGATACACCTATTAAAACCAGTAACTAATTAATTGTAATTAATAAACTTATTCTTCAATTTTTGCTTTATGTATTACAATAAAATGTCTTTGTGGATACAAAGGAAATTGCTTGTTGGAGAATAGTTGTTGGAACATCCCTGTTCAGAGGAAAGCAGTTCCCTCAGCATAGACATAATGTATTAAAAACTAGGTCTTCTAACTTTGCTTCTTACTGCTGACCATACTCGAAGCTTTATATGTCCTTATATTGCCTCTCTTTTCTCCAAAAATGCCATCAAGTTTTTCTTTATTTAGTATTCTGTGTAGTTAGCTAGGTGAATGCAGCAGACTATATTTTCAAATATTTATTTGAATAAAAACTGATGAAAAGTATTATTTCTTTGTTATTGTTGTTAGGCCTATTTCCTAGGTAGAAACTTCAAGAGTGAAAGAGCAGAACTTGTCACACAGGGTTTTCTAGGTTGTATATATTTAGCAGCATGTCGAGTTTTGACATAAATTCATATATCTGGGAAAGCAAACCTCTATGTCTTTTCTCCTTGAGCTTCCTATTCTCATCTGCTAGGAAAGTTCCGTTATCTTTAACTGTGATTGCATGCTTGATTTTTAAAGAAACCAGAATCAATGCTTTAAGGACTGCTTGTCAGTAAAGGGTTTTCCCCCCTTGTACCTCAGGACATGCGAGCATACTTTTACTTATACGTAGAATTCCTTCCCGCTCATATCTACCTAGGTACTAATCTAAAACCAGCAAGCAAAAAACCCTCAAAGTCACTCTCATTGTAACATTTCCCACTCACAGCAAGCATCCATCAGGTTTCTGAGGTTATAAATCTCAAGGGGAGGAAACTGCCCATCTTCCTCCTACAGAGTTACTGCTGGATTTGAAATGTCAGAGACAGCAACATTTGGGCTATCAGTAAACTCATACATGACTCAACACAGCCTGCACCACCAGAGACCCTTTACTAATCTTCAGATATTATCAATTTTACAGGGGCTTTTTAGTCTCTCTGATTAGGTAAAATATCTAATTTTCATTTACTCACCATAAAATGCTACAATATTTTTTTACTGTTTAAGTAATCATTGAATGAATGTTTTAATTTGCCACTTAAAAAAGTAAAATTACAGAAGACAGGTAAATGATGAGCAAATTGAGTAATAGGCATTTTAATGATTCAAGGAAAACAAAGATTCCGTCAATACATTAAGAGGCTTAGATATTAGTAACTAGTTAAAAGATAAATGGTAAGAACACTTTAGGAAGAAGGAACAGTATGGTCCATCAGTATAGGATCAAGGCTTGGGCTTGCTTATCGAATATTTCCAGAATTTAGTTGAGGAGAGAAAAAAAGTAAAATATTAAATTATCAAAGTGTTGAATAATTTTAGCTAATATGCTAGTTTTAACTTATTCTTTGAAAATAACTTTCAGAGATGTGAATCTCTCCCCCATGGGTTAGAGACAGTTTTTTTAGGTGTCATTGAATCTAGTATGACTCATAGTGATCCTGTGAACAATAAATCTGAACCCTATCCTGTGCTATATCCTCAGTATTTCTGATACACCCATTGCAAAAGTGATGTGTCAATCCATCTGGTTGAGGGTCAGTTGTAGTATGAAAATCTATGGTGCAATATAAACTTAATGAATGTAATTTGTGTCAATGAATTGTACAAATGAAGATTGTATTTTGTCACGTATGTATTTACTAAATTAAAAAAAATTCTAAAGAGCTTACAAAATTACCTTTCCCTCTATAATAAAGGGAGTTTCCTGGCAATCTTTTATCTTTTAAAAACAATATAGCTGCATTGCCTATACCTTAGTAAAAGTAAGTTTTATAGAAAATCACTCATTGTTAAACTCACCATATTTAAAGGTCACCCTTTTAGATGCTTGGCAGAGCCTTGTTGGTATAACATACACCATGCTAACAGAAATATCAGTTTTAGAATCCACCAGATGCTATATGAGAAAAAGAGGTGCAGTCACTTGTCATAAAGATTTATAGCTTCAGAAATATAATAGTCACTTTGATTTGGGATCAACTAGATTTCTATGGCATTAGTTTTTCCTTCTTTTCCACCAATAGAATTCTGTCATTTTATCTCACATGCAACATATCAGGAAATCTTAAAATAAGTTTAAAATCTACAATTAGTTTGACCACAAAGGTAATGTCAACATGCATGGCCCTTTTTCTTTTGTTTAATATTTGTTTTGTCTTCTTTGGAATGGAGTATGTACACATAAATGTTTGTCTCCATGTCAATTTAGATTATACAAATGATATCTTTTTTAAAATGCAATTATCATTGAATCTGTTCTAACTTAAGATTACGTGCTTCAGAGTAGAACTGTACTTCATTGGGCTTTTTCATGACTTTCATTGGGCATTTTCATACACACTTCTAGGCAGATTTGACTCCCTACTTTTTTGTTAATAGTTTAACTTTTAACCATTTGCACCACCCAGGAATTCTACAGAAATTGTATTCTACTCAAAGCCATCAAGTGTATTTTGACTCATGAAATTCCTATAAGCTATAGGGTAGAATTGATATCTATATTTTTCTTGGATGTAACCTTTCTGTTGCAATGCCACTGTTGATACAGAATGGCACAGGATTCAAACTGTCAACTTTTTAATACCCAGAAATAGAAACATATGCTTCACCAAAAGAGTTTAGAAATTTTATTACTGATTCAAAATGATCAATTTCTTATAAAACTGAGAATTAATTTATGAAAGTAATACTGATGGTGGTGTCAAGATTATTTTAACTGATAACAACCCTATAAGACAGAATCGTACTGTCCCAGAGAGTTTTCTCGCTTGTAATCTTCATAGAAGCATGCTATTGTCAAATTGCTTTACAGAAATTTTATATTATTTTGCACTGTTATTGCTGTTATGTGCCATCAGGTCAAGTAGGACTCATAGCGACCCTATGAACAACTTATCTGAATACTATTCTATCTCATGCCATCCTCATGATCTCTGACACATTCAAGCTCATTGATGCAGTCACCTTGTCAAACTGCCTAATTGAAGGTCTTCTTTCTTTCACTGCCACTCCACCTTTCCAAGAAGGATGTTTCCTTCCAAAGAATGATCATTCCTTGCAACATGCCCAAAGTATGAGACAAAGTTTCATCATCTTTGTCTCCCAGGAGCGCTCTGGCTGCACTCTCTTTAAGACATGTTTGTTGTTCTGGCAGTTCTTGGAATCTTTAGCAGTCTTCTCTAGCACCACAGTTCAAAGGCATCAATTCTTCTTTCCTCTTTAGTCATAGTCCAGCTCTCAGATGCATAGCAGATGACAGAAAAGACCACGGCCTGAATCAGGTGTACCTTTGTCCTCAAACTGACATCATTAGTCTTGAATAATTTGGAGAGAGCTCCCACTGTAAACTTTCCTATTGCAATACATCTCCTGACCTCCTGACTGCTAGTACTAAGTATATTGATTGTAAATTCAAGTAAAATGAAGTCTTTGACAGTTTCAATCTTTCTCCATCTATCATGATGTTGCCTATAGGTCCAGTGGCAAGGATTTTGTTTACTTGATGTTGAGATGCAATGAGTATTGAAAACTGCAATGTTTGATCTTCCATAGCAAGCACTTCTCCCTCACTTTCTGCAAGCACGGTTACGTCATCTGTATAATGAAGATTATTAACCAATCTCCAAATCCTGATGCAACATTCTTCATGATAGAACCCATGTTGTTGTTGTTGTTATGTGCCGTCGAGTCGTTTCTGACTCATAGCGACCCTATGCACAACAGCCCTAAACCCTAATCTATCCTGCGCCAACCGCACTGCCTCTGACACACCCATCCCGATTACCCCAGTCACCGAATCAATCCATCTCATAGAGGATCTTCCCCTCCTGCGTTGTCCCTCCACCCTCCCAAGCATGATGTCCCTCTCCAAGGACCCGTCCCTCCTGGCAACATGTCCAAAGTATGTCAGACGAAGCCCCAGAATCCTTGCCTCCAAGGAGCAGCTTGGTTTAATCCTCTCCAAGACAAATCCGTTTGTTTTCCTGGCAGTCCAGGGTACATTCAGTACCCTTCTCCAGCACCACAGCTCAAAAGCATCCACTCTCCTTCTGTCCTCCCTAGTCATTGTCCAACTCTCTAATGCATAACAAGCGATTGCAAATACCATGGCCTGTATCAGGCACACCTTAGTCTCCAGAGAGACACTGTTGCTCCTGAGTACTTTAGAGAGGTCCCTAACAGCAGATTTTCCCATCGCGATACACTTTTTGATTTCCTGACTGCTGGTGCCAAGAGTGTTGACTGTGGAGCCGAGTAAACTGAAGCTGTGAACAATCTCAATCTCTTCGTCATCCATCCTGATGCTGCCAGTTGGTCCAGTGGTGAGAATCTTTACCTTCTTGACACTGAGCCTCAGTCCATACTGAAGGCTGCAGTCCTTGACCCTTCGCAGCAAGTGCATGAGGTCCTCCTCAGTTTCAGCAAGCAGGGTTGTGTCATCTGCATAACGGAGATTGTTAATAGACCTTGCACCAATCCTGAGGCCACAATTCTCCTCATAGAGCCCAGCCTCTGTCAGATAGAATCCATATTCTTGAATAATGTGTTCAGCATATAGGTTAAATAGATATAAAGAAAGGATACTACCCTGACACACACCTTTCCTAATTTTAAACCATTCAGTGTTCCTTTGTTTTATTTCTGCAACAGCCCCTTGGTCTAGGTATTGGTTTCCCTTAAGAAAAAAGGTTTCTCATAAGTATATTGTTGTTGTTTGATGTTAGACTATCACTCTTAGCTACCCTGTGAACAACAGATCTGAACCTTGCCCTGTCCTTTGCCATCCTCACCATCTCCGATTGGATCAAGTCTATACGAGAAGCACTAAAAGGAGATGGAAAGAAGACAACTTGAGTCTGATTTCACCCTTTGCACCCCTAATTCTTGTTGAGAACCCCAGCACATTGCTCATGGCAGGAAGCTGAGATTCCCCTTTTTCCCTTCCCTCTTAGGTACCACCCATTTTTCCAAAATTACACAATCTTTGTTAACAACTAGCCAGACCAGGCCAGACAAGACATTCATTCAGAAACTCAGAGTTCTGAACAAAGACACTGTCACAAAAAATGAATTTACTGACATAGAAGAATTTCATGAAACAGCATGTGATCAAGAGGCAATGGTGATGAAAGAGGAAATTTAAGCTGCTGTGTAGGAATTGTCAAAAAACAAGGCCTCAGGAATTGACGGTATACCAACTGACATATTCCAACCAACAGATGCTACCCTGGAGATGCTGACCATGCTCATCAGGTTGTGCCAAGAAATCTGGAGGACAGCTACCTGTCCAACTGACTGGAAGAGATCCATATTTATTTCTATCCAATAAAAAAAGGTGATCAGCCAGAGTGTAGAAACTAGAAAATAAAATCACTAATATCATAAACAAGCAAAATCCTGCTGAAGATTATCCAAAAATTACGGGAACAGTACATTAACAGAAAACGACAAGAAATACAAGCTGGGTTTAGAAGATGCTGTGGCATTAGAGACATTGCCAATGTCAGGTGGATCTTGGCTGAAAGAAGAGTACAGAAGAATGTCTATCTGTGTTTCATTGAATATACAAAGGCATTTGACTTGTAGATCACAACAAATTGTGGATAACCTTGAGAAGAAGGAGAATCCAAGAACACTTGATTGTGTTTATGCAAAACCTATACTTGGACCAGAAGGCAGTCAACAGAACAGAACAAGCAAACACTGCATGGTGCATGGTTCAAAATTAGGAAAGGAGTGCATCATGGATGTGTCCTGTCTCCATTTATATATCTGTCCTGTCACACATTTATATGTGTCCTGTCTCCATTTATATATATGTCAGATCATTTAAGAGGTTGGACTTTGTGAGGAGGAGTGTGGTATCAGAATTGGAGAAAGACTCAACAATCTGTGTTACATAAGATGGCATGACCTTGTTTACAGAAACTGAGGAGGGCCTGAAGCATTTGCTGCAGAAGGTCAAGGAGAGTTGTTTTCCATATGGACTGGAGCTTTACATCAAGAAGACAAATTTTCTTACCACTAGACCAATTAGCAGTACCATGATAGATAGAGAAGCGATTGAGGTTGTTAATAATTTTAATTTATTCAGCACCACAATCAACATTGTTGCTACCCACCAGCAGTCAGGGAATCGAAAGACAAATTGCACTGGGGAAGATTTCTGTCAGGAACCTCTCCAGAATGCTTAGGAACAGTAATGCCAGTCTAGAAACTAAGATGAGCTTGATTAAGGCCATGATCATTGCAATTCCTGTCAGTGCATCAGAGAGCTGCTGGATAATGAATAAGGATGGCAGAAGAATTGATGCCTTTGAGTTGCAGTGCTGGAGAAGAGTACTGAACATACCATGGAGCTCCAGGAGAGCAAATAAGTCTGTCTTGGAGAGGATGGAACCAAGTTTCTCCTTGGAGGCAAGGATTTTGGAACCCCATCTCAAATACTTTGGGCACATGGCCAGGAGGGACCAGTGTTTGGAGAAGGATGTCATGCTCAGAAGGGTAGAAGGACAATGCAAGAGAAAAAGATGCCTGATGAGATGGATTGACATGATAACTATGGCAATGGGATTAGGTGCGTTGAAGTCAGTGAGACTGGCTAAGGATAGGGCAAGTCGAAAGCTTTAGGATCACTTTGAGTCTCCGGCAACTCAATGGCACATAACAACAACAACAACAACATACATACATTGGGCTATTAGATTATTTCACTGCTATCAGTCAAACTAATGTATTACAAACGTAGTTTATGTTTAGAACTTTATATAAAAATGCGATTTTAGAAAACAAGGATACTATGATGGTGTCAGCCTTGGCATGAAAAAATTTCAATTGATCTTTGACACCCCTTAAAATAGGTAGACAGGGAAGAGAATTACAAGACTATGTACATCTATCTTTTAAAAAAAATTCACAATATCCTTTATGTGGGAGAAGTTATTATTCAAAAAAAGGCATCTTAAATCGATGTAGTACAATGAGTTAATGTGGCCCCTCCATCCAAAAGCTCCCATTTTGTGATGAAGTATTTATTGTGTTAAGGAGATAGGACTAGTTTGGGATACAAGTCCTACCCTACTTTATTGTTGTGTGCTTTGGGGTCAGGACAGACCTATGTCTGTTTTCAGAGGCTGTTAATCACATAGAAGAAGACTGACCATCATTCCCCCACAGATCAGCTGATAGATGCTAACAATGTGCCTTAAAGATAACAGCACAACTTCTTATCATTAAGCCACCAAACCTCCTTACCTAACTATTTACCTTACTATAAGCTTTTATATAAGTTCATGGAAGCTCAATGCTAGCTCTCTTTTCAGATGTTTTTTGGGAAATCTGGATAATGACATCCACCTGCACTACAACTGAAATTCTGCAGGATCATAGCCTGTTGTTCACAAGTGTCTGCAATATTGGCCTGCATCACTTAAAGTCATGTGAGCCATTTTCCTATGAGTTTTGAGTTCCTGTAAGATTTACTAGCAAAGCTCAGAATTCAAAAGACATTGATGAGAGTAAAGGAAATCTATGGAAGAGGAATAGTCAATGTTGGAAATGATGGAGTGGCACAGCAGATTGGATATTTAGGACATTTCTTACTTCTGCCTTTTATTAAATAATTTTATATTAATCTTAGCAGATCAGATTATATTAGCAGTGGATAATGTTTCATACATTAACAATTTTTCTTGTAAAAAAATTGTGTATATGTTAATTGCTCACTTTGTTCTGTACTTGCCTAGAGTTTTAGTATCTTATTCTCTAAATAGGTTGGTTTTTTAAAAACAAGCTCAACACTTGGGGAAGTTAGGTGTGTATGTTGTCAGGCTTGGTAAGTACAAGTGGTTTGTTTGCTTAATGCTTACTTTCTCTACAGATTTTGAAATTGCATCAATACTAACGTGTATTATGTTTTTTAAAATTTCTTTGGTATTTTTAAATATAATTGTGAACAATTGCTTTTAGAAAGTAGAAAAAGAAAGGGTGAGTTTGCCTAGTTTGAATAATTTTCCAAATTGTCTTCTTTCCTATTATGAAGAAAGACTTATCACAAGCACGTTGTTTTTGTCATTTGTTAGATTATGACTCTTAATGATCCTGTAGGAAATCTGAAACTTGTCCTCTTCAGTGCCAAGAATGATTTAACAAAAGAAAAACACTGTACTCTACTACATCATTAGAACAAAGTATAAGAAACACCTGATCATCTCAACTGACGTAGAAAAGCATTGTGAAAAAATCCAAAACCTTTTTCTGATCAGAATGCCAAGAAAATAGGAATAAAGGGGAATTTCCTCAAAATAATTAAAAGTATATATACTGAAATAATATTTAACCCAAACGCGATGAAGAGAGTTTAAAGGCATTTTCAGTGAGAAGTATAAACGAGGATTAGACAAGTGATGTATTGCACTGGAAAAATCTGCACTTAGAGACCTTTTGACGTTATTGAGGAGTAGCGATGTCAGTTTGAGGACTAAGATACGTCTGAGTCAGGCCATAGTCTTTACTAGCTATGCATCCAAGACTTTGACAATGAATAAGGATGATAGGAAAAAAAACTGATACCTTTAAGTTGTGGTATTAGAGAAGAACACTAAACATCCCATCGATGGCCAAGAGAATGAATACATATGTCTTGGAGATGGTGCAGGTGTAGTGCCCTTTGGCGGCAAGAATGTTGAGACTTCGTCTCACACACTTTGGACATATTGATAGTAAATGTTATTCCTTGCAGAGCGACATGTGTTGGGAAGGTTGGGGGTCAAGGAAGGAGAGGAAGACCCTCAACCAGCTAGATTGACAGGGTGACTGCTGCAATGGGCTCTTGTGTGTCAGGAAATATGAGGATAGCACAGGACTGGACTAGGTTCACATCTTTTGTTCATGGGACAGCTATGAGTCATACTTGATATTATGGCACCTAATAGCAAAACATCATTTTGGAAATCTGAGCAAAAGCAATAAGACAAGAAAAGGAAAGAAAGGCATCAAATTTGCAAAGAAGAGGTAGCACTATACCTATATGCAGATGATATGATAGTGTACATATGAAACTCCTAGACTCAGCAAGAAAAGTGTTGTGTCTAGTAGAACAATTTAACAAGTGGCAAGATAACAAGATCGGCACACAAAAATCAGTCAAATTTCTCTATAGTAGCAAAGAAAATGTAGAAAAGAAAGTAAGAAAAGCAATATCAATTTTCTTTTTTTTATTATTAAATTTTATTATTTTTAATGAACATTTACAGGGATTTTGGGTTTTCATTCCTTCATTGCTGCACCATTCTCTCTACCCT
>NW_006399934.1:5501172-5515085 GCF_000299155.1 Elephantulus edwardii
TCTTCATGTGCTTGTTAGCCATCTGAATGTCGTCTTCGGTGAAGTGCCTGTTCATATCCTGTGCCCATTTTTCTATTGGATTATTTACCTTTATCTTGTACTGCTATGTTTCCAGACAGTGAAAGGCAAATGTTTATATCATTTAATATTATGAAGATACTGGAGTGATAGTATGTTTAATGCAATGAAAAGAAAAGGTTCTATTCTGATCATGTGTAGATTCACACTTTTTACACATCTAGGCATTTGTAATTACAATATATCTTATACATAGTCAATTGGGGAAGTATTTTAAATTATTCCTGTAAATAGAAGGTTAAAGCCAGCAAGAGGGGGTGAACCCAAAAAATGAAAATGGAACAGAGAACTCAGTATTTATTGAACTAGAAGAGTTCAGAAAGACAGCACATGTTACATGTTTATGGTAAAAAATTCCCTGAGTCATAATCTATCATACCCATCCCTGGATGATCAATGAATAATTCCTAGAAAATTTAAGAATCTAATTAATATCTTTGTGATTATGACAGAGTAGTAAACTCAAGGGATAAAATGTTGAATTATTTTACTATATGAAACCAAAACGCTTTGTTAGAGACAGAAGAAAAAACCAGGCATAGTGTGGCTGATTGTTCTGAATTTCTGTCAGAAGTCTAGGGAGACTGCTGAATTCATACATTTACTAAAAAGTGAGTCCAGCAGGATTTGAGCCTAGGAATTCTAACTTGAGAATCTTTCCATTTAATTATCACACCACACTCTCAAATCCAGAATATATTCTTTAAAGTCATAAAGAAGCAAAAGATTAGATAGTTTCATTGCTTTGTAATGAGAAGTCATCCACATTCAAATATTTATGAAGAGGTAATTAATTTTTGCTTCTGGATTATATTGAAGAAAGATGCTCTTTTAGTGTTTTGCTACTAATTCAAAGACCCTATATAACCCAATCAATTTCTATTGTGGTGGGTTTGTTAAAATGTTTTGCCCTTTTCTGTGTTTAGGTAGACATTGAATTTCTAAAGATTGTCAATTTTCTGTAAAGTTTCAAATTTGTTGAAGTATGGTGCTTCATGTTATTATGTACCATTGAGTCAAAACCAACCAATAGATGACCATCTGGTGGGTTTTCAGAGGTATTAAATTCCAAGAGAAGAGATTTCCCACCTTTATCCTGTGGAGCACCTGGGGGATTTGAACCATGTACCTGTGGGATTGCAGCATAGCTTCCTACCACTAGGCCACTGTTGTTTGTTGTTGATTGCCTTTGAGTAGAACATGAGTCATAGCTATGCTATGAATAAAAGACCTGAAGTCCCTCTACAACTATCGCCATTTATGAAAGTTCAGAGTTTCCAGAGGCATGTTGCTTAGGAAGTGGATACCGCTCTTGCTTCTGTTGCTATTGTTGTTGTTATGTGCCATTGAGTCACCTGCAACTCATTGCGACCCTATGTACAATAGCCCTAAACCCTGCTCTATCCTGTGCCAATCTCACTGTCTCCAACACACCTACCACAATTACCTCAGTCACTGAATCAATCCACCTCATAGAAGGTCTTCCTCTCCTGCACTCTCCCTCCATCCTCCCAAGCATGACGTCCCTCTCCAAAGACTCGTCCCTCCTTGAACCATGTCCAAAGTATGTCAGACGAAGTTTCAAAATTCTTGTCCCCAAGGAGCACCCTGGTTTAACCTTCTCCAGAATGAACCTGTTCATTTTCATAGCAGTATATGGTATATTGAATCCTCTTCTCCAGCACCACAGCCCAAGAACATCAATTCTCCTTCTATCCTCCCTAGTCATTGTCCAGCTCTCTGATGCATAGAAAGTGACTGCAAAGAACATAGGCTGTATCAGGCACACCTTCCTCTCCAGAGTGACATCATTGCTCTTCAGTACTTTGGAGAGGTCCCTAACAGCAGACTTTTCCATCTCAATACATCTTTTAATTTTCTGGCTGCTGATGCCAAGAGTGTTGACTGTGGAGCCAAGCAAACTAAAGCTGTTAACAATCTCAATCTTCACCATTCATCCTGATGCTGCAAATTGGCCCATTGGTGAGAATCTTGTCTTCTTGATATTGAGCTCAATCCATATTGAAGTCTGCAGTCCTTGACCTTCTGTAGCAAGCACTTCAGGTCCTCCTCAGTTTCAGCAAACTGGGTTGTGCCATCTGCATAACACAAATTGATTATGAATCTTCCTTCAATCCTGATACCACACTTCTCCTCATACAGCCCAGCTTCCTCGATGATTTGTTCTGAATAGATTGAAAAGGTATGGAGATAGGACACATCCTGGCATACACCCTTGCCAGTTTTGAACCATGCATTGTTTCCTTGCTCTATTCTGACCCAGTATAGGTTTCGTATTAACACAATCAAGTGTTCTGGGATTCTCATTCTTCTCAGAGTCAGCCACAGTTTGTTGTGATCCACTCAAACACCTTCGCATAATCAATGAAACACAGATATACATTCCTATGGTATTCCCTGCTTTCAGCTAAGATCCATCTAACATTATCTAAAATTTCCCTAGTACCATAACCCCTTCTAAACCAAGCCTGCACTTCTGGCAGTTCTCTGCTAATGTGCTGTTCCAGTCATTTTTGGATAATCTTCAGCAGAATCTTGTTTGCATGTGATATCAGTGATATTGTTCGATAATTTTCACACTCTGTTGGATCACCTTTCTTTTGAATGGGACCAAATATAGATCTCTTCCAGTCAGTTGCCCAAGTGGTTGTCCTCTAGATTTCTTCACACAACTTGGTGAGCACATCCAGGGCCAACATCTGCTAGTTGAAATACATCAGTTGGTATACAATCAATTCCTTGGGGCTTATTTTTTGCCAATTCCTTCAAAGGAACTTGAACTTTCTCCTTCATCACCATAGGCTCTTGCTCATGTGTTGTTTCATTAAATTCTTCTGTGTCTCCCAATTCCTTTTTGGTACAATAACTGTGTATACTCTTTCCATATTTTTTGTATTATTTCCTGGATCATTTAATACTCTGCCCAAAACATCTTTAAGTATAGCAACTCGAGGTTCAAATTTGTTCTTCAGTTCCTTGAGTTTAAGAAATGCTGAGCAAGTTCACCCCTTTTGGTTTTCTGACTCCAGCTCCTTGCACATTTCTTTGTAATATTTTACTTTGTCTTTTCGCACTGCCTTTTGAAATATTCTGTTCATCTCTCTAATATCTTGAATCCTTCCCTCTGCTTTGGCTTCTCAGAACTCTAGTGCAATATTCAGAGTCTCTTCTGACATCCATTTTGGTCTTTTCTTCCTTGTCTGTCTTTGTAATGTCTTTTTGCACTCTTCCTGGATGACAGTCTTGATATCCTTCCACAACTCATCTGGTCTTCACTCAGTGATGTCCAAGGCCTCAAACCTGTTCGTGAGATCGTTCTGAAATTCAGGTGGGATAGACTAAAGGTTATGTTTTGGTTCCTGTGGATTTGATTTCATTTTCCTGAGCTCTAGCTTTGAACTTGCATATGAGTAATTAGTGGTCTTTTCCATAATCAGTACCTGGCCTAGTTTTCACAGCTGATATTGAACTTCTCCAGCAGTTCTTTCCACAGATATAATAAATCTGATTCCTATGCATTCAGGTGAAATCCATGTGTATAACCTGTGTTTATGTTTCTTATAAAACATATTTGCAATGAATAAGTCATTGATTATGCAAAATTCAATCACTCTATCTCCAGATTTATTTCTGTCACCAAGTCCATGTTTTCCAAATACTGATTCTTCTTCTCTGTTCCCAACTTTTGCATTCCAGTCACTCATTATTATTAATGTATATTGATTCCATGTTCAATCTATCTCTGACTGTAAAAGTTGATAGAAACCTTCTATTTCTTCTTCTTTGGCTCTGATGGTTGGTGCATATATCTGAATGATAGTGCTTCTAGACTTCCCTAAATTATTCCTACTTTAAGTTAAATATGACACTAGTGCCACTGTTGTGAAACAGGACTGACATTGGGGTTGAGGAGAGACTGCAAAAGATGAGATAAATAATGTATACTGCATTGAAACAGATGTGGAAGAAAACTGTTTAAAAGAGATATGTGATTAGGTATTTTTGTATAGCGGAGTGGACCTGGGGGGAGGAATTGTGAAACAATGAAAGACTTTTTCTTTTACTTTTCCAAGACAGTAGCATTCTAGGGGGGAAGGTTGGGAGAGGAGAAAAGTGCATCAATGAATGAATAGAAATCCCAAGTCTCTGTAAATGTTCATTAAAATTAGTAACAGTAATTAAAAAATAAGATAAAAAAATAGTGGTGTGTTTTATGACATATTTGAATTTTATATGCAAACCAATATAAAATTAAAATAAAGTAGAGAGGAAATAAAAAAGAGTTATGTATTGAAAACTCCAAATTTGCTAAACTTTGTTCTTTGTACCTTGTGGCTCTCTCATTGGAGGCATATATATTAATTATAGTTGTGTCCTTTTGTTCATTTTAGCCTTTGATCATGATGTAATGCCCTTCCTTGTCTCTTATGCTAGTTTTTCCTCTTGTAATAGTCTTTATCAGAAATTAATATTGCTACTTTTCAGATTGTTATTTGCATAACATTTTTCTGGCTCTTTGATTTTTTGGGTATCTTTTCCTCTGTTTCTAAGGTAAATCTCTAGTAGACAACATATTGATGGATCATACTTTTCATAAAGTCTGCTACTCTTTTACTCTTGATTAATACATTATTTTATTCACATTCAACATAACCATCAATAAATGTGGTTTTTATTATTATCATTTTTATTGACTCTTTTTGAGGTGTTGCTAATACTTCTTTTTGCTTTTCTGTGCTGAGTTAATTTTGTTTTGCTTATGACTTTTCTTATAATTTTTTTGTTGCTGTTATTTTGGTGCTTATACTTTTTTCTTTTAATGAAGAGGTAGACAGATTTCTTTAGAGGTTACCCTGCAAGGAGCCTCTATTTCATTCCCAAGGCTAAGGCAATTGACTTTATTTTGAAACCTTCATAACTTCTTTTCCATTTAGAACTTCTGTAACTACACCTATTTCCTCTGAATTCATTGTATATATTCTCACATATATACTGCTGGTTTGCTATTTTTTAACGTCACATGTTTAATATACTTTGTTTATTCCTGTGCCTCACTCAGTTTCTCTATGATGTAGTTATTTGTTTGATTTTGTTGTGTTGTTACTCATCGCTAATTCTTACTATAGCGAAATTCCTTTACATTTTCTAGGAGAGTAGGTCTAGTTTTGACAATTTCCCTTATTTCACAGGTTTATTGTTCAAATATCTTTCCTAGTTATTTATATTGTGCTGAAGTATATATTGTATTAAGGTGATAGGATTGTTGTTGTTGTTAGGTACTGTCAAGTCTAGTATGACTCATAGCATCCCTGAGAACAAAAGGTCTGAATCCTATTCTATCCTGAACAATCCTCACACTTCCTGACACACAAGAACCTATTGTGACAGTCACAGTGTCAATCCACCTGATTGAAGGCCTTCCTTTAGCTCTCCAAACCTGACCCTTTCCAACATCATGCCCTTCTCCAAGGAATAGCCCCTCCTGGAAAAATGCCCAAAGTATGTAACATCTCATCATTCTTGCCTCCAAAGAACACTCCAGCTGCACCCTTTCCAAGACATATCTATTCATTCTCTTGCCCGTCCATGAGATGTTCAGTGCTCTTCTCCAACAGCAGAGATCAAAGGCTTCAATTCTTTTTCTCTCATCCTTATTAACTGTCAAGCTCTCAGATGTATAGCAAAGACTGGAAAGACCATGGCCTGAATAAGATGCACCTTAGTCTTCAAACTGACACCATTATTCCTCAATAATATGGAAAGGTCCCCAAATGCAGATTTTCCCAGTGCAATGTGTCTCCTTATTTCCTGAAGAATGTTAATTGTGGATCTAAGGAAGATGAAGCTTTTGGCTGTTTCAATTGCCTCTTCATCCATCATGACACTGCCTATTGATCCAGTGGTAAGAATCTTTGTTTTCTTGATAGTGAGATGCAACCCATATTGAAGGCTGCATTCCTTGATCTTCTGCAACAGTGCTTCTAGTCCTCTTCACTTTCAGCAAGCAAGATTGTGTCATCTGCATAAAGGAGGTTATTGATAAGTTTTCCTCCAAGCCTGATGCCACACTCCTCTTCATAGAGTCTAGCTCTTGGATAATTTGTCAGCATACAGATTGAATAGATATGTAGAGAGAATACAACCCCGACACACTCCCATCTCAATTTTAAACCATACAGTGCTCCCCTGCTCTGTTCATACAACTGCTTCCTGGTTTGGGTATAAGTTCCACATGAGCACAATTAAGTCCTCTGGGATATTCATTTTTCTCAATGTCATAGTTTGTTATTATCCACACAGTCAAATGTCTTTGCAAAATTGATAAAGCTTCTAAAGCAGAAAAAAAACCCCAAATCAAACACCAAACCCAAAATAAAACAGGCCTGGTGTCAGGGTGTTATTGTTAGGTATCTTGGAGTTGAGCATGACTCATAGCAACCCTATGAACATAGATCTGAAACCTGTCCTATCCTGGGTCATCCTCACACCTCCTGACACACTAGAGCTCACTGGAGCAGTCACTGTGTAAATCCACTGGTTGAGGGTATTTTTCTCCACCAACTCTTCTGCCTGATGTCCCTCACCAAGGAGTAGCCTCTCCCAGCAACATACTTGAAGTATGAGAGGCAAAGGTTTATTATCTTTACCTCCAAAGAGCAGTCTGGCTACATTTTCTCCAAAGCATATTTTTTTTTTCTTTTGGTAGTACACAAAATGTTCTGCACTCTTCTCCAAGCCCATGGCCCAAAGGCATCAATGCTTTTCTGTCATCCTTATTCATTGTCCAGCTCTCAAATGCATAACAAGTGATCAGAAAGACTATGCTTTGAATCAGGTCCACTTTAGGCTTCAAACTGACATCATTGCTCCTCAATAACTTGGAGAGGTCTCTGACTGCAGACTTTCCCAGTGCTCTATATCTCCTGATTTTCTGAGTGCTGGAACTGAGGGTTTTCATTGTAGATACAACTAAGACAAAATTTTTAACAGTTTCATTATTTCTTAATCTTTCATGAAGTTGCCTGTATGTTCAGTGGTACAAATTTTTTTTTTTGATGTTGAGATGCAATCCATACAGAAGACTGTATTCTTTGGTTTTCTTCAACAAGTACTTCAAATTATTTTCACTTTCAGCAAGCAAGGTTGTGTGTCTTCCTACAATCTTGATGCTATATTCTTTTTCATAGAGTCCGGATTTAAAAGTAATTTGTTTTGGTGGTCTAATGTCAAGAAGTTATGCTACAATCTCATAGGCATGGTGTTTAAGGCCAACAGTTGCTCCCCAGAAGAATAGGCAATCTCCCCCTTTGTTATTATTGCCTCTGAAAACCCACCAGAGTCAGCAAAGGGTCAGTTCCCACAAGTCGTCTGGTTTACAGCACTCAAAACCAACAACTGACGTAACAGGTATGAAGAGAGAATACAACCCTGACACACTCTTTTCTTAATTTTAAACCATGTATAACAGCAACAACAACAACAACATTATTCCCTTGCTCTGTTTGCATAACAGCTTCTTGATCTAGGTGTAGGTTTTGCATGACCACAATTAACTGCTCTGGAATTCCCATTCTTCTAAATAAATATTAGCCATAATTTATTGTGATCCACAGAGTCAAATACCTTTGCACAGTCAATAAAGCATAGACAGTCTCCCAGTATTGTTCACTTTCTGCCAGGATCCACCTAAAATCTGCAATGATATCACTGGTGCCACCTCTTCTAAATCCTGCTCAAATTAAGAGCTCCCAATCTGTGTATTGTTTTAGCCGTTTTTTAGTGATCTTCAGCATTATTTGGGTTGCATGTGATATTCATGATACAGTTTGATAATTTCCACATTCTGTTGGTTCACCTTTCTTGGTAATGGGAACATATATGGACTTCTTCTAATCAATTGACCTGTCCTCTAAATTTCCTGGTGTAGACTGTGAGGGCATCCAGGGCTGCTTCTGTTAATTAAAGTAAGTCAATTGGTATCCCATAGATTCTTGAGGCCTTATTCTTTGTTAATGCCTTCAGTGCATCTTCAACTTTCTCCTTCATTACCATTGGCTCCTGAAATTACCGTGGTACATCCTGAAATTATTCAGTATCAGTAA
The DNA here is from genome assembly GCF_000299155.1 of Elephantulus edwardii. NCBI lineage: Eukaryota > Metazoa > Chordata > Mammalia > Macroscelidea > Macroscelididae > Elephantulus > Elephantulus edwardii. The sequence continues at coordinate 5,509,374 of NW_006399934.1, forward strand.
GTTGTTTTTCGTACAACAACTCTGTATACTTCCTCCAAATTCTTTTGATACTTTCTGGATCATTCAACATATTCACGACATCTTTCAATGTTGCAACTTGAAACTTAAATTTGTTTTTAAGGTTTTAGTTTGAGAAATACTGAACGATTTTCCCCCTTTTTTATTCTCCAATTCCAGCTCTCTAAATATTCCATTATAATACTTTGCTTTGTCTTTTGGAGCTACCTTCTATTCAGTTCTTTTACTTTGATATGTTTTCCTTTTCTTTTGGCTTTTCAAAATTCTATTGCAGGTTTCAGAGTCTCTTCACAACTATTTTTTTTTGCCTTTCTCCTCTGTCTTTGTAATGACCTTTTGTTCTCTTCATGGATGACAGACATCTTCTTGATGTCTGCCCACAAGTCATCTGGTCTTCAATCATAGATATTCAATGTTTCAATACTATTCTTAAAATGATTTTGAAATTCAGGTAGATTAGATTAAAGATTATATTTTCATTCTTGTAGACTTGTTTTCATTTTCTTCTATCTCAATTTGAACTTGCATATGAGTGATTGATGGTCTGACCCACAATCCATCCTTGGCCTACTTCTGACTGCTGATACTGACTTTTTCTAAGGATTTCTTCCACAGCTCTAATTCCTATGCACTCTATAAGGTGAGGCCCATGTAGAAAGTCACCATTTGTGTGTTTTCTTAAAGATATTTGTTGATAGTGATTGATTTTATAAAACCTAATGATGCATGAGAATGATTGAATGAAACACAATATGAATGAAGAATAGTGTGAAACACAATGTATGCTAACTTTGTAAACAAAACAAATTTTTAAAAAGATACTGTAATGAATAAAAAAGATATTGAATAAATTTAGAAGAGGCAGTGGTACTAGGGATATTATAGCTAATGATAGATGGATCTTGGCTGAAAGCAGAGTACCATAAGAATGTCTATCTGTGTTTCATTGACTGTGCAAAGGCTTTTGACTGTGAGGATCACAACAAACTATGGCTGACTCTGAGAAGAATAGGAGTCCCAGAACATTGATTGTGCTTAATGTGAAATCTATACCTGGACCATCATCAGAACCGAGCAACAAAACCCTGCATGGTTCAAAATTGGGAAGGGTGTATACCAGGGATGAATCCTATCTCTGTATCTTTTCAATCTATATGCAGAACAGATCATCTGGGAGGCTAGGCTATATTAGGAGGAATGTGACATCAGGATTAGAGGAAGTGTCATCAACAGTCTCCATTATGCAGATGACAAAACCTTGCTTGCTGAAATTGAGGAGGACCTGAAATGCTTGCTGTAGAAGGTCAAGGATTGCAGTCTTCAATATGGATTGAAGCTCAACATCAAGAAAACAATGATTCTCATCACTGGGCCAATTGACAGTATCATGATAGATGGTGAACAGATTGAGATTGTTAACAGCTTCAGATCCACAATCAACATTCTTGGTACCAGCAGCTAGAAATTAAAAGATAAATTGCATTGGGAAAGTCTACTGTCAGAGATCTTTCCAAAGCACTGAAGAGCATTGATGCTAGTCTGCAGACTAAGATGTGCCGGTTCCAGACCATGGTCTTTACAATTACTTGCTATGCATCAGAAAGCTGAACAATGACTAGGGATGATAGAAGAAGAATTGATGTCTTTTAGTTGTGGTACTGGAAAAGAGTACTGAATATATCATGGACTGCTAGGAGAACAAACTGTTTTGTCCTAGAGAGGGTGAAACCAGGATGCTCCTTGGAGGCAAGGATTCTGAGGCTTCATCTAATATACTTTGGCCATGTTGTGAGGAGGAACAAGTCCTTGGAGAGGAACATCATGCTTGGGAAGGTGGAGGGACAGCACAAGAGAGAAAGACCCTTGATGAGATGGATTGACTCAGTGACTAGAATAGTGGGGGTAGGTGTGTCAGAGATAATAAGTTTGGTTCAGGATAGAACAGGGTTCAGGGCTGTTGTTCATAGGGTCACAATGAGTCACAATCAATTTGTCAGCACATAAAAACAACAACAACAATGAACAAATAATTAAAAATACAAAATTTAATCATTCTAGTTCCAACCCAATTTTTGTCACCAAGTCCATACTTTCTATTATTCCTTCTCCATTGTTTCTAACTTTTACATTTCAGTTGTTGTTTTTGTTAGCTGCTATTAAGTCAACTACAACTCATAGTGATCCTGTGAGTAACAGATCTGAACCTTGTCCTATTCTGTACCATCCTCATGAATCCTCATGATTTACTATATGCTCAAGACTATTGTTACTGTTACTGTATCAATATACCTTCATGAGAATCTTGCTCTCTTCCTCTAACAATCAACATTTGCAAGCATAATGTCCAAGGTATGGCCCTCATGACATCATGCCTATGAATATGCGATGAAGTTTCACCAACCTTACCTATAAGGAAGACCTAATTACATTCCCTCCATAACAGACTGGTTTGTTCTTTTGAAAGTCCTTTTGATATTCAGTATTTTCTCCAATAATACAATTCAAAGCCATTAGCCATTTATTCTTCCTTGATTATCATTGTTCAATGCCCAACTTTAGGTGCATAAAAAGTTATTGAAAATACCATGGTTTGGTTCAATCGACTACCTTCTTTAGGACTTTGAGGAGATTTTTGACACCAGATTTTACCAATGTAACAAGTCTTTAATTTTTTTTTTACTATTGATATTATGGGTCTTGGTTGTGGATCCAAGTAAAATTAAATTATTGATTCCAATATTTTCTCCAACTCTCATGATGCATCTTAATGGTTTAGTGGCATTTGGGTTTTTTGATATTGATACAAAATCAATATTGAAGCCCACAGTCTTTGATCTTCATCAGAATGTGTTCCCAAGTTGTCTTTACTTTCTGCAGTTTAGGTTTGTTGTCTGCAAAAAGTAAGTTGTTCAGGAATCTTCTTTAAATCATGATGCCATGTTTTTATCTAGTCCAGCTTTTTAAATTATTTGCTCAGATTAAATAGGAATGGATACAACCCTGAAACTCAATTTTATTGATTTTTAAACCATACAGTGTTTTATTGTTCTGTTTGGACAACTGTGGGTTGTTGGTGTTGTGGGTTTTTTTTGTGAGTTTTTTGTTTGTTTGGTTTTGGGTTTTGGTCTATGTAAAGTTTTCTCAAGAGCACAATTAAGTGTTATGGGATTCTCCTTTTTTCTCAATGTTATCTGTAATGGATTATGATCCACACAGTCAAAAATACCTTTGTGGTTTCTTAAAATGTTTTTTATTTATTTATTTTATTGTGTGTGTGTGTGTGTGTGTGTGTGTGTCCTGTCAAATCAGATCTGACTGGTACAGGAGGAGATGGCCCCTCCTTCTCCAGCAGAGCATCTGGTATCAGATTTGAACTGCATATCTCTGGTATTGCAGTGCAGCTTCTTGCCACTAGGCCACCAGAGTTCCCTCCAAAAATTGATTTTGTATAATCAATAAAATAAGTAACCATTATTTGTTTTCAGCTAAGATCCACCTTACATCATTTTTTAAGCATCCAGTTTCTTCCGGAAATCTTCATCATTCTTGTATTGGTAGATAACATCTACCAAATGTGTCTGTGTTAATATCTCACTGCGATGTGAACTGTTTAGTATTCAAAATGGCTTCCCTAGCCGCTGAACTTGACTTTTTCCTGTGGATGGGTGGGAATATGTGAATAGGGAATGTTAGTCTATCCACAAGGGGACTGGCTAGTCTAACCAGACCACAAGGTTAGACTTACTAATCTGCACAATAATTGGCTAGTCTCACCAATTTACAAAGGGATGGGCTAGGCTCCCCATTAAATGAAGTAGATCCAAAAGTAGTTTTAAAGAAACCTTACAAGCAGGAAAGAAGAAGCAAGAGAACGTAATGTGACCTTCAGGACCAGAGAATCTTGTGTCAGCTAGACAAGAGCTTACAGGAGCAACAGCCATAGCAGCTACAGCAGAAAACCAGAGACATGACAAAAGATGAAATGTACCTTGTGACTGCTACATCATCCTACAAGAGCTATGCACCTTTTGCCCAAGTTTCTTGGAGGACAAAGGGTGGGGGGAGAGCCAATATTGCCAGGACTGAGAACTTGTAATACTTTCCTAAAGTTGTGAGGCTCAAGACTGAGGCACCTACAAGCAGATTTCAGAACTGCACTCAGCTATTATTCTGAATTATAGCATTTTTACTTCCTCAATATGGTTCTGTCATTTGTGAGCTATCACATAGGATTTAGGATCCATTAAAGTAGTAAGATTGGTTTGACAGATGAGAGACCTGTCTGACCTCCTGGTTTTGTGTTGTTGATTCTGTCGAGTCAACAGGGACAGTTCTCCTTTCTGAAATTGGTAAAGGCTAGATATTGCCATTCCCATGTGGTCCTTGCTGTTTTTACACAAATGCAGGAAAAATATTGTTAAGATTATCCAAAAACAATGCACTGAAAAAGTACATTTCCAGGGAACTTCCAGTAGTTCAAGCTGAGTTTAGAAGGAGCTGTGGCACCAAGGATATCATTCCTAAAGTTAGATAAACTCTAGTTGAAAGCAGAGAACACCAGATGAATGTCTATCTGTTTTTACTGACTTGATGCCTTCGAGCTGTGGTGCTGGAGAAGAGTATTGAATGTACCATGGACTGCCAAGAAAACAAACAGATTCATTCTGGAGAGGGTTAAACCAGGCTGCTCCTTGGAGACAAGGATTTGGGGGCTTCGTCTAACATATTTTGGACATATTGTAAGGAGGGACAGTGACTGGGGTAATCGGGATGGGTGTGTCAGAGGCAGTGCGATTGGCACAGGATAGAGCAGGTTTTAGGGCTGTTGTACATAGGGTGGCTTTGAGTGGCAGGTGACTCGACGGCACTTAACAACAACAACATACAAAGAGAACACTTAATTGTACTTATGAGAAATTTCTACTTAGATCAAGAAGCTATTTTTTAAACTATATGGATTAAAATCAGGAATGGTGTGTATCAGGGTTGTATCCTTTCAACAGACCTATTCAATCTGTATGTTGAGAAACTTATTTGAGAAGCTGGACTGTATGAAGAAGAATGTGGCCTAAGGATTGGAGGAAGATTTATCCACATTTATCTGCATAATGCAGATTGTCTTGCTTGCTGAAACTGAAGAAGACCTGAAATGATTGCTGCAGAAGTTCAAGGACTACAGCCTTCAATATGGATTACATCTCAACATCAAGAAAATAAAGGTCCTTACCACTAGGCCTAGAGGCAACATCATGATAGATAGATAGATAGATAGATAGATGATAGATAGATAGATAGATAGATAGATAGATAGATAGATAGATAGATAGATGATAGATAGATACAGATAAATGGATGGTTGAAATTGTCAATAATTTTATTATACTTGAATGTACAGTCAACTTTGATACCAGCACATCCACAACTTTGGTGTCAGCATTCCATCATGATTTCAGGAGAATAGTACTTTGAGCAAGACCACTGTCAGGGAACTCTCTAAAATACTAGAAAGCAATAATGTCAGTTGGAAGACTAAGGTAGACCTGATTCTGGCCATGGTCTTTTCAATAACTTGCTATGTTTCTGAGAGTTTACAGTGAATAGAAATGATAGAAGAAAGAATCAATGCCTTTGAGTTATGGGGTTGGAGAAGAGTATGGATTATTCCTGTTTACTTTGTATATTTATTTTATATTA